>NW_006921699.1:962289-973689 GCF_000298275.1 Orycteropus afer afer | reverse complement strand
TAATAATTTTAAAACAGACAAAAAAGAACAAACTGAAAAAAAAAAAAACCAAACTGGGTATCCTGGGGCAGAGTACCCAGGCTCCATCAGAGCACACAGGCTGGGATGGAATTCCTGCCAGCCCAGAAGGTGGATGGGAGTGAGGGATGGCCACACCTCAATTTACCGAGAGGATGTGAGGTATAAGAGTCACAAGAGAAATAGCACATCTTTCCAGTCATTCGTGTCTGAAATGTCCTTGTGGTTCCTGGCCAGTGGAGCCTATTGTTAGGTCACTGGACTCTGAGAAAGTGCTGTTGCTTCAAATATCCAAAATGGTCGAACTGCTCGTAAACATTTGATGTAAACATCAAGATGGCTGTGCCTTCTGGACAGGCAAAAGTCTACAGCTTAGCCTGTCTCCCTTTTCCCTGCTTCCCCTTTTATTCACCAGCCACCGGTTCAGTCCTCTATGCAGCCCCTGGCTATGAGGGCCGATTTTTAGGTTAATTCTTAGGTCCTAACATGACTTGGTAATATCCAAGCTGTCCTTGCCGTCAGGTTTGCTGACAGCCCACAACTTCATATGTCTCCTTTTTTGGTGTTTTTTTGCAGGTTCTTGTACTAGTTGGAGTTTAGTCCACTTCTGTATCCTTCCTTTCAAAGCTCAGGACTCCAGGATTATCTTCTGTATCTGTGTTAATTGGTTTCCCTTTTCTTTGTTGAAGAAGGTCTGTGTAGTTTGCCTATTCTACCATCTTCAGGTCATATTCTGGCTCTCCTGTGAACTTATTTTAATTGTCTTCAGCTTCAAGTTGAACTTGCATATAAACAGTTAATGATCTGTTCCACAGTCAGCTCTTGGCCTTGTTTTAGCTGAAGATACCGAGCTTCTCCATCGCCTCTTTCCACAGACGTAGTCTGTCTGATTCCTGTGTACTCCGTCTGGTGAAGTCCACCTGTAGCTGCCATTTATGTTGTTGAAAAAGGGTATTTGCAATGAATAAGTCGTTGGTCTTGCAAAATTCTATCCAGCGATATCTGGTATCATTTCTATCACCAACGCCGTATTTTCCAAACTGCTGATTCTTCTGTTTCTAACTTTTGCATTCCGATCACCAGTGATAATCAACACATCTTGCTTGCATGTCTGGTCAATTTCAGACTGCAGACATTGGGAAAAATCTTCAGTTTCCTCATCTTTTACTTTGGTGGTTTGTGTGGGGATTTGAATGATAGTAGTATTAACTTGTGTTCTTTGTAGGCATATATATATTATCCTATCATTGACAGCATTGTACTTCAGGATAGATCTTGAAACAGTTTTTGTGATGATGCATGCCACACTTCTTCAGTGTTGTTCCCAGCATTGTAGATCATATGGTTGTCTGATTCTAAATGCCCCAAACCAGTCCATTTCAGCTCACTAATGCCTAGGATATCCATCTTTATGTGTTCCATTTCATTTTTGAAAACTTCCAATTTCCCTAGATTCCTACTTTGTACATTCCATCTTCCGATTACTAATGGATGTTTACAGGTTCTTCTCCTTTTGAGTCGTGCCACATCAGCAGATGGAGGTCATGAAATCTTTACTCCTTCCACATCTTTAAGGTGAGCTCTACTCTGAGGAGGCAGTTCTTCCTCAGTTGTATTTTGAGTGCCTTCTGACCTGATGGGCTCATCTTCTGACACTATATTTGGCAGTGTTTCAGGGCTATTCATAAAGTTTTCCAGTAATGTATCAGACAGGCTTTCACTGCTGTTCATAAGGTTTTCACTGGCCAATTCTTTGAGAAGTAAATGGCCCTTTCCTTCTTCTAAGTCTGTCTTAGTGTAGAAGCTCTGCTGAAACCTATCCAGCATGGGTGACCCTGTTGGTATTTGAAATACTGGAGGTGACATAGCCTCCAGCTTCACAGCAGCCACAAGACACCACAGTACGACAAAATGGCAGTCGAATGGTAGAAGGTTGGTCAGGTTTTTATAAATACCCTTAATTTCTGTTTATCTGGAAATATCTCAATTTCACCATTATATTTGAGGGGCAATTATGATGAGTATACAATTTTTGATTGGCAGCTTATTTTTCTCAGTGTTTTTTATATGTCATTCCATTGCTTTCTTGCCTGCATAGATTCTGCCAAGTAATCAGAACTTAGTCTTCTTGGTTGCTCTTTGTAGGTAACTTTTTGTTTTTTTCTGATCTGGTTTAAGGGTTCACTCTTTGTCTTTGACTTTAGAAAATTCTGTTATAGCATATCTTGGAGATTTTCTTCTGGGTCTACCTTGTTTGGAGTTTGTTGAACTTCTCAAATGCATATTTTTTCATCTTTCATCATATTAGGGAAATTCCTTCCAACAAATCTTTGACAGTTTTCTCTGTTTTTATTTGTCTTTTCCTGTTTTGGAATTCTACTCCCATCCAAGTTATTCCTCTGGATGGTGTCCTGTATAATTGTTAGGCTTTTTCCTGTATAATTGTTAGGCTTTCTTCTCTTTTTTTTTTTTTTTGCAAGGGGGTTGTTCTTTTTCTTGATGGTCCTATTGACAAAGTAGTGTTGTGAGATTTATCCTCAGTCTCACTACTTCTGTCTTCCATTGATTCAGTTCTACTCCTTTGCCCCTTCAATCTGTTTTGTGTATCTAAAATCTTAGTATTAATCTGGACTTCTATTTGCTGTTTTTGTGAAGTCTCTAATTTTTCATTTGTTTTGCTAGTTTGTTTTTGGATTGTTTTCCTAAATTCTTCTAGAGTTTTGTCAGTGTTTGCCTTGATCTGTCTCTGTATCCCTTGATGATGGTGGTTGTGTTGTTATGTGCTGCCAAGTTGGACCCGACTCATAGTGATCCCTCCTTGGGTTTCCAAAGCAGTATCAGTACGGAAGTAGATTGCCCAGCTTTCCTTCCAAGAAGTGGCTGGTGGGTTTGAACCACCAGCCTTCTGGTTAGCAGTCAAGTGCCTTAGGTAGGTACTATGCTATCAGAGCTCCTCCCTTGATGGTACCTGCTTGAACAATTTCTCTCAGAAAGATCAGCACAAGGCCGGTCCCCATGAGGCATAGGTTAAAGATGTCCCAAATGTCCAAACTACTGTGCCACTCCATCATTTCAGACATTAACTCCTCCTCCTCCTCCTCCTCCTCCCAGTAATTTTCCCCATCTTAGGGTTCTGTATTTTGCTGTAATGCCTCGCAGAACTCACAGACACCCAAGGAATCGCTTCAAGTAGTAGTGGTGGAGGCTGGCAGGCTGGTGAGTCCCAGGTCCGTGAGTGGGTCTGGAGGATCCTTCCAGTTCTCAGGGTTTGATGAACCTTGATCAGCAGATCAGATGACGGCTGCTGTCCCACATCCAGGGGTGAGATGAGGATGAGCCAAAACACAATACCAGAGCAAGAGGAGGGCGAACCTTCCCAGGAGATTCGTAGGTATACCCTCAAGGAAGCTAAGGGTGGTGATTTGAATTATACCCTCCAGCAAGGCAGGACTCAAGATACATTCCACCTGTGTTCCTCCAACAGCAGTAACCTAAGTGTATAACTTTAACAATCAGCAGCTCAAAGCAAATCCCATCACAGAGCGAATTTGCCAGTCATTATAGGGAAGAACTACTACTAGCTGCCCAGCCAAGTTGATACCTGACCTTAACTATCATACCACCCCAAACAGGCATGGATAATAGAATTTACAGTATATCACCGAATGGAGGACAATGGCTAGAAGGGCCAAATTCTTTTAAATTCCTTACCAGGTATTTCCAGTGTCACTTCTTCCTCAGGGAGGTTTTCTGGCTCTATTTTCTGGTTCTTTGTATTATTTCATTTTGCTTCTTTGTGTGAAATAGTATCGTCACTTGTCTCCATGATATTGTGATGTCATATTTGTATTTAATTGGTGGTTGTGTGTTGATATGATACTACCAGGTTTGTTTTTTTCCTTAATTTTGTTTAGATACATGAGTAAGTGGGGTTGGTGTACTATTCTGTTTGCTAGTTTGGCAGCACTTATGCACTCACCACCTGTCTCCAGATGGGTGTGATAGGACATTAAAATGTGTGCACAGATCTCTGTTTGCTCTTGGTGTAAAGCAGTTGAAGGCAGGTTGGACTGGTGTTGGCTGCTGTCTGTTGTTGATCACTTGGTGCAGAAGCAGGTGGTGGCCCTTGTGTAATGGATGCAACTGCAGGAGGTACAAATGTGGTTGGGTCCTGTGCACATGGTTGATGTCTCCTGCCAGGTGGAGAAAACAAACAGCAATGTTATGTTTTGTTTTTCTTTTCTTTTAAACTACTACATATTCACACATAAACACACACATATGAGTGTGTTTGTGTGGGTTGTGTGTGCATGTATATATACACACACATATACACACCCACACACACGCTTAAAATCTTCTTTACTTTAGAAGAGATATAAGTTTGGCTTTTCAGCCCATCTTGGTTAATTGGCAGTCATGGTCTTTGGAATCAAGGACCATTGCTGCTTTTCTTAGTTACTCCATGTTGTCTTATTGGCCAACTGGAAAGGAAATTGTGTTTAATTTCTTTTTTTTTTTTTTCCTTCACCATCATCTGATAATTCCCTTTAGCAGTTGTATATCAATGGGGGAGGATAGTGTGTGGGAGTAGTCTGCCCTGGGTATAGGCAATAGGATTCTTTTATGTGGATAATTTAAGCCTGTCTGCTTTTCATTATCACCCAGCACCAACAATTTTAAATACTACCAATGGTAACATACATCTTTCTATCAGGGTGGACTACTTCTGCATTCTCATTTTGCTATGCCATTGCTCTTAAAGTTATTCTATGTCATTTTGTGCTAGTTTCATACCTAGTTACTTAAATGAGGACTGGAAAAAGATTTCCCATCTCTCACAGAGTGCACACTAGAATTTTCCCATTGCAGATCTTTTTTGTTTAATGGTTTTTATTTTTATTAGTTGCCATTGAGTCAATTCCGACTCTTGGTGACTCCATGTATGCACAATAGACTGCTCTGTAGGGTTTTCAGAGTCGTGCCCTTTGGAAGCAGACGACCAGGCCAGTCTTCTGAGGTGCATTTGGGGGATTTGAGCCACCAGTTTTCAGCTAGCAGTCAAGTGGTTAACCATTTGCATCACCCAAGGACTTGTTTGTTTAATAGTAAATTGTTATCATTTAGGTCTCTACAGAGGCATATTTTAAGGGGAATTTTGACAAACTGGGTCATCCCCATAAAAGTAAGCCAGGACACTGAAAGATCTGGAGCCTGGAATCACGAAAATATGTAATCTGGAGTACAGAACAAATGAGACTTAAATGACAATATAACTGTTTTCAAATATTTGGAGATGACTGAAGAAGAAAATAGTAGATTGGTTTAGATATAGAATAGACTTTCATATGAATTAATGAGTTTTGGGCATTGTTTGATTACAGGCCATCAGCATTGTTGTTCATGTGTGAATTGAAGGAGCTCTTTTCTACTTTTTAACATTTTTTGTAATTCAAAGATTTTATGACTCTTTACAGTTACTGCTCTGTCATAATGGTGGTTTGCTTGAAATCATTAATTGTAGGATCTTATATTTTAAAATTTATATTTGAAAAATAATTTAAAACTTTTCTGTTTCACAGGATTTAAATACTATTTATTCTTATCTTCATGGAATGAAGATATTATCAAATCTCAGGGAACATCAGCTTAGGTAAGTGTTGCGCTGTTTTGAAGAACATGTGCTCTGCTGTTATTTAGTCTTTTACCAAATATTTGTTGAACACCCTTTATATTCCAAACACTGTTTCTGGTGCTTGGAATACACATACATTTGATGCCTAATTTCTTGGAGTTTATATTCTGATAGTGGTGATTTTTAAATTGTGGTGGTGGTGGGGGGGAGTCCTAACAATAAAAACTGTATAATATTCTGTAATGGTAAGTATTAAGAATACAGTTAAGCATGGTGATGTGAAATAAACTAATTGAGTGGGATTTGAGTTTGGACTTGAGTTTGGATGGGAGCTCTGGTGGCATAGTGCCTAAGGCACTTGACTGCTAACCAGAAGGCTGGCAGTTCAAACCCAACAGTGACTCCTCAGAAGGAAGATTGGGCAATCTACTTCTGTAGAGATACCACCTTGGAAACCCAAGGAGGGGTCGCTATGAGTGGGAAGCGACTCCACAGCAGTGAGTTCGGTTTCGTTTGGTTTCAGTTTGGATAGTCAGTGAAGGCTTCTCAGTGGAACTTTTGAACAGGGACCTGAATGACAAAGAGGAGCCATCCATGCCAAAAAAGAGGGTTTTTGTGGCTGGAGCATAGTGAGAGGAGACGTAGGTAGAATACTATGGAAGTTAAGTTTGAATAGGTAGTTACAGGGACCAAATTACTTAGGGACTTTTGTAAGAGCAGGAAATGGAGTTTGCATTTCTTATTCCAGTATTTCTTAGCCATGAGCAAATTCTAACATCTGCGCTTCCATAAAATAGGGATAGTAACAGTATCTTCTTCACAATGTTTTGAGATTTAAAGGAGATTAAATTATCTATAGCAGAGCAAACTGGTCAGGACATAAATGCTCAGAATTTGCTGGAGAGTTTTTAGGTGCATGTGAAGAATAAAACTCTTTGTTTTCTTTTTGTAGTTTGTACTGATGTTCATTATGTTAACTGTTTAAGAGGGACATGTTATGTTATATTAAAGTGGAAGCAGTAGGACCCTTGTTATATAACACATGGCTCCCATAGACAAATCCCATCAACTTTATGAGCCTTGTTTTCTCTTTGGTAAAATGAGGTATCTGCTCTGCATACCTTGTATCATTTTGATTACACTTTGGAATGGTTTAAAGCACTAAAAATTGTAACTTTATATAAAATTTTGATTAAAACATGTTTTTCTTCCTTGACCAGCTCATTATTATGTTTCCTAGCTCCACAGGAGAAAGATATGGCAGTTTCTGTTTACGCACCAGGTTGTTAAAGTATAATTGTTTCAGACTTATTTTTTTTTTTTCTGTTTTGTACTATTCTAATAAACCATAAGTCAGTGTTAGTGTATGTCAAACAAGTACAGAAAGAAGAGAGAAAAAACTGAAAACTAGAGCATTTAGTATACTGATTTAAATACAGCAAGATTTTCTTTCTACTGTAAGCATTTTAAAATACAACGATATGTATTTTTCCAACAGATTCTTATGTGTGTATATAACTCCACAGTAACTCTTTTTCACACAAAAGATTCAGTAGTGAATGAGACAGATTTAAAAGTTTGTATTTTCATAATAAACGAAAAGATTATTCAGTGTGAATTGACAGATTTTAAAATATATATAAGAGTATTGTAGTTGTTACCAATTAATAACATCTAATTACTGTTTATATTATCTAAAATATTGCATTTTATGTATCTTTTTTTTATAACTCTTGTAGTTTAGTGAAAATTTAGTGGTAAATTTGTTCATACTCTGTTGAGGTAATTGCAGCAGAATTTTTGAAAGAATTTAAGTTAAAATAATCTTAACAAATTTTTACTTTTTTATGTTAGATTAATGTCTGCAAGAGCACGCTATGAAAGATACAGTGGAAATCAAATTCTTTTCTGGTAAGTATTTCCATAATTAACTTAAATTTATGACCTTTATGTTTAAATATTTACTTTTAGTATTGAAAATTTTTTGATTCTAGAATAATTTCTATAGAGCAGATTGTAATATATTAATAAGCATACATAGAGTGCATAGATATTTAGGGTACAATTCAATGAATTTTGAAAAATATACATACCTGTATAACTATTAGGGAGCTCTGGTGGTACAATGCTTAAGGCATTTGACTGCCAACCAGAAGGTAGTGGTTCAGACCCACCAGCTACTCCATGGAAGGAAGATCGGGCAATCTACTTCGTAGAGATACTGCCTCAGAAACCCAAGGTGGGATCAGTATGAGTCAAGGCCAACTAGACAGCCGTGCGTTTGGTTTTGTATAACTATTAGCCAGATGAAAATATATAACACAACAGCTCTCTAGAAGACTTTGGTCAGTTCTTCTCTGGAAAAGTAATCACAGTTCTGACTTCCGGCACCACAGATTAGTCTTGCCTATTTTTGAACTATACGTAGATGGAATCTTTTGGCCAGGCTTTTTTTACATAGTGATGTTTGAGATTTTTTCATGGTATTACAATCATTCTCTTTCACTACTGAACAGTACATGATTATGTGAAAGTACCACAATTAATTTCTTCATTTCACTGTTAATGGATACTTAGGTTTTTACCAGTTTTTTACTACGATGAAGAATAAAGTTTTTATAAACACTCTTGTCTTTTTGTGGCCTCATTTCCTCGTTTCTATTGGGCATACTTCTAGATAAAAATGTGTATGTTCAAATTTAAGGGATAATGATGGTGCAGTGGGTAAAATGTTCAGCTGCTACCCAAAAGGTCGGTGGTTCAAACACACCAGTCGCTCTGCAGGAGAAAGATATGGTGGTCTCTTTCTGTAAAGATTTACAGTCTTGGAAACCCTGTGAGGCAGTTCTGCTCTGTCCTATGGGGTTGCTATGAGTTGAAATCCACTTGACAGCAGGAGTTTTTTGTTTGTTTTGACAGTGTTCTAAAATTATTGTGCCATTTTCAATAACCATGAGCAGTGGATGGTTAAGTTCCAGTTGGTCCACATTTTTGACAACACTCAATACAGTCATATTTTTATTTGCTTGACTTGAATTTCAGCCATCCTGCTGATTATGTTGTTGTTGTTGTTGTTATTTGCCGTCGAGTCGGCCCCGACTCCTAGCGACCCCTCCTTGGGTTTCCGAGGCAGTATCACTACAGAAGTAGGATTGCCCAACCTTCCTTCCGAGGAGTGGCTGGTGGGTTTGAACCGCCAGCTTTCTGGTTAGCAGTCAAGTGCCTTAGGCACTATGCTACCAGAGCTTCTAAAACGCTGATTATGGGTTTCATTTATTTTTATACTTTCATTAACTATTTTGGATAGCCACTTTTATGAAATCTCTGTTCAAGTTTTTGACCATTTTTAAATTTGGCTGTCTGTCTTGTTTTTGTTTATTTGTAGAAATTCTTCCTTAATTCTTTATCTAAGTTATTTGTTGATTATATATTTTGCAAACCACAGCAGTTATTCATTCATCTATTTGTCTCGTCTTTGTGCCAGTACTGCTCAGTCTTAATTACTCTAACTATATATTTTGATGTTTGGTAGCATGAGTTTTGTAAGTAGCTTTGTTCTTCAATATTGTCATTGCTATTAGTATTGCTTGTCTTTCTATATACAATCTAGAATCAGCTAGTTATTTTCCACATGCACGCATACACAAGAAACCCTTTTGGTTGGCTGGGATCTTTGAATTAGGAAAACCTTAATCAGTTCCAAGAGAGTTGACATTTTTATTATATTGAGTCTTTCAAGTGAACATGTGTATTCTTCTATTTATTTGGTCTTCTTTAGTTCTTCACAATAATAATTAGAATGGTCTTTTTACTGCATATAGAATTTTAGGCTGGTAGTATTTTTCTTTGTTACTTTATATAGATATTATTCTATTGTATTCTGGCTTTTTGTTATTTATGTTGAAGAGATAGTAAATGGTGTTATTGTTATTCTTTTACAGGTAATTTTTTTTTTTCTTCTGGCTGCTATTGAGGTTTTCTCTTTCTTTTATTTTCAGCAGTTGTGTCTAATGTTCTTAGGTGTGCTTTTCTTTGAATTTATTCTTTTTCAGGTTTGTAGACACAAATCCCAAATTTGTATTGAATTGTATCCCCAAGAAATAGTGTTTTAAATCCTAACCTCTATGTCTGTGGTTATAATCCCATTTGAGAATGAGTTATCCTTGTACGTTAATAAGTCAAGATTAGTTTAGGGGTATGTCTTGAGATAAAAGAGATTAAGCAACCAAGGATGAGAAGCAGAGGTGGGGAAGAGAGATGCCAAGCCATATGAAGATTGCCCATGAGCAGAAGCTCAGAGAGACCAAGGACCTTCCTCCAGAGCTGACAGACAGAGTAAGCCTTCCCATAGAGCTAGCACCCTGAATTCAGACTTCTACCCTCATAAACTGTGAGAAAATAAATTTGTTTGTTAAAGCCAATAATTTGTGGTATTTCTGTTAAAGCAGCACTAGATAACTAAGACATAGGCCTTCTTAATTTCTGTGATTTAATATCTTTTGTCAGTGTTGGAATATTCTGTCAGTATTTCTTCATTTATTGCTGCTTTCCTGTTTTCTGAGATTCCAATTACATTATCACTTTTCACTTTGTCCCATATTTCCTTTATGCTGTTTTCCATCTTTTCTTCTCTGTTGTTGAGTCTTTTTTCTCTTGATTTCTCTTCCAATTTGTGAATTCCTGTCTTTTGCTGTTTCTAGTCTTGTATTCAGCCCACCTTGTGAATATCTAATCTATTATACTTTTCAGTTCCGAATTTCTATTTCATTTTCATAGATCCCAGTTCTAAGATGGTGTTCTCCATCATTTCCTCTTTTTTCTTTGAGTCTGTTAAGTACAGTCTGTCCTCCTTCTCTTCCCTCATTAATTTTAGGTTATTTGGTTTCTTTCTCAACAGTCTTGGCTGTTTTGGTTGAATGCCAGGTGCTGTATGAAATTTAGCAGCTCTAGATGATGTTGTCTTCCTCTAAAGACTATTCAGAGTTTTTGTTTTAACAGACAGAGTATAAGCAGTTGAGAATGCTAAGTGGTTTGATTGGTAGCTATTATTGGACATTCTCTTCCAATTGCCTCTATTTTCTCAGTAAAACAGTTACCTAGATCATCAGTTAAGGGTTTGGATAAGGGAGGAGGTATTAGATATTTGAAAAGAGACGAGGAGAGGGAACAAAACCATATTATTATTACTAAGCAGCTTTGAAAACCCAGATGAAGTTGGTTATTTGTGTTTTTTTCCCCCAGTTAATTGCATTTTGTTGTGGGGGAGCAGAAGTAGAAGCAGCAAAATACTGGATTTATCTGGTGCCAGAAATACAAGAAAATGAGAGTAAGGAGAATTGAGGGAATGTTCACAAAGGAGTGGCGATGGTAATTTAACTTGGACTTTAAGCTGGATAAAGGGAGATGGGGGAATTGGTGGTTCAGAATTCTTTTCTTTTTCTTTTTTTTTTTTATTCATTTTTCTTTTTTTATTGTGATTTGGGTGAATATTTACAGAGAATATTCACTTTCCATACAGCAGTTCACATACACTTTGTCTTATGACATTGACCACAATTTACCACGATACAACAGCTCCCCTTCCACTTCCTCCCAATAATCACCTCTTCCCTGTGTCCGTCTCTCCACGCCCTTCAGCCCCATGAGCTCTCTCCCTGTGCATAAGCAGCCCTTCTTTCTCCCATGATTATTCTCTCCAAGGAGTGTATCTACCTCAGGTAAATGTTCAACTCATATGCCTGTCTTTT
>NW_006921699.1:956830-961794 GCF_000298275.1 Orycteropus afer afer | reverse complement strand
TGTAGTATGTTATGCCAATTGAGCTTGATGTCCCCTGTGGCTATGGTCCCGAGCCCACAGGTTCAACTACTCAGTCCCTCTGGATAGCTGGCTGTAACCAAGCAGTAACTACCACCTTGTCTCTTGTCAGCTGTACTATACACCTGGGAATTCAGATCATACACATAAACTTAAAGGACCATTGTCTGACAACCCTATACATGTTCTTGGGTACACTCCCCGCTTCCTAGACATACACCTAGTGGTTCAGCCTGTCCACTCATCTGTCCACCCATCTATCCACCCATATACTCATGGTTGCCTTCACTGACAACGTAGTACTGTATGTGCAAAAGGGTTCCTCTTTGTTGTCTGTACCTACCGTGTACCTCTCTATGTCTTTCTCTTCCTCAGGGCCACCATATTGATCACTCACATTTGGTACATTGCCCTTCTCTTCACCTAAATCAATACCTATCTCTATCTGTCTAACAGTATTCCCTCCCCTCCCCTCCCACCCCTGGTAACCAACAAAGAAAATTTCCTTCCATAGGTAAACCTTTCCTTGACTTTTACAATAATGGACTAATACAATATTTGTCCTTTTGTGATTGACTTATTTCACTCAGCATAATGTCCTCCAAGTTCATCCACGTTATGCAGTGTTTTGCAGATTTCTACATTATTCTTTAGCGTTGCATAGTATTCCATTGTGTGTATGTACCATAGTTTGGTTATCCATTCCTCAGTTGATGGACACCTAGGTTGTTTCCATATTTTGGCTGTTGTAAATAGTCCTGCAATGAACATGGGTGTGCATATGTCTGTTCTTATCAGGGCTCTCACTTCTTTAGAATATATACCTAGTAAAGGAATGGCTGGGTCAAATGGTATTTCTGTTTCCAACTTTTTAAGGAATCGCCATACTGCTTTCCACAGTGGTTTTAACATTTTACAGTCCGACCAGCAGTGTATGAGAGTCCCAATCTCTCCACATCCTTGCCAGCATTTGTTATTTTCTGTCTTGTTGAACTTTGCTACTAGTGCTGGAGCAAGATGGTATCTCCTTGTTTTGATTTGCATCTCTCTAATGGCTGATGATTGTGAGCATTTCTTCATACGCTTATTGGCTGCCTGAATTTCCTCCTTGGTGAAGTGTCTATTCATATCTTCTGCCCATTTCTTAATTGGATTGTATGTCTTTTTGTTATTGAGGTGCTGGAGTTTTCTATAAATTCTAGAGATAAGTCCCTTGTCAGGTATGTCATTACCAAATATTTTTTCCCAATCTGTAGGTTCTCTTTTGACTCTTTTGGAGAAGTCTTTGGAAGCACATAAAACTTTAGTTCTTAAAAGGTCCCAGTCATCTGGTTTCTCTTTGGCTGTTTGTGCCTTTTGGGTTATGCTTGATAGTCTATTTATGCCATATATTGTTGTTGTTGTTGTTGTTATGTGCCGTCGAGTCGCTATAGAATTCCTCAAGAAAAAACTCAGGGAAAATTGAGGGGCCCTAATATATATGCCATATATTAGGGCCCCTCAATTTTCCCTGAGTTTTTTCTTGAGGAATTCTATAGTTTTAGGTTTCATATTTAAGTCTTTGATCTACCTGGAGTTCGTTTTTGTGTATGGTATGAGGTACAGATCTTGTTTCATTTTTCTGCAAATGGATTTCCAGTTTTGCCAGCACCATTTATTAAATATTCTCTTCCCCATTTAATGGATTTCAGGCCTTTGTCAAAGATCAGCTGACCATAGGTTGATGGATGTATTTCTGGGTTCTCAGTTCTATTCCATTGGTCTATGTATCTGTCATTAAACCAGTAAGAGGCAGTTTTGACTACTGTGACTGTGCATAGGTTTTGAGATCCCACAGTGTGAGAACTCCTACTTTGTACTTCTTCACTAGTGCTTTGCTTATCCGAGGTCTCTTTCCTTTCCATATAAAGTTAGTGATTGTTTTTCCCTATCCCTAAAGAATGTTGATGAGATCTGGATTGGGATTGCATTGAATGCATAGATTGCTTTGGATAGAATTGACATTTTCACAATGTTCAAACTTCCTATCCACGAGCATGGGATGTTCTTCCATTTATGTAGATCTCTTATGGTTTCTTGCAGTAGTTTTTTATAGTTTTCTTTGTAGAGGTTTTTTGTGTCCCTGGTAAGATTTATTCCCGAGTATTTTATTTTTTTGGTAGCTATTGTGAATTTTATTGATTTCCTTATTTCTTTTTCAGCCATCTCTTTGCTGGTGTAGAGGAATCCAGCTGATTTTTGGACATTGATTTTACATCCTGTCATGATGCTAAATCTCTCAATTAGTAGATTTTTGACTCAGTCTCTTGGGTTTTCTAGGTAGAGGATCATATCATCAACAAATAGGGATAGTTTGACTTCTTCCTTGCCAATTTGGATGCCTTTGATTTTCCTTTCTTGTCTTATGGCCCTGGCTAGGACCTTCCAGTACAATGTTGAATAGAAGTGGTGATAGCAGGCATCCTTGTTTGGTTCCTGTTCACAAGAGGAATGGTTTCAGTCACTCTGCATTGAGATTAATGTTGGCTGTTGGTTTTGCATCGATGCCCTTTATTATGTTGAGGAATGTCCCTTCTGTTGCTATTTTGCTGAGAGTTTTGGTCAGGAATCAGTGTTGGATTTTATCAAATGCCTTTTCTACATCAATTGATATGATCATGTGGTTCTCCTTTGTTTTATTTATGTGGTGGATGACATTGATTGTTTTTCTAATGTTGAACCATCCCTGCATACCTGATATGAACTGCACTTAGTCATAATGAATGATTTTCTTGATGTGTTGTTGGAGTCTATTGGCTAGGATTTTGTTGAAGATTTTTGCATCTATATTCACGAGGGACATTGGTTAGTAGGTTTCCTTTTGAATGATGGCTTTGCCTGGTTTTGGTATCAAGCTTATGCTTGCTTCATAAAATGAGTTAGGGAGGATCCATCCTTTTCCGTGTTTTGGAATAGTGTGAGTACGATTGGTGCCAGTACTTTTCTGAATGTTTGGTAGAATTCACCAGGGAAACTGTCTGGGCCAGGTCTTTTTTTAGTTGGTAATTTTTTGAGAACATGTTCAATTTGTTCTTTTGTGATGTACCTGTTCAACTTTTCCACATCAGTCTGTGTGAGTTTAGGTAAATGGTGTGTTTCTAGAAATCTGTCCATTTCTTCCAGATTTTTAAATTTATTGGACTACAGTTCTGTATAGTATCCTGATATTATCCTTTTTATTTCACTTGGTTCTGTTGTGATGTCATCCATTTTGTTTCTTCTTCATGTTGTTTGTATTCTCTCTCTCTTTTCCTTTGTTAAATTTGCCAGTGGTTTGTCAATTTTACTGATCTTTTCAAAAAACCTACTTCTAGTCTTGTTGATTCTTTCTATTGCCCTTCTATTTTCTGTTTCATTGATTTCTGCTAGAATTTTTATTATTTCCTTTCTTCTGGTGACTGTAGGCTTTTCTTGGTGTTCTTTTTCTAATAGTTGGAGATGTTGGTTTAAAGTGTTGATTTTGGCTCTTCTTTTTTGATGTGTGCAGTTATAGCTATAAATTGGCCTGTGATCATTGCTTTTGCTGTGTCCCAAAGATTTTGGTATGTTGTGTTATCATTCTCATTTGATTCAAGGGATTTTTGGATTTCAATTTTTATTTCTTCTCTTACCCAGTCTCTGTCAAGGAGAGTGTTGTTCTGTTTCCAGGTGTTTACTCGTTTTCTGTTGATCTTCCTATTGTTGATTTCTAGTTTGATAACGTTATGATCTGAGAAGATGCTTTGCATTATTTCAGTGTTTTTAAATTAATGAAGGCTTGCTTTGTGGCCTAACATATGGTCTATCCTGGGAATTGTTCATGTGCACTGGAAAAGAATGTGTATTGTGCTGCTGTTGGGTGAAGTGCTCTATAGATGTCTGTAAGGCCATATTGGTGGATTGTATTGTTTAGATCTTCTATACCATTGTTGAGTTTCTTTCCAGTTCTTCTATCTTTCAGTGAATGTGGTGTATTAAAGTCTCCCTCTATGACTGTGGAGTCATCTATTTGGCTTTTCAACTGTTTTAAAGTCTGATTTATGTATTTTGGGGCTCTTTCATTGGGTCTATAGATATTTATCATAGTTAAATCTTCATGTTCAATTGATCCTTTAATCATATAATATCCTTCTCTGTCTCGTATGATGGTTTTTGTCTTAAAGTCAATTTGATCAGAAATTAATATTGCCGCTCTTGCTCTCTTACAGTTGTCATTTGCTTGAGACTTCTTTTTCCAATCTTTGATTTTAGTCTGTTTTTGTCTTTATCTCTTGTAGGCAGCATATTGATGGGTTGTGTTTTCTTATCCAGTCTGCAACTCTCCATCTCTTGAGTGATGCATTTAATCCATTAACATTAACTGTAATTATTGATAAGTATGAATTGTTTGCTGTTATTTTGTTACATGTTTTTCATGGTGTCCCTAGTTTCTTCGTTCCATATTAATTTCTGTGCTGAGCTCATTATATTTATGAATCGTGTTATTTCCTTTGTTGCTGTTGTTTTAGTATTTGCTGAATATTTGTGCTTGTCCTCTTTTTCATTGTGATAATTTTATAATTTTTCTTTGAGGTTATCTTATGATTTATCATTTTCTCCCCGAGTTTAGAACAGTCCATTGTATCTTGCAACTCTCTTAACTTCCTCACCATTTAGAAGTTCTGTAACTACACAGTCTTTTCCTTCGTTTTGTTTGTAGTTGTCCTTATTTGCCAATTGATGTCTCTGGTTCCCTGTTTACAATCTTGTAACCTCATTTTAATTTGGATATGTCCATAGCTGTGGTTTCTGCGTTGTGTCATCTTGTGTATTAATGGTTGGTTGTTATTTGCTATTTTTGGTTCTCTGTTCAAAGGACTCCCTTTAGCATGTCTTGTAAAGTTGGTCTGGTTTTAACAAATTCCCTTAGTTTCTGCTTATCTGGAAAT
>NW_006921699.1:953651-955342 GCF_000298275.1 Orycteropus afer afer | reverse complement strand
AAAAAAAAAAAAAAAAAATTTGCATCCTTTAACAGTGGAAAGAAAAAGAGGTGAAAACTAGGTCCTGGGAGGGGAAGAATAAAGAGTAATAGTAAAAAGGACAAATGTATTCATAATAATAGTAGTTTAAAACAGAGAACAATAAGCAAATTAAAAACCAGGAAAAAGAAAGCAAAAAGAAAAAAAGAGAAAAAGAAAAATATCAGAGGAGAGTAGGGCAGGGCACTCAGGCTCTGCCTGAGCACAGAGACTTGGATGGAGTTCCCGTGTGCCCATAAAGTGGGTGGGAGTGGGAAATGGCTGCACCTCCGCTCACCAAGGGGTGTGGGGTATAAGAGTAACACGGGGAATGTTATACCTTTTCAGTCGTCCAGGTTCGGAATGTCCTTGTGGTTGCTGGCAAGCAGAATCTGTTCTTAAGCCCCTGGAATCTTGGAGTGCGCTGTCTCTTTAAATATCCAAAATGGTTAAGCTGCTTGTAAACATTCAAAATGGCGACACCCTCTTGATAGGCAAAAGTCTACAGTTCAGCCCACTTTTCTCTTCTCTGGTGCTGGGTGTTTTATTCCCCAGCCTGCAGAGCAGTCCTCCATGCAGTCCCTGGCTAGCCGGGCTGATTTTTAGGTTAATTCTTAGGTCCTACCACCACTCGGGGATCTCCAAGCTGTCTGTGCTGTGCCATCAGGCTTGCTCAGGATCGCTGCCAGACCGCAGCTCCATATGTCTCCTTTTTTGGTATTTTCATGCAAATTCTTCTGCTGGTTGGCATTTAGTCCACCTCTGTGTCCTTCCCTTCAAGGCTCAGGGGTCCAGGATTATCTTCTGTGTCTGTCTTAATTGGTTCCCCTTTTCTTTGTTGAAGAGGGTCTGTGCCATCTTTCTCCCTATTCCATCATCTTACCTGAAGTTCAGAATTCTTATGTTTTATGCAGGAGACTTGAGTTTGATTCCTGGTCAGCATATTTTATGCACATTTAACCACCTGTCTGTCATTGGAAGGAAGGTTTGGCAGTCAACTTCCATAATAATACTGCATCAGAAACCCAAGGCGGGGTCGCTATGAGTCGGGTCTGACTCGATGGCACATAACAGCAAACAACAACAGCTGTCATTGGAGATTTGTGTATTGCTATGATGCTGAACAGGTTTCAGCAGAGATTTGAGAATAAGATAAATTAGGGAGAAAGACCTGGTGATCTATGTTCAGCCAGTGAAAGCCTTATGGATCACAGTGGTCCCATTTCATCTTGTCATAGGAATGGTATAAACTTGGTAGCATTTTATTCCATTTTCTATGCCGTTGTTAGGAGTGGGGGCTGAGTAAGTGGCAGCTAACAATACAGGAAAGAATTGAGAAGTCGAAACAAGTAGTTAGAATCATTCTGGGATATTAAGATTATGGGAATCTGGATAATAGAATGAGCTAGCAATAAAGAACATGGTGATAAAATAGTAGAAAGCTTGAAATTCACATTAAGAAGGTATAGTTATTGCAAGAGCCCTGGTGGCACAGTGCTTAAGTGCTCAGCTGCTAACCAAAAGGTCAGTGGTTCAAACCCACCAGCCACTGTACAGGAGGAAGATGTGGCAGTCTGCTTCCATAAAGATTACAGCCTGGGGAAGTTCTGGCAAGATGGTGGACTAGGCAGAAGGACTGCACAGACCCTCTTCAACAAAGAAAAGGGAAACCA
>NW_006921699.1:937393-948755 GCF_000298275.1 Orycteropus afer afer | reverse complement strand
TCAATGACATGAGACAAAGTATATGTGAACTGCTGTATGGAAAGTGAATTTGCTCTGTAAATCTTCACCCAAATCACAATAAATAAAAATAAATAAATATTAAAAAATAAGTAATAATAGTAATGATAAAAATGGACATAGAAAAAAAATTTTAAAAATAAAAAGTGCTTGGGCTGGAAAAAAAAAAAAAAAGATTACAGCCTGGGAAACGGTATGGGGCAGTTTTACTCTGTCCTATAGATTCGTAATTAATCAGCAGCAGTTTATATTAGTGCTGATAACAAGGTCTCTGGTGATTGACCATGAAGCAGAGGACAACATTATTGAAGAAGAGATGAAGAAATTGAGAGGCTATTGTGTTAGAAGAATCATTTATATTAATTTGATGTTAAAAAAAAAAAATGACAAAAGGTAATGTTCCAGTATTTATAAGGCAGGAGTTACAGTCTTCAGGAAATCAGGAGATTGACCTTTGGGGTCAATAATTGACCACATCATAGAAGGGTAGTGAGTGGTATAATCTGATGATAAGAGATGAAAGCTTGAAAGTTTTAGGGAGGAGAGGAAAATCATGGTTTGGAATTGATAATGAGGGACAAGGAGGACACTAGCTATCTCTAGGCTAGTGTCCTAGTGGTAGGAGGAGTATGTGGGAGAATACACCTACCATTTTAAGAGGTTTGTAGAGGACTCAGCATCCTCAAGAAATACTAAGAGAATGTAAGGTTTGTTTTTTCCACATATCTGACTTAGGTGGAAGAGTTTCAGAATTAGAGGAATAGTAGGAGGTAGATAGATCAGAAACTGGGCTCTACAGAGCCATATGCAAATTAGAGACTCAGAGATGAAGCAAGACCTAGGAGACCTGGGTGTTTTGTAGTGACTGATACAGGCCAGACATAAAGGACTTCTTGAGAATGTCTTCCTTTGAGTGGTTTGCCTTATCTTAGGGGTGGTAAGACCTTCTCTAGAAATTACTGTGGCTATAAAGTTCTCCTTCATTAATTGTATAATCACACATATACCAGTTGTCATTGAGTTGATTCTGACCTATGGCAACTCTATATGTCAGAGTAGCATTGTGTCTTCCATAGTGTTTCAGTGTCTAAATTTTTTGGAAGTAGATTGCCAGGCCTTTCTTCCAGGTGCCTGGGCATACAAAAGTTTAATGAACTAGACTGCTAACTAAAAGATTAGAAATTTGAGTCTACCCAGAGACAACCTGTGAAATGTGTATTAGTTATTCTTATCCTCCTTCCCCTCACACACAGACATCTCTTGGTTTCCTTAATTTCTATTTTATTTCTTATAAATATTTATTAAGCTTTTAGCTAGGCATGACAAATAATAACACATAAAATATATAATGAAGAAAATTTGGGGAACATTTTCCTTAATCAAAATACATATGTTCTCCAAATTTATTCATTCTTTGCAAAGTTATCCTAGGCTTGGAAGACTTAAAAAGTACAATTTTGAAAAGAGGTAGTATTTAGGATTTTACTGTCCAAACTGACACTCTGTTGTTAACTTATATGTTAGCTTACATCAAGATTATCAATTTATACTTGAAAAACCAGAGAATTTGTTGTTGGTATTGTCAGGTGCCATCAAGTTGATTCAGATTCCTAGTGACAACAGAACGAAACACTGCCGTGTCCTGTGCCATCTTTGCTATGTTTGAGCCTATCCTTTAGACACTGTGTCAATCCATCTTGTTGAGAGTCTTCCCCTTTATCTCTGACCCTCCATTTTACCAAGCATGATGTCTTTTAAGAAAAAAGATCGTAAAGCAATAGACAAAAGTTATGGTTAGTGCTTTTGTGATTTTAAAAATCTAATAGTAAAATAAAGCACATGTCCTTTAGTATAGTTTTAAGTGGTTTCAAATGAGAATATTTAAATCGGGCCACTAAAGATTCAGATTTAAAAGTTATGTGAAATTTTAAATCACAAATATAAATGCTTGTAAAGAGCTCTTTTCTATAAAGATGTTATTTTGTTCCCCCTTAATAAAGAATAGTTTTTGCTAGAAGTCTGTCACTGCATCTGACATCTTTAGCCTTCCTGATCCTTCCTGGGAAGTGATATGTTTGTGAGAAGATATTTTCCAATTTCATGTTAAATACTCCAAAGGTAGATTGTATTACAATACAATCAAGTGCTAATTGTCCTGGGGAACATCTCTTACTTCACTCTATTCTCTCCATCCCTGAGAATTGCTGCTATAGAGACTTTCGAGCAACTCATTCCATTTGGTAGAAAGTTAATAGTAGTAATAATTCACCCCTATTCTAAATCCTAGCATGCTGACTTTATTTATATTTTATGTTTTCATCATACCTTCTATATGCATTTGTATGTTCTTTATGATATGTATATGTTCTGCCTTGTCACACATTTAATATACACCCTTGTAGTTTTATTTTTAAATTCTCGGGTAATATTCTCTGGTAGCATAGTGGCTAAGACACTTGCCTGCTAACCAGACAGCTGGCGGTTCAAACCCACCAGCCACTCCTCGGAAGGAAGGTTGGGCAATCCTACTTCTGTAGTGATACTGCCTCGGAAACCCAAGGAGGGGTCGCTGTGAGTCGGGTTTGACTCGGCGGCACATAACAACAACAACAACAACAGTCCATCATGTTGATTATATCCTGATAGGCAAAACCATTCCAGAAATACTAGATATTTAGGTTGCAGTAATAATTGTCTTTTGTGCGTAGGTATTTTCTTGTATTGGATTTTTAAAATTTATTTTTTCTATTATGACAATTATAGGAAAATTAGAAAATCGTGCAGTTATAAGAATGATTTCTAGTAAATTTTTGGAATTAAAAGGCTATATAACATTTTTATGAAGCTTGTGCTGTGTATCAATGTATTGAAGAAAGATTTACTGATTTATAGTATCACTAAAAATAATTTTTATCACAGTCTCTGTAACATGGGCTGATTTGAAGATTTTAAAAAGTATTTCAGTGCTGTTTTTAATTTGCATTTTCTGTTTACTAATGGTGTGAAGATTGTTTTCCTTTGTTTTGTCTACCTATTGCAAACTGTCTTTTGCAAATCTTTTGCTCATTTACTATTTGAAATGTCAGTATGTTTTTCTGTATGTTAGTATATATTATAGCTCTTAACTTTTATATTACATTAGAATATTTTCACTCCATTTCTTTAATTATTATTAATTGTATTCAAGTTTTAACTTTATAGGTTAACATGCTTCAGAATTGAATAAGTTATTTTCTTCCACAAGTATGTTTTATTCTTTTCTTTTTTATGCTAGGTTTTTATTGATTTATTTTGATAAATATTTCCCAACTGAGTCACTTTCTTAACTAATAAGTTAAACCTTTAATTCAACTGGCATTATTTCAAGGAACATAAAATTTGTTGTTGTTTCTTGTTTGATAAAATTTATTTCACCAAGAGTGCATTCATATATACCTAGTTGAATCTGTCTTGACCTCTTACTCTCTTCAGTTAAGCTAAATGTTTTCATTTTTATCTTCTTTTTTTTTTTTTTTCAATTTTAAAATACTCAAGTGATCATGCTACATATTAGTAAACAGGACTACCTTTGTTATATGTAAATGCTTTCTTTCCAAAATATTCTTTTATATATTCACTATATGGTTTTTCTTTTTATGTTTTAGACTCTTTTAGTCCTATTTGGATATTAATCAAATTAAATCTATAAAAGGCATTCGTTGGCTGGAAATATTTTTGTAAAATATGTTATATTTTTGCTAATATCCACTTTATAGCTCTGTAAGTTTTTTTAATTTTAATCTATTTTATTAAAATATAATTTATGTACAGTGAAATACACAAAACTAAAGTGACATGGGTCAATGCTTTTTTTTTGCAGTGTTCCCTCCTCTCCCTTCCCACCCCTGGCAACCAACAAAAAAAAGTTTTCTTCCATGTATAAACCTTTCCTTCACCCTCAACAACAATGAACTAATACTATATTTGTTCTGTGATTGACTTATTTCACTCAGCATGATATCTTCCAAGTTCATCCATATTATGCGGTGTTTTGCAGACTCCACATTATTCTTTAGTGCTGCATAGGATTCCGGTATTTATATGTATCATAGTTTGGTCATACACTCTTCCGCTGGTGTGCATGTAGGTTGTTTCCATCTTTTTGCTATTGTAAATAGTGCTGTGATGAACATGAGCGTGCGTGTATCTGTTCCTGTCCTGGCTCTCACCTCTCTAGGATATATACCTAGTAATGGGATTGCTGGGTCAAATGGTATCTCCAATTTCAACTTTCTAAGGAATCACCATATTGCTTTCCACAGTGGTTGTATCACTTCACAGTCCCACCAGCAGTGTATGGAGTCCCAATCTCTCCACATCCCCATCAGCATTTGTTATTTTCTGTCTCAATGAACTTTGCCTGCAGTGCTGCAGTGAGATGTTATCTCATTGTTGTTTTGATTTGCATCTCTCTGATGGCCAACGATTGTGATCATCTCTTCATGTATTAGCTACCCACCTGAATATCCTCCTTGGTGAAATGCCTATTCATGTCTTCTGCCTGTTTTTCAATTAGATTGTTAATTCCTTTGGTGTTGAGGTGTTGGAGTTTTCTATAAATTTTAGAGATAAGTCCCTTGTCAGATAGGTAATTACCTGCAAATATGAATTTGCTGCTGTCATTTTTGGTATGTGCTTTTTCATGGTGTTGATTTCTTTGTCGCATAGAATTTTCTATGCTGAGCTTGTTCTGTTTATGAATCGTGTTATCACTTCCTTCATTGGTATTTTAGTATTTGCTAAATATTTGTGCTGGTCCTCTTTTTTATTTTGATGTGAAGGTTTATCATTTTTCTTTGAGATTACCCTGTGATTTATAGTTTTCTTCCCAAGTTAAGGACAGTCCATTCTATCTTGTAGTTGTCTTGATTTTCCTGCCATCTAGAAGTTCTGTAATGACACAGTTCTTTTCCTCTTTTTCGTTTGTAGTTGTCCTCATTTGTCAGTTGATGTCTCTGGTTCCCTGTTTACAATCTTGTAGGCTTATTTACTTTGGATACCTCCATAGCTGGATTAGTTCCTGGGTTATGTCACCATGTGTGTCCATGGCTAGTTGTGTGACTGTTGTTGCTTCTCTGTCCAAAGGAGTCTCTTTAGCAACTCTTGTAAGGTTGGTCTGGTTTTAACAAATTCCCTTAATTTCTTCTTACTTGGAAATGTCTTAATTTTACCATCATATTTGAGGTACAGTTTTGCTGGGTGCATAACTCTTGGTTGGAAATTTTTCTCTTTCAGGGTTATTCTGGTTATCTAGTGCTGCTCTGACAAGAATATACCATACATGGGATGGCCTTAACAAGCAGGAGTTTATTCTCTTACAGTTCAGGAGGCTAGATGTCCAAGTTCAAAGTGCCAGAGTCTAGGGGCTGTGTGAAAGCCCCTCTACCTTGGGCTTCAGCTCTGCCTCTTGCTTCTGGCCCACTGAAGCTAGAGACATCTCTTCACTTAGCTACTGGCTGTTGAGGCTGACAAGCCCAAGGTCAACAAATAAAATGGCACAATCCCGATGCTACCGAACCACACAGCAGGCCATTAATTCAAGTCCCTTGTAAATCCTAAGGTCGGCAGAGCATAGTAGGCTGCTGAACAATGACATGGCTACATGCAGGGTCCACGTGTGCCATACTCTGAGGCTTCTCCTTATATACAGGAAGCAGACCACATCCCTAAGGCAACTACTCAGCTGTTCACAGTGGATTCCACCATGGAGTTGAGTACCAGTCTCATCATGGGGAATACTACATCCAGCTGCCCAGCCATTCAAGCAGGCCTAGCCAAGTTGACACACAAACCTAACCACTACAAGGGTTTTATATATACCATTCAATTGTGTTCTTGCCTGTATGGTTTCTGCCTAGAAATCTGAGCTTAGTCATATTGGTTGCCCCTTGTAGGTAACTTTTTGTTTTTCCTGTGCTGGTTTCATGATTCTTTCTTTGTCTTTGGTTTTGGTGAGTTTGATGATGATATGTCTTGGTAATTTTCTTTTGGGGTCTATCCTGTTTGGGGTTCGTTGGACTTCTTGAATGGATATATTTGCATCTTTCATCATACCAGGAGAATTATCTTCCAACAAATCTTTTACAATGTTCTCTGTGGTTTTATTTGTCTCTTCCTGTTCTGGAATTCCGATCACACGTAGGTTATTCCTTTTGATGGTATTCCACATGAACCTTAGGCTTTTCTTCATTTTGTTTCGCTCTTTTTTCTGATTGATCCTTTTCCAAAGAAGTATTCTGGTATTTCCCTTCAATCTCATTAATTCTGCCTTCCATCGATTGAATTCTGCTACTTTGCCCATTCAATGTCTTACCTATTTCTGAAAATTCAGTATTAGTCTTCTGGATTTCTGTGCGCAGATTTTGTGTCATTTCTAATTTTCATTTATTTTGTCATTTTGTTCTTGTATTATCTTTTGGGAGCTCTGGTAGCAGAGTGCCTAAGGCACTTGACTGCTAATAAGAATACTGGCGATTCAAACCCACTAGCCACTCCTCAGAAGGAAGATGGGGCAATCCACTCCTCAGAAGGAAGATGGGGCAATCTACTTCTGAAGTGATACCACCTTGGAAACCCAAGGAGGGGTCACTATGAGTCGGGTCTGACTCGACGGCACAGGACAACAACAACAACATTATCTTTTGACATTGTTCTAGGGTTTTCTCTGTGTTTTTCTCAATTTTGTCAGTGTTTTTCTTGATCTGTCTCTCAATTCATTGAAGATACCTAAATATAATTCTTTTGAATTGTTTATCAGGGCGTTCCAATGCTGCATCTTCTTCGGGGATATGTTTTGGGTCTGTATCCTGATCCCTTGTTTCTACTGCTTTACCTTGCTTTTTTGTGTGGACTGTGATGTTCTGTTATCTCTGAGACATTGTGACGTTTTTGTGTTTTATATTTAACTCTTGATTTTATGTTAGAGTGACTTGCCCACAATTTTCATTTTATTTTGTTTAATGTTTACGCATGCAGGGTTCTGTGCTGTGCTCCTCTATTTGCTAATTGACAGCACTTATACACTCACCACCTGTCTCCTTTTCTGTTGTCTGCCTCCCGTATGTCCCTGCTGTCCTTGGGAAATGGAGCCTGTTCTTATTCTTAGGTCCCTGGTATCTGAATGGGAATTCTTTCACTTTAAAATCCAAAATGGTTGCCACTTATTAACATTCAAAATGGCTGTGCCCTTGGTCACTTTAAATATCCAAAATGGCCACCATGTGTAAACATTTAAAATGGCTGCACCCTTGGTCACTTTAAATATCCAAAATGGCTGCCACTTTTAAACATTCAAAATGGCTGCACCCTTGGTCACTTTAAATATCCAAAATGGCTGCCACATGTAAACAATCAATATGGCTGTGCCCTCCAGATAGCAGAAAGTCAATAGCTCTGGTTGTCTCCTTGCTGTTTCCCTTCCTAGTCCTAGACCACCAGAGCAGTTGTCCCTGCAGCCCTTGGTGGCCAGGTCTGGTCTGTAGATCACTTCTCCAGTCCCAACACCACTTGGAAATATTCAGGCTATTAATCCCTTCAGAGTAGCTGACAGTCCACAGCTCCCAACGTCTCTGTACTCCCTGTTTTCGTTCAGGTTTTTCACTAGTTGATGCCTAATCCACTACTATACAGTTTCTTTTCAAAGCTCAGGTCTCCACGATTATCTTCTGTATTTCTGTCATTTGTTTTTTCTTTTCTTTGTTGAAGAGGATCTGTGTCACTTGTCTGCCTATCCTCCATCCTACCGGAAATCCCCTTTGTAAGGTATTATCATTTCCTTTGTTCACTCAACATTCTTTTATTAATTTACTAGAAATCTCAAGTATAACTTTTTACTGTTCCATGTTTTTATTTCAATGACAGTGACCTCTTATATAGTTCATGTGGTATATGGAAATGGTATTGACTTTGATATATTTAATTATATGCACATTGGATTTATTGTTATTTTTAAAATATTTCTGATTTCATTCGTTAGTTCATTCATTTTTTTATTGAATGTTTGTTGTATATCATACTGACCCTGGGTATATAATGGTGAGAAAATAAGTACAATATTTGTCCTTATTGAGCTTATAGTGTAATTTGACTCATAGTGACCCCTCCTTGGGTTTCCGAGATGGTATCTTTATGGAAGTAGATATCCCATTCTACCTTCAGAGGAATGGCTGGTGGGTTTGAACCACCAGCCTTCTGGTTAGCAATCAGATGCCTTAGGCACTAGGCCACCAGAGCTCCCTATAGTGTAATGTTGTTGTTTTTATGTGCTGTCAAGTCGGACCCGACTCATAGCGACCCTTCATTGGGTTTCCAAGGTGGTATCACTTCAGAATTACAGTGTAATAGGGAAGAGAAAGCTAATGAAAACATCTAAACATATTTAAGTGCTGCTGAGACTATGTAGGCAGTAAACAATGTGAAAATGAAATGAAGAAAACAATTTTATTTATAATAGCATAAAAAATACAAATTTAACAAAAGTATAAGTCATTTAACAAAAGTATAAGAACTGAAAAACGTTCCTCAGAAATTAAAGAAAAGTTAAATAAATGAAGAGACACTCCATGTTCATGGAGCAGAAGAGTCTATATTGCTAAGATGGCAGTTCTCCCCAAATTGATCTTTAGATGCAGTGAGATTCTTATCAAAATCACAGCAGCCTTTTTTTCCTCCCGCAGTGATTTGCAGGCTGATCCTAAATTTCATATGTAAATGCATAGGACTGAGAATAACCAAAACTGTATTGAAAAAGAACAAAGTTGGAAGAGTAACACTTCCAGTATCAAAAGTTAATATAAAATTGCCGTAATCTACATAGTGTCATATTGACATATTCTTAGACATAGATCAGTACAACACAATTGAGAGTCAAGAAGTAAACTATTCTATTTATGGACAGTTTATTTTTGAGGAAGGTACTAAAGCATTTAAATGAGGGAAAACAGTCTTTTTCAACAAATGGTATTGGGGCATCTAGTATCCATATGCAAAAAGTGGATTTAGACCCTGTCTTAGTTATTTAGAGTGCTGCTGTAACACAACTACCACACATAGGTGGCTTTAACAAAACAGATTTATTTTCTCACAGTTTAGGAGCCTAGAAGTCTGAATTCAGAACTTCTAGAATAAGCCTCTTTCTCGCTCTGGGGGAAGGTCCTTGTCTCTTTCCACCTTCTGTTTCCTGGTTCCTTGGAGGTCTGTTGTAGCATGACATTATTTATTTTCCCTCAACTCTACTTGATTGGTTAATCTGCTCTTTATTATGTCAAAAGGGATTGATATAAAACCCACTCAATGCTAACACTGCCTCATTAACTTAATAACAAAGTAAACCCATTCCCAAGTGATGTTACAACCACAAGTATAGGGTTAGGATTTACAACATATATTTTGGGGGGACAGAGTTCAATCCATAACAGACTCTTAACTTACACTTTACACAAATATTAATGAAATACATGTCACACCCATTACAATAGCTATAACAAAAAAAGCAGACCCTAACAAGTGTTAGTAAGAATGTGGAGAAAGTGGAACACTCACACATTGCTGGTGGGAATGTAAAATGGTATAGCCTCCTTGGGAAGCAGTTTGGTAGTTTCTAAAAAGTTAACAAATTTTAGCATATGACTGAGCAGTTCTGTTTTTCATTATTTACCCAAGTGAAGTGAAAACAGAACAGATGTACAAAGACTGGTATACAAATAATATAGCAATATTGTTCATAACAGCCTAACTGGAAAAGAATAAAAATTTCCATGAACTGATGCATGGATAAGTAAAATACAGTTTATCTATGTAGTTAATATCATTTGACAGTAAAAAGGAAAGAAACTGATAACATGACAAAACTCAAGAACATTTTACTAAGTGGGAAAGCCAGATCGAAAAGGCCACGTATCCTATGATACCATTTATGTTAACTGTTCAGAAGAAGCAGATCTATGGAGATAGGATTATTGGTTGTCTGGGCCAAGGGATGATGCAAAGATTGAGTGCAGCAGGCCTAAGGGATCTTTTTTTTTTTTTTTTTTTGTGATTTGGGTGAAAATTCACAGAGCAAATTCACTTTCCATACACTAGTTCACATACACTTTGTCTCATGACATTGACTACAATTTACCACAATGCAACAGCTCCCCTCCCACTTCCTCCTGCTAGTTACCTCTTCTCTGTGTCCATCCCTCCATGCACTCCTGCCCCCTGAGCTGTCTCCCTGTGCATAAACAGCCCTTCTTTCTCCCATGATTGTTCTCTCCAAGGAGTGTATCTACCTCAGGTAAATGTTCAACTCATATGCCTGTCTTTTGTTTGGCTGGAAGCCACAGGTGTGGGCTCAATTCCACACCTGAAGGGCAGCTAGAGGCCATAGTCTCAGGGGTTCCACCACGCTCTATCAGACCAGCAAACCTGATTCCCCCACCCTTTTTTTTCCCCCCAAATGATTTTGAGTTTTGTTCCACATTATTCTCCCTCTCTATCCAGGATCTCCTCCATAGGTCCCCACCTGAGTGGTTGATAGTAGTAGCCAGGCACCATCTAGTTCTTCTGGTCTTATAGTCGTATAGGCTGTGGATCGCATGGTGTACCAGTTGCTGGAACTAATTGTTTCCATGAATCTTTGTTTTTTTTCATTCTTCTTTGCTCTGGACAAGGAGAGATCCATCGTTGCATCTAGATGGCTGCTTGCAAGCTTTTAAGATCCCAGTTGCTAATCAGCAAAGTAGGAGGTGGAATAATGTTTTGTATAGTATGTTATGCCAATTGAACTTGATGTCCCCTGTGACTGTGGTCCCGAGCCCACAGGTTCAACTACTTGGTCCCTCTGGGTAGCTGGCTGTGACCAAGACGTGACTACAGCCTTGTCCCTTGTCAGCTCTACTGTACACTTGGGAATTCAGATCATACAAATACACTTATAGGACCATTGTCTGCCAATCCTATACATGGTCTTGGGTACACTCCCCGCTTCATAGACATACCTAATAGTTCAGCCTGTCCACCTGTTGGAGACCAGAGGAGAAATCATCAAAGGACATGAGTGCAAGGCACATGTCCAACAGCAACAAGAAAAGGCAAGGCCTCTCCAACAGCAACAAAGGCATCAGGGGTCAGTCTCACCGAATATGCAGGGCATCCACCTGGCCCCCATTCCTTTTAAAATAACCAATAATCCTTTCATGTCACTTCATTTAGTGGCAGATTTTCTGGATGCAGCATTCACCCATCTGTCCACCTGTGTACCCATGCTTGCCTTCACTGACAGTGCAGTACTGTATATGCAAAAGGGTTCATCTTTGTTGTCTGT
>NW_006921699.1:933313-934352 GCF_000298275.1 Orycteropus afer afer | reverse complement strand
ATAAAGAAAACAAAAATCCTCACAACTGGACCAATGAACAACATCACAGTAAATGGAGAGAAGATTGAGGTTGTCAAAGAATTCACATTGCTTTGTTCTACAATCGATGCTAATGGAAGCAGCAGTCAGGACATTAGATGATGTGTATCACTGGGCAGGTCGGCTGCGAAGGAACTCTTTCAAGTGCTGAGGAGCAAGGATGTCTCCTTGAGGACTAAGGTGCGCCTGACACAGGACATAATATTTCCAATTGCCTTGTATGCATGTGGGAGCTGGACAACGAATAAGGAAGGCCAAAGAAGAGTTGATGCTTTTGAGTTGTGGTGCTTGTGAAGAAGGCTGAAAGTACCATGGACTGCTAAAAGAAGTAACAAATCTGTCCTGGAGGAAGTGCACCGAAATGCTCCTTGGAAGCGAGAATGACCAAACTTTGTCTCACCTACTTTGGTCATGTTGTCCAAAGGGACCATTCCCTGGAGAAGGATGTCATGCTTGGTAAAGTAGAGGGTCAACAAAAGAGGGGGAGGCCTTCAACGAGAGGGATTGACACGGTGGCTGCGATGATGGTCTCAAGTATAGCAGAAATCATGGAGCTGGCATGGGATCAGGCACTGTTTCATTCTGGTGTGCATGGGGTCGCTGTGAGTCGGAAATGACTCGCCAGCACTTAACAATAACAACAACAGCAGCACTCTCTGGACAGGCATAAGTCCACATCCCAGCCTGCCTTCCTCTTCGCTGTTTCCCCTTTTATTCACCAGCCACCAGTGCAGTCCTCCGTACCATCCCTAGCTAGCAGGGCTGACTTTTAGTTTAATTCTTAGGTCCAACCACCGCTTGGCAATATCCAAGCTGTCTGTGCTGTCAGGATCGCTGCCATATCATAGCTCTGTATATCTCCTTTTTTGGTGTTTTCACACAAATTCTTCTGCTAGTTGGAGTTTAAGCCACTTCTATATCCTTCCCTTCAAGGCTCAGCGGTCCAGGATTATTTTCTGTATCTGTGTTAATTGGTTCCCCTTGCTAAGGCACTTGACTG
>NW_006921699.1:928605-933213 GCF_000298275.1 Orycteropus afer afer | reverse complement strand
AAACAAACTTTCTCTTCCCCATTTAATGGATTTCGGGCCTTTGTCAAAGATCAGCTGACCATAGGTCGATGGATCTATTTCTGAGTTCTCAATTGTATTCCATTGGCCTATGTGTGTGTCATTATCCGTATACCAGACAGTCTTGACTACTGTGACTATATAGTAAGTTTTCAGATCCGGCAGTGTGAGACTTCCTACTTTGTTGTTCTTCTTCAGTAGTGCTTTGATTATCCGAGGTCTCTTTCCTTTCCATAGTCAGTGATTGGTTTTCCATATCCTTAAACAATGTTGATGGGATCTGGATTGGATTGCATTGAATGTATAGATTGCTTTGAGTAGAATTGACATTTTCACAATGTTCAATCTTCCTATCCATGATCATAAGATGTTCTTCCATTTATGTAGCTCTCTTACGGTTTCATGAAGTAGTTTTTTATAGTTTTATTTGTACAGGTCTTTTGTGTCCCTGGTAAGATTTATTGCCAAGTATTTTATATTTTTGGTAGCTATTGGAAATGGTATTGATTTCCTCATTTCTTTTTCATCAGTCTCTTTGCTGGTGTAGAGGAATCCAACTGATTTTTGGATGTTGACCTTGTATTCTGCCACTAAGATTGAGAGATGGTAAATCTCTCAATTAGTTCCAGTAGAGTTTTGACTGAGTCTCTTGGGTTTTCTTGGTATAGGATCATATCATCAGCAGATAGGGATAGGTTGACTTCTTCCTTACCAATGTGGATGCCTTTGATTTCCCTTTCTTACCTCATGGCCCTGACTAGGGCTTCCAGTACAATGTTGAATAGAAGTGGTGATAGCAGGCATCCTTGTCTGGTTCCTGTTTGCAAGAGGAATGGTTTAATTTTCTCTCCATTGAGAATAATGTTGGCTGTTGGTTTTGCATAGATGCCCTTCATTATGTTGAGGAATGTCCCTTTTATTCCTATTTTGCTGAGAGTTTTGATCAGGAGTAGGTGTTGTATTTTATCAAATGCTTTTTATGCATCAATTAATATGATCATGTGGTTATCTTTCTTTGTTTTATTTATGTGGTGGATGACGTTGATAGTCTAATGTTGAACCATCCTTGCATAACTGATATGAACCCCTCTTGGTCATAATGAATGATTTCCTTGATGTGTTGCTGGAGTCTGTTGGCTATGATTTTGTTGAAGATTTTTGTATCTATGTTCATGAGGGATATTGGTCTGCAGTTTTCCTTTTGAGTGATGTCTTTGCCTGGTTTTGGTATCAAGCTTATGCTTGCTTCATAAAATGAGTTAGGGAGGATTCCATCCTCTTCTGTGTTTTGGAATAGTTTGAGTAGGATTGGTGCCAGTACTTTTCTGAATGTTTAGTAGAATTCGCTGGGGAAACCATCTGGGCCAGGACTTTTTTAGTTGGTAATTTTTTGAGAACATGTTCAATTTCTTCTTTTGTGATGGACCTGTTCAACTTTTCCACATCAGTCTGTGTGAGTTTAGGTAAATGTGTGTTTCTAGATATCTGTCCATTTCTTCCAGATTTTTAAATTTGTTGGAATACATTTCTGTATAGTATCCTCATATTATCCTTTTTATTTCATTGGTTCTGTTGTGATGTCACCCATTTCGTTTCTTCTTCATGTTATTTGTATTCTCTCTCTCTTTGCCTTTGTTTAATTTTCCTGTGGTTTGTCAATTTAATTCATCTTTTCAAAAACTAACTTCTGGTCTTGTTGATTTTTTCTGTTGCCTTCTATTATCTGTTATATAGATTTCTGCTCGAATCTTGATTATTTCCTTTCTTTTGGTGACTGTAGGCTTTTCTTGCTGTTCTTTTTCTTTGTTGGAGATGTTGGTTTAAAGTGTTGATTTTGGCTCTTTATTCTTTTTTGATGTGTGCATTTATTGCTATAAATTTGCCTCTGATCACAGCTTTTGCTGTGTCCCAAAGATTTTGGTATGTTTTGTTTTCATTGTCATTTGATTCAAGGAATTTTTGAATTTCAATTTTTATATCTGCTCTTATGTCATCTTTCTAGAGGTTGTCCTTCATTTTCCATGTGTTTACTCTTTTTCCCTTGATCTTTCTATTGTTGATATCTAATGATAGCATTATGATCTGAGAAGATGCTTTGCAGTATGTCAATGTTTTTAAATTTATTAAGGCTTGCTTTATGGCCTAACATATGGTCTATCCTGGAAAATGTTCCATGTGCACTGGAAAATAATGTGTATTGTGCTGTTGTTGGGTGAAGAACTCTGTAGATGTCTGTAAGATCAAGTTGGTGGATTGTATTGTTTAGCTTTTCTGCATTTTTATTGAGTTTCTTTCTAGTTGTTTTATCTTTCATGGAAATATTAAAGTCTCCACTATGACTGTGAAGTCATCTATTTGACTTTTCAATTTTAAAGTCTGATTGATATACTTTGGAGCTCTTTCATTGTGTCCATAGTTATTTATAATGGTTATATCTTCATGTTCATCTTTTAATCATATAATTTCCTTCCTTGTCTCATATGGTGGTTTTTGTCTTAACATCAGTTTGATCAGAAATTAATATTACCACTCCTGCTCTTTTACAGTTGCCATTTGCTTGATACATCTCTTTGCAACCTTTGATTTTTAGTCTATTTTTGTCTTTTTCTCTAGCATGTGTCTCTTGTAGACAGCAAATTGATGGGTTTTGTTTTGTTATCCAGTCTGAAACTCTCCGTCTCTTGAGTGGTGCATTTAATCCATTAACATTCAGCGTAATTATTCATAAGTATGAATTGTTTACTGTCATTTTGTTATGTGTATTTTCATGTTGTCCCTGGTTTCTTTGTTCCATATTATTTTCTTTGCTGAGTTCATTATGTTTATGAATTGTGTTATTATTTCCTTTATTGCTGTTGTTTTGCTATTTGCTGAATATTTGTGCTTGTCTTTTTTATTGTGATGTGAAAGTTTATCATTTTTCTTTGAGGTTACTCTGTGATTTATAATTTTCTCCCCTTGACTTGCTCACCATATAGAAGTTGTATAACTACATAGGTTTTTTCCTCTTTTTGTTTGTAGTCGTCCTCACTTGCCAATTGATGTCTCTGGTTCCCTGTTTACAATCTTGTAAGCTTATTTTACTTTTGGATATGTCCATAGTTATGCTTTCTGTGTTACGTCATCTTGTGTATTAATGATCGGTTGTTATTTGCTGTTTTTGGTTCTCTGTTCAGAGATCTCCCTTTAGTATCTCTTGTAAGGTTGGTCTGGTTTTAATAAATTCCCTTAGTTTCTTCTTATTTGGAAATCTCCTAATATTACCATCGTATTTGAGCGACGATTTTGCCAGGTATATAATTCTTGGTTGAAAATTTTTTTCTTATATGATTTTATATATAACATCCCATTGCCTTCTCACTTGCATGGTTTCTGCTGAGAAATCAGAACTTATTCTTACTGGTTGTCTTTCGTAAGTAACTATTTGTTTTCTCCTGTATTGCTTTCAGGATTTTTTCTTTGTCTTTGATTTTGATGAGTATGATGTTGATATGTCTTGGTAATTTTCTTTTGGAATCTATCCTATTTGGGGTTCATTGGACTTCCTGAATGGATATATTCTCATCTTTCATCATATCAGGGAAGTTTGTCTCCAACAGATGTTGGACAATTTTCTCAGTGGTTTTATTTTTCTCTTCCTCTTCTGGAATTCCAGTGACACGTAGGTTATTCCTTATCCCATATGAACCTTAGGCTTTATTAATTTTGTTTTGATCTTTTTTCTGATTGATCCCTTTCCAAAGACATATTCAGGTATTTGTCTTCAATCTCATTAATTCTGTCTTCCATTGCATCAGTTCTACTCCTTTGCCCTTCCAATGTTTTATCTATTTCCAACAATTTGGTATTAATCTTCTGGATTTCTATCTGTAGATTTAGAATCATTTCTAATTTTTCATTTATTTTGTAATTTTGTTCTTGTATTTTCTTCCAAAATTCTACTAGGGTTTTATCTGTGTTTTACTTGGTCTCTCTCTCTTTCCTTTGAGGATTCCTAAGTATAATTCTTTTGAATTCCTTTTCAGGGAGTTCCAATGCTGTTGCTTCCTCAGGGATGTGTTCTGGGTTTGTATCCTGGTCCCTTGTTTCTCCTGCTTTATCTTCCTTCTTTGTGTGGACTGTGATGGTCTATTGTCTCTGAGACATCTTGACGTTACTGTCTTTAGATCTCTATTAACTGTTTGTGAAGAGCAGCCAAGGATGTGTCACGCTCTTCTGGTGGTTGTTTATCATTGGCCCGTTGGTGGAGAAGGAAGTGGTGGCTCTCACTCATTAAGTGAAGCTGCAGGACGTGTTGGTGTAGTTGAGTCGTGTGGGGACTATTGCTGTCTTCCGCTCACTTAGACAAATATAACAATTGAATTACTATCAAAAATTAAAAACAAATGGAGAAAAAATACACCGTGTAATCACACAGGAACAGTATCTGTAAAAGAGAAAAAGGAACAAGGGAAAAAAAGCAAACCTGCAATGTGTCAGGAGAGGGCAATAAGAGAAAAAAAGTAGAGAAGGAGATTAATGAAGAAAAAAATGGAAAAAATGCAAAAAGAAAATCTCGGGGTTAACCACGAGAAAGAAAAAAAAAAAAAA
>NW_006921699.1:912594-926340 GCF_000298275.1 Orycteropus afer afer | reverse complement strand
TCAGAAACCCAAGGAGGGGTCGCTATGAGTTGGGTCTGACTCGATGGCACATAACAACAGCAACAATTTCTTTGTTGAAGAGGGTCTGTGCAGTCTTTCTGCCTGTTCCACCATCTTACTGGACCTCTCCTAAGGGATCTTTTTGAGGTAATAGAAATGTTTTAAAACTCGATTGCATTGATGTTTGCACAGTTCTATAAATTTCATAGACTTCAGTGAATTGTACATTTTAAATGGGTGAATTTTATGGTGCGTAAGTTATACGATAACCACACTGTTTAAATAATATAAATAACCCAAGTCTATATCTAACTAATCACCAAAGACTTTGTAAAAACCATGTAAATGTTAAGTAAGCAGCTTAAGTCTAGAGATTAGTGGAAGTAGAGAAATTGATGGAGGTAGAGAAGATAGTTGCACTTAGGTAGGAGGGAACATGATAGTGAAAATGAAATTAAGCCAGTGTTTTCACACACTATGAATGATAGAGAGGAAGCAGAGAGAAGTGTTGAGCATTTGGTAGAAACCACGTTAAGAGTGTTTCATCTTTATCTCCGGAGCACTGTGAAGCCTTTGAGAGGAGTGTTGTTGTTGTTGTTATGTGCCGTCAAGTTGGACCCAACTCATAGTGACCCCTCCATGGATTTCTGAGGCAGTGTCACTACAGAAGTCAATTTCCCAACCTTCCTTCTGAGGAGTGGCTGGTAGGTTTGAACCTCCAGACTTCTGGTTAGCAGTCAGGGTCCTTAGGCACTACGCCAGGTCTGCTAACTACAAATATGCCTACCTTCTCTGGGCTAAATTATTTTTAGATTTGTTTGCATCCCCAAAATAAAGATGGCATGGCCCCATTTTAAAAGGTTTTACTGTCCTGTTGTTTACTTACTAGGTGCATTGCCAAGCAGTGCTCTGTGGCTGGAATTCTTTGCAAGGTCTGAACAACTTCTGATTCCTAAGGTGACATAGAAGTTCATAGAAATGAACTTCAGGACTTTCCTACATTTACAGTAGAATCTAAGGACAACTTGGTGACTGCTTTAGCAAAGTAGGGTAAAAGTGATGACATCCAGTCCTAATTTTTTTTTTTTTTTTGTCTTATTTTTGGGCATATTTATCCTTTGAGTTTTGTAAAACTCATATTTCAAAAGAGTGAGGAGGAAGATTTCTATACAAAGAACTTTAACTTTTGCAGGAATTTGTATCTTCCCTAGTTGATTATGGGAATGGATATAAAGAACTTTGAAGTATCCACTGTAAAATTGACAACAAGCATACCTTGGAGATAATTGGCCAGTTCAATTCCAGACCACTGCAATAAATCAAATTTCACCATAAATATCTTTATTTCCCAGTACATATAAAAGTTACGTTTACATTATACTGTGTTGTATTAAGTGTGCAATAGCATTATGAAAAAATGTGAAATACTGTGAGAATTACCTAAATAATACACAGAGACACAGAATGAGCACATCCTATCAGAAAGATGGCACTGTGATACACTTGCTTAACCCAAGGTTGCCATAGACCTTCAATTTGTAAAAAACACAATACCTGCCATGTGCAATAAAGTGAAATGCAGTAAAGCGAGGTATGCCTGTGTTTTTACCGTTTTCGTGGCAAGCGGTAGGATTGCCTAAGAAAGCTTATTCAGTTATCTGTCAGATGATTTGGAGGATGGACCTAGTTTTCTAGATAAAATATACCTAGATAGATAGATGATTATACTATTCATTGAGAACAGAAAACTTTAGAAAAGATTGAAGCTTGAAGGGAATGATAATTAGATTTTGAAAGTGGTGAGTATGAGTTGTCTTTAACTTGACACGTTAAGTAGATTGATAAACAGTTCTGCAGCACAGAGGAGAGATTTGGCTTATACATTGCAGAAAGGGCAGGGAGGCCACATGTTCTGACCTCCTCTAACCCTACAAGAGGAAGACAGGATTACCAGCAGTAACCCAAGGCCTACTCCTACAAGGCCAGACATGCTGCCTCCCTCCAGCCCTTTCACCAACCGTTCCTCCCAAAGCACCCACCACCTCTCTCCTGGGTTTGATAATTCGCTGCAGTGGCCACACAGAACTCACAGATTATGGAGTTTATTAGGGAAGCACCAGGCTACAGTTCAAGTTCAGGAAAAACGTTCAGTCTCTCTCCCAGCCCACTGTCTCTCAGCCAAGTCTCTCCCCCAGCAGTGCATGTCCCTCGGTGTCTTACTCAGCATCACGTGTCTTGTGTCTCTTTCCCAGCAGCACGTGTCTCTTTCAGCAGCACGTCTTCCTCAACCAGCAGTCAGAGAGAGTTCTGCCTCTAGGAGGCCTCATTTTGAGCCTTGCAGAGTGGCCAAACTAGCCAGTCATAGCATCAGAACTCTGAGCACTTGAGAGTGAGCCTCCCATAACATTGCATTGTGTCACGCCCAACAGAAATAACCCAGGTGGATAACATTTACAATCAGGAGCTCCTCAGTTGCTCATTCCACCACTGAGTTTACAATGACTTATGGGTAGAAAAGCCATACTAAGTAATTTATTACACTGCATACATATTAGGATCTTCTACATATTGGAATTGGGAATCCCTGGGTGATGTAAATATTAACATGCTTCAGTGCTAACTGAAAGGTTGGCAATTTAAGTCCACCTACAGTGCTTCATAAGAATGGCCCAGCGATCTACTTCCAAAAATATTAGCCATTGCGAATCCTATAGAGCATTCTTCTTTGACATATAGGGGGTCTCCATGAATCAGAATTAACTTGGCAGCAACTTGTTTGTTTTACATATTGGAATTAATTGAAGCCTTAGGTATGGTTGATAAAAATATCTGAGAGAAACAAAGAAAAAGATTAGATTATAGAGTAACATTAACATGATACTGGCTTTTCTTTGGAGATTTAACTGAATTAAGATATGCTGACAACACAGTCATCTAATATGCTTTTATTTTGTTCCTCAAACACATTTAAAATGCATGATTGGGTAGACATTATTTACGTTTATCAGGATAAAATTTAAGAGAAGTGAACAGGTCATGTCATGATCGAAGTTATAGTTGAAAATGAATATGCAACATTGACAAATGTGAATTGTCTTTAAAATACATAAATGTTTTCAGAAATACAATTTTCTAATATGTAGGAGCTATGGTAGTGTAGTGCCTGGGGCACTTGACTGCTAAGCGGAAGACTGGCGGTTCAAACCCACCAGCCACTCCTCAGAAGGAAAGTTGGGCAGTCTACTTCTGTAGTGATATTGCGTCGGAAACCCAAGTAGCAGTTGCTAAAAGTTTGGTCCAATTTGACAGCAAATAACAACAACAATATGTAGGTATAATATATTTAAGTTAATCTTCATCAAATGTAATAGATCCAGTAAACAAAAATGAAGAGCATGAAGGCTTTATAATTAATGAAATAGAGCTAATGAACATATAGAATGCTCCTTAGAAGCAAGGATGGCAAGACTTTGTCTCATACTTTGGATGTGTTATCAGGAGGAATCAGTCCCTGGAGAAGTACATCATGCTTGCTAAAGTAGATGAACAAAAAAGAGGAAGACCCTCAATGAGATAGATTGACACAGTGGCTGCAGTCCGTGGGCTTAAACATACCTACTAATGTGAGGGTAGTACAAGACCGAGCAGTGTTCTTTTCTGCTATACATAGGGTTGCTATGAGTTGGAACTGGCTCGAAGACACCTGACAACAACAATGAACGTACACTTCTGAGGTCTTTGTCTTAAGATCATGATTATATTTTTTCCCATGTGACCATGGTCTGTATCAAAGTCTAAGGCAACATTTTCAAATTCCCAAGTAGTACTTGTTACTTGATTTTTAATGATTTTCAGAATTATCAGAATGTATCTCATGCTATGTATTTCATACTAAGTTTGTACACACGTAAATATGCTTATTTATTTACGATTTATTTATTTATTTATTTAAACAGTTCAGAAACTATTGCCAGATGTTGGTATATCCTGCTTTCTGGATCTGTGCTTATGAAAGACTCCATGGTCTTGCCTCCCTGCAGGTATGTTTATATTTGCTGGTTAGAGCGTATGTCAGGTAAAATTAACATTACAACTATTTATTTATTTTATCTCTTATGTTAAGCTCTTTTATGCAGCATGTGTGTTTTCTCCCAGTAAGTGATACATTACATATCTTGCTTATTGACATCACTGGAAATCCTTGGCAGAAATTAACATCTTTTATTTCTGAGCATATTTTAAAGTTTTCTCCATGATATAATACCTTGCTCCTATTTGATACTTAGTTTTCTGTGAGATTTGATCTGATTTTTTGTTAATTTTTATTTTATTAGTTTTAGAGAGGCAGTAATAATATAGCATAATTGGTCTTTGGAATTAGGCAAACAAGGTTAGAATTCTGATTTTATCACGTGTTAGTTATGTGACTTTGGACTGATTGTACTTTTTCTCATCTGTAAACCAGGGACAACAATGGGATAGGGGATACCTCATTGCCATTGAGTCAATTCTGACTCATAGTGGCCTCATTGAGTTTCCTGGGCTGTAAATCTTTACAAACATAATTTGCCCCATCTTCCTTCCACTGGGCGGCTAGTGGTTTTGAGCCACCAAACCTTCTGGTTAGCAGTCACATGCCTTAGACACTGCACCACTAGAACTCCTTAGGAACAACAATAGTACCTACTTAAGTGTTCTCATAAGGTTTTAGTAAGCTACTACTCAGAGCTCTCAAGAGAAGTTTCATGAGTTTGTATCTCTGCTCTACTACTTCTTGGAAATTTAACCTGTTGCCGTCAAGTTGATTCTGACTCATAGCAACCCTGTAGGACAGAGTAGAACTCCCCATAGAGTATTTGAGGCTATAAATCTTTACAGAAGCAGGCTCCTGTGTCTGCAACATTTTTTTCCTGTGGAGTGGCAGCCTAGCATTTTAACCACTGTGTCACCAGGTCTCCTCTTCAGCAAATCAGTTAACCATTTTGTGCCTTAGTGTCCTCATTAATGAAAATTGTAATAAAGATATAATCTACCCCATAGGCTGGTTCCTAGTTTTGAGGTAATACGTATATATAAGCTCTTCCAATATATATACATTCATACATATATAGGAAGGCTCATTAACAACCTTCAGTATGCAGACAATACAACCTTGCTTGTTGAAAGTGAAGATGACTTGAAGCAGTTAACTGATGTTGTCAGAAGGGACTGTTCCCTGGAGAACGGTAAAGTGGATGGTCAATGAAAAAGGTGAAGTCCCTCAACAAGATAGATTGACACAGTGGCTTGTAGCAGTGAGCTCAAGCATAGCAAGGATTATGAGGATGATGCAGGACCAGGCAGTGTTTAGTTTTGTTGTACATAGTGTCTCTGAGTCAGAATTGACTCGGTGAAACCTAATAACAACGACAACATTGCAGTGTAGTAAATTACCTAGAATGGCTTTTCTAGCCATAAGTCTTTGTAAACTCTGTGGTGGAATTTGCTGTGAGCAACTGAGTAGCTCCTGATTGTTAAATTCATCTCTCTGGGGTATTTCTTTTGCCAGTGGCAGAAAGCAGTCTTCTGGGAAGTTCTTTCTCTGTCAGGTGTATAGAACCCTGATGTTGGGATTGGTTAGTTTGGCTACTCTGCCAGCCTCAAAAGGAGCCCTCCTAGAGGTTAGAAGGAGTCTCTCTGACTGTTGGCTGAGAAAGATGTGCTGCTAAGAGAAACATGCTCCTGAGAGATGTGAGAGACACGCACTGCTGAGAGGGCAGTGTGCCACTGAGACTGCCGGCTGCTGAGTGAGATGGCTGGCTGCAAGAGACTGAGTGCATTTCTGAACTTGAATTGTAGTCTGGTACTTCTCTAATAAACCCCGTAATCTGTGAGTTCTGTGTGGCCACTGCAGCAAATTATCAAGCCCAGCAAAGAGATGGTGGGTGCTGTGAGAGGAACCATTGGTGAAAGGGCTGGAGGGAGGCAGCATGTCTGGTCTCGCAGGAACAGGCCTTGGGCAACTGATGGGGATTCTGTCTTCCTCTTGTGGGGTTAGAGGAGATCAGAAGATGTGGCCTCCCTGCCCCTTTGGCAAACATAAATTGAATGTTTGCATAATCACTACGAGATCAAGAAATTGAACATGATCTGTACTCTAGAAGCAGCCTGAATGCCTTTTCTCACATTAACTCTCATTTTCCTAGAATTTAATCGTTATTGCATGTCGGTAAAATTCTAGCCCCTGGGTATGCACACATTAAGAGCTCGGATGGCACAATGGTTAAGGCATTTGGTTGCGATCTACCTGAAGGTGGTTCAAACCTACTAGCCTCTGCACAGGATAAAGATGAGGCAGTCTCCTTCTGTAAAAATATCAGCCTTGGAAACAGTTCTCTGTCCTGTAGTGTTGCTATGAGTTGGAATCGACTTAATTGGCAATGGGTTTGGTTTTCGGTTTTGGTATGCATACATAAACAGTGTAGTTTGTTTAGTGTAGTTTGTTAATATGAATGTGATTATACAGTATTGTATTCTTTTGTATATGGCTTTTTTGGCTAATTCATCAAAGTTAATTCTTACTGCTATAGTAGTACATTGTGTGGTTGAAGGCTATTATGGAAAACAAGGGAGCCCTGATGGTGCAGTGGTTTAAGCAGTTGACTGCTAACTGAAAGGTCTGTGGTTCGAACCTACCAGCCATTCTGCAGGAAAAAGAGATGTGACAGTCTGCTTTTGTAAAGATTTACAGCCTTACAGACCCTGTGGGGCAGTTTTACTCTGACCTATGGGAGCTCTGGTGGCATAGTGCCCAAGGCATTTGACTGCTAACCAGAAGGCTACTGGTTCAAACCCCCAGCCAGTCCTTGGAAAGAAGATTGGGCAATCTACTTCCCTAGAGATACCACCTTGGAAACCCAAGGAGGGGTCACTATGAGTCACAATAACTTGACGGCCGTGAGTTGTTTTTATTTTCCCCCCAATAAGATTGTTATGAATCAGATTCAACTTGATGGCAGTGGGTTATAAGTAAAGCAACTATGAATATTTTTGAACATTAGATGCATGCGTACATGTGTTTTTCTTGGATATACCCAAGAGGGAACTGTTGGCTTTTGAGGTGTGTATATATTCCATTTAGTTGCTATTTGTAGGTTGTATTCCAGAGCGGTTGTACCATTTTGTGGTATGAGAGTTCCTATTGTTCCATACCTTTAGCAACACTTAGTATTGTTAGTCTGTATATTTTTAATTTTTTGTCAATTTAATTTCAGTCATTTTGGTGTCTATATAATATATCATCATAGCTTGTTTTATTTTTTTTTCATTTTTTGTTACTGAGATGTAAAAATTCTTTGTATATTCTGAATAACAATCCTTGTTATTTTTGTCACAGATGCCTTTTACTCACTTTGTCACTTGTCGTTCTCTTAATGTCATGGATGAACACAAGTTCTTAATTCTAATACAGAGTAATTCAGCTGTCTTTTCCTTTATGCCTTCTTTTATTGTGGCAAATATATATATAACAAAACGTTGGCAATTTAGCATTTTTTACATGTACAGTCCTTAATGCCTTCTTTATGTAAGTAATATTTCTATACCCTGAAATCATGAAGATATTTTTCTTTACATTGTAGAATTTTTTTTTTTTCCAATTCTAACTCATACTGACCCTACAGGACAGAGTAGAACTGCCCCACAGGGTTTTCTTTTCTTTTTTTTAAATTTTTGTTGTGATTTGGGTGAAAGTTTACAGAGCAAATTCATTTTCCATGCAGCAGTTCATACACATTTTGTTTTATGACATCGACTACAATCCTCACACTGTAACAGCTCTCTTCCCACTTCCTCCCTGTAGTTACCTCTTCTCTATGTCCTTCTTTACTATGCATTCCTCACTATCTCCCTGTGCAAGTACTGCCCTTCTGACATTCTAGAACATTTCTTATTTTCCGTTCACATTTAGATCTACAGTCTACCTGGAATGATATTTGGGTGTGGTATAACATTGTTTCACTTTCCACATAGCTACTTGTATGAATAATACTGACATTTATCCACTTTAATTCAGTGTTCCATTGTTCATATGTTAAATATTAATGTAAGTTTGTGCCTATTTTGGGGTTCATAATCTGTTCCATTTGATTTTCTTTCTATCCATGCTTAATTACTACAACTTTATAATGAGCTTTGATAAATAAAACAAATCTGTCACCTTGTTCATGAAGGCCTTGGCTATTCTAGATTTGTAGGCACATGTTTTGAGTGTGTAACGAGTATATATTATGTAACCAATACCTCAATCAAGAATATTTCCAGGACCTCAAAAGTTCTCTTTTGTCACAATTTTCTGCCTCTTTGCTAATTTTTTTTTGCTTTCTACTACCATAGGTTACTATAGTCTGTTCTTAATTGTAATGTAAATGAAATCACACAGTAAGTACTCTTTTGTGTCTGATTTGTCTCATTTGAAGGAGCTCTGGTGGTGCTTGATTAAGGCATTGGCCTGCTAACCAAAAGGTCAGTGGTTTGAACCTACCAACCACTCTATGGGAGAAAGATGAGGCAATCTGTTTCCATTAGGATATACAGCCTTGGAAACCATATGAGGGTCATTGTGAGTCAGATTTGACTCGATGACAGTAGGTTTGGGTTTTATCTCATTTGGTACAGTGTTTTTGAGGTTTATCCATGTTGTTATCACTAGTTTGTTTTTTTTTTGTTACTGAGTAGTAATATTGCATTATATGAATATACCACAATCTGTTAATCTGTTCACCTTTCAAGGGGTATATTTTTTCTTTTTGGTTCTTAGCTGTTGTAAGTACACGTACTATGAAAAAATTATTTATAGGTGTATTTTTGTTTCTTTTGGCTAAATACCTATGAGTGGACTTACTGGGTCATAGAACAGGTAAAGTTTGACTTTATGAGAAACTACCAAACCATATACCACAGTGGTTATACCATTTTAGATTGCCACCATGTATAAAGGTTATTTCTAGTTCTTCTACATACGTATTGGCATATGCTACTGTCAGTCTTAGGTTTAGTTACTCTAGTAAGTACTCAACAAAATGGATTGACATGGTGGCTGCAGTAGTAGGCTCAGGTATAGTAGGTTGGCACAGGACCGGGAAATGTTTCGTTCTGTTGTACATAAGGTTGCTATGAGTTGGCGACGACTTGACAGTACCTAACAATAACAACAACAAGTAAGTATGAATTGTTTTTTTTTTTTTTTTTTTTTTCCTGGTGAATAATGATTTTGAGCACTTTTCCTTCTGTTTATTGGCCTTTTGTTTTATGTAGTCTCTAACTCTTTTGCCTGGTTTTAAGTTGGGTTATTTGTCGTATTGTGATTGTTTTGTAGGAATTTTTAATATATTAGGACCCAAGCCATCTGTCAAGCATATGACTTGCAAACATTTTATCCCATTATTTGCTTGCTTTTTTATTCTCTTATTTCTCTCCCTGTCCCCCAGCCCCCCAACTTTGTTTTATTACAGTCTAATTGACATACACTAAAATGCACATATTTAAATTGTACAATTTAGTATGTTCTGTCGTATGTCTACATGCATAAAACCATTTTTCACCCCAAAAACTTTCTCTTGCCCCTTTGTAAATCTCCTTTCTTGTTCTTCCCCATTCCTCCCTTGCACCCCAGGCAACCACTGATTATTTGCAGATTAGTTTACATTTTCTAGAATTTTATGTAACTGGAACATTTTTATTTTGGTACACTATGTATAACAAAACATTTGCCATTTCAGCCATTTCTAAGTGTGAGACTCAGTGACGTTAATTACGTTGTCCATGTTGTGTAAACATCCACTATGATTCCAAACAGTTTTCATCACCATAAATAGAAGTTCAGTATCCCCTAAACTGTAACTTTCTCTGTTTACCTCCTTACCTCCCTAGCTTCTTGTAACACTAATAAACTTTCGTCTCTGTGTTTATGCCTGTTCTAGATATTTCACAGGAGACCATATGACATTTGTCCTTTTGTGTCTGGCTCAATTTACTCAGCATAATATTTTCAAGGTTCGTCCATGCGATAGTATGTATCAGACCTTCATTTCTCTTTATGATTAAGATTCCATTATATGACTGTTACACATTTTATTTATCCAGTCATCTGTTGATGTATACCACAGTCAGTCTTTTTAAATAACACATCCTAGTAGGTTTGTGATGATACCTGATTGTGCTTTCAAATTTGCATTTGCCTGAAGGAATAATGGTGAGCACCTTTTCATATGCTTCTCGTTCGTATATCTTTTTTGAAATATCTCTTAGAATCATTTTGGTGCCCTTGTTTAGTTTTTTAGAGTTTGAAAATTTTTTTATATATGGTCTATACAAGTCCTTTAGCAGATAAGTGATTTACAAATACATTTTCTTCCAGTCTGAATTGTGTTTTCATTTTGTTAGCCGTGTCTGTCAAAGGGCAAAAAGTACGTAATTTTGTTAAAGTACAATTTACCAATTGTTTTTTTCTTTCTAATAGATAGTGCTTTTCATGTCACATAAGAAACCTTTGAATAACCCAGGGTCACAAAGGATTTTTAATCATTAAATCATGTAATAAGAGTTCTCCAACTTGGTCAAAATTGTGTTGGTTATTAATAGATTCTTTATAGTCCAGTATGAATTTTGGTGTCATAGTGTTAATTTAAAAATTTAAAAAAGCCTGCAGGAATTTGGTTGGTATTCTGTTGAATCTATAGGGAGGTCTAGGGAGAATTTACATCTGAACAGTTGACACTTTTTAACCAGTGAACAAAATATACTCTCCATTTATTTAGATCTTCTTTGTCAGCCTATTTTACTCTTCACTATATTAGTCTTACGTCCTACAGCCTTCCTAAGTTCACTTTGCTATAAAACCAAAATCCAAACTCATTGCCAGTGAATTAATTCTGACTCATAGTGACCCCCTTGGGTTTCTGAGGCTGTAAATCTTTACAGAAGTAGAATGCACCATCTTCCTACCAGGGAGCAGCTGGTGAGTTTGAACTTCTAACCTTCTAGTTAGCAGCCAGGTACCTTATTCACTATGCCACTAGAGCTCCTTTGCTATATTGTTGTTACATGCCGTTGAGTTGGACCTGACTCATAGCGACCCCTCCTTGGGTTTCTGAGGCAGTATCACTACGGAAGTAGATTGCCCCATCTTCCTTCCAAGGAGTGGCTGGGGGGGTTTGATCCACCAGCCTTCTGGTTAGCAGTCAAGTGCCTTAGGCACTAGACTACCAGAGCTCCTGCCTCCTTTGCTATATTAATAGCTTTTTATAATTCTGGAGGATTTAGTACATGTAAATAAAGATGGTTTTGCTTCTTTCTTGTCACTTGTGAATAAAGACAGTTTTTTTTTTCTTTCTTTTCAATATAAATGCCTTTTATTTATTTTTTCCTGCCTTATTTCACTGGCTAGAACTCCAGTACATTGCTGAAACAGTGTAGTAAGAGCAGACATTCTTTGCCTGTTCTCAGTCTTGGGGGCAGAGGGCTAGGAATGTTGGAAACATTATGCTTTTCATAATTTTTTTTAAAAATTGCTCAGTGGTATTCATTATATGGGTATACCACAATATGTCTATCCATTCATCTGTTATAGACATTTAGGTTATTTCCATGTTTTGAGTATTACTTATGTAATAAGGGAAAAGAGACCTCAGATTCAAAAGAGACACTTTCATTAAACCTTGGATAGAACAAAGGCAATCATCCTGGATGAGGGAAACCATCGGCATGAGAAAGGAGAATGGAGTGGCTAACTATATATTATTTTTTAAAAAATTTTTTTAAAATGCATTTCCTTGAAATTTAATTTGGTTATGTACAGTGAAATACACAAAACTAAAGTGACATGGGTCAATGCTTTTTTTTTCTCTTTCAGTGTTCCCTCCCCTCCCCTCCCACTCCTGTCAACCAACAAAGAAGTTTCCCTCTATAATATAAACCTTTCCTTGACCCTCCACAACAACAAACTAATAGTATATTTGTCCTTGTGTGATTGACTTATTTCACTCAGCATAATGTCCTCCAAGTTCATCCATATAACGTGGTGTTTTGCAGACTCTACGTTATTCTTTAGTGCTTCATAGGATTCCGGTATGTATGTGTGTGTATCACAGTTTGGTCATACACTCTTCCGCTGGTGAGCATGTAGGTTGTTTCCATCTTTTTGCTATTGTAAATACTGCTGTGATAAACATGAGCATGCATGTATCTGTTCCTGCCCTGGCTCTCACCTCTCTAAGATATATACCTAGTAATGGGATTGCTGGGTCAAATGGTATCTCCAATTTCAACTTTCTAAGGAATCGCCATATTGCTTTCCACAGAGGTTGTGTCACTTCACAGTCACACAAGCAGTGTATGAGAGTCCCAATCTCGCCACATCCCCACCAGCATTTGTTATTTTCTGTGTCATTGAACCTTGCTATCAGTGCTGGGGTGAGACGGTGTATCTCACTGTTGTTTTGATTTACATCTCTCTGATGGCCAATGATTGTGAGCATCTTTTCATGTATTAGCTGACCACCTGAATATCCTCCTTGGTAAAGTGTCCATTCATGTCTTCTGCCAGGTTTTCAATTGGATTGTTAATTCCTTTGGTATTGAAGCATTGGAGTTTTCCATCAATCTTAGAAATAAGTCCCTTGCCAGATATGTAATTATCAGCATATACAAATTTGTTGCTATCATTTTTGTCATGTGCTTTTTCATGGTGTTGATTTCTTTGTTCCATATAATTTTCTATGCTGAGCTCATTTTGTTTATGAGTCATGTTATCACTTCCTTCATTGCTATTGTTTTAGTATTTGCTGAATATTTATACTGGTCGTCTTTTTTATTTTGATGTGAAGGTTTATCATTTTTCTTTGAGGTTACCCTGTGATTTATAGTTTTCTTCCCAGGTTTAGAACAGGCCGTTCTGTCTTGTAGTTGTCTTGACTTCCCTACCATCTAGAAGTTCTGTAACGAAACAGAATTTTTCCCCTCTTTATGGTTTGTAGTTGTCCTCATTTGTTGGTTGATGTCTCTGGTTCCCTGTTCACAATCTTGTAGGCTTATTTACTTTGGATACTTCTATAGCTCGGTTGGTTTTTCTGGGTTATATCATCATGTGTGTTAATGGTCAGTTGTTGTTGGCTGTTGTTGCTTCTCTGTCCAAAGGGCTCCCTTTACCATCTCTTGTAAGGTTGGTCTGGTTTTAACAAATTCCCTTCATTTCTGCTTATCTGGAAATGTCTGAATTTCACCATCATATTTGAGGGACAGTTTTGCTGGATACATAATTCTTGGTAATTATTGGGATTCTGCTTACAACTATCCATAAGTGAACAATCCACCATTCTGCCTGGAGATCTTGGATTCATTATTCACTGGAGTCAACAGCCTGTATATTGCCTGCCAACCTTGAGCTCCTGAGCCCCTGCAGCTGCATGAGTCTGGAAAGCTTCCAGCTTGACATTGGATCCAAGAACTTGGATATGCCAGCCTCTATAAGGGTGTGAGCCATTTTCCTAAGATAAATTTGTCTTCCTCTCTCTCTATATAAGCTTTACTGGTTTTGTTTCTCTAGAGAACCCAGTCTAATACATCTATCTTATATATACTTATTTTAGAAATTTGAAATAGCTACTGCTAATGGGTTGGGCAATCCTACTTCCGTAGTGATACTGCCTCGGAAACCCAAGGAGGGGTCGCTATGAGTCGGGGCCGACTCGACGGCACATAACAACAACA
>NW_006921699.1:905654-911474 GCF_000298275.1 Orycteropus afer afer | reverse complement strand
TAGAATTTTGTAAGAGCAACGACTTGTTCATTGCAAACACCTGTGTTCAACAACACAAATGGCGGCTCTACACGTGAACTTCACCAGATGGAACACACAGGAATCAGATTGACTACATCTGTGGCAAGAGGCGATGGAAAAGCTCAATATCTTCAGCCAAAACCGGGCCAGGAGCTGATTGTGGAACAGACCATCAATTGCTCATATGCAAGTTCAACTTGAAGTTAAAGTCAATTAAAATAAGTCCAAGAGAGCCAAAATATGATCTAGAATATATTCTTCCTGAATTTAGAGACCATCTAAAGAATAGATTTGATGTATTGAACACCAGTGACCAGAAAATAGATGAATTGTGGGATGACATCAAGAACATAATCCATGAAGAAAAAAAGAGGTCACTAAAACAAAAATAAAAGAAGATCAAAATGGATGACAGAAGAGACTCTGAAACTTGCCCTCGAGTGGAGCGTAGCTAAACCAAATGGAAGAAATGACAAGATAAAAGACCTAAACAGAAGATTTCAAAAAGCAGCTTGAGAAGACAAAGTCAATTACTATAGTGAAATGTGCAAAGACCTGGAGTTAGAAAACCAAAAGGGAAGAACACACTCGGCATTTCTCAAGCTGAAAGAATTGAGGAAAAAATTTAAGCCTCGAGTTGAAATATTGAAAGATTCTAAGGGCAAAACATTGAATGATGGAGGGAACATCAAAAGAAGATGGCAGGAATACACAGAGTTACTTTACCAAAAAGAACTGGTCGATCTTCATCCATTTCAGGAGGTGGCATATGACCTAGAACCAATGGTACTGAAGGAGGAAGTCGAAGCTGCAGTGAAAGAGTTGGTGAAGAACAAGGCTCCGGGAATTGACAGAATACCCATTGAGATATTTCAACAAACAGATGCTGCACTGGAGACACTCACTCGGTTATGCCAAGAGATTTGGAAGACAGCTACCTGGCCAACTGAGTGGAAGAGATCCATATTTGTACACATTCCAAAGAAAGGTGATCCCACAGAATGTGGAAATTATTGAATAGTATCATTAATATTGTACACAAGTAAGAGGCCGTGATATTTCCCATCACCTCGTATGCATGTGAGAACTGGACAATGAATAAGGAAGACCAAAGAAGAGTTGATGCTTTTGAGCTGTGGTGCTGGCGAAGAATGCTGAAGGTACCATGGATTGCCAAAAGAACTAACAGATCTGTCCTGGAGGAAGTGCAGCCAAGATGCTCCTTGGAAGTGAGGATGGCCAGACTTCGTCTCACCTGCTTTGGTCATGTTGTCAGTGGGGACCATTCCCTGGAGAAGGATGTCATGTTTGGTAAGGTGGAGGGGCGACGAAAGAGGGGAAGGCCTTTGACGTAATTGATTGACACGGTGGCTGTGACAATGGGTAAAGTATAGCAAGGATCATGGAGCTCGTGCGGGATCGGGCAGTATTTTTGTTCTGCTGTGTGTGGGGTCACTATGAGTCAGAAGCAACTCAATGACACCTAACAACAACAGTAATTCTTGGTTGGAAACTTTTCTTTCAGTGTTTTATATATACCATCCCATTGTTTTCTTGCCTGCATGGTTTCTGTCGAGAAATCCAAGCTTAGTCTTATTGGTTGCCCCTTGTAGGTAACTTTTCGTTTTTCCCATGCTACTCTCACGATTGTTTCTTTGTCTTTGGTTTTGATGAGTTTGATGATGATATTTCTTGGTGTTTTTCTCTTGGGGTCTGTCTTATTTGGGGTTCATTAGACTTCCTGAGTGGATATATTCTCATCTTTCATCATATCAGGGAAGTTCTCCTCCAACAAATCTTGGACAATTTTGTCAGTGGTTTTTTCTTCCTGTTTCGGAATTCCAGTGACATGTAGATTATTCCTTTTGATGGTATCCCACATGAACCTTAGGCTTTCTTCATTTTGTTTTGATCTTTTTTCTTATTGATCTCTTTCAAAAGAAGTATGCAGGTATTTGACTTCAGTCTCATTAATTCTGTCTTCCATTGCATCAGTTCTACTCCTTTGCCCTTTCAGTGTGTTATCTATTTCTGACATTTGGTATTAATCTTTGGATTTCTATCTGTAGATTTAGAATCCTTTCTAATTTTTCATTTATTTTGTAATTTTGTTCTTGTATTTTCTTCCAAAATTCTTCTAGGGTTTTGTCTGTTTTCTTGGTCTGTCTCTCAATCCTTGAAGATACCTAAATATAATTCTTTTGAATTCTTTATCAGGGAGTTGCAATGCTGCATCTTCTTCAGGGATGTGTTTTTGGTCTGTATCCTGTTCCCTTGTTTCTCCTGCTTTATCTTGCTTCTTTGTCTGGACTGTGATGCTCTGTTGTCTCCAAGGCATTGTGACATTTTTATATTTATATTTAATTTGTGATTATATGTTGGAGTGACTTGCCCACAATATTCATTTTCTTTGTTTTGTTTGTATGTTATCTATACAAGCAGGGTACTGTGCTTTGCTCCTCTGTTCACTAGTTGACAGCACTTAAACACTCACCACCTGTCTGTTTTCCTGTTGTCAGTCTCCTTCCTTAGTGATACTGCCTCAGAAGCCCAAGGGAGGTGTTGCTGCAAGTTGGAGACAACTCGAGGGCACATAACAACAATGACAGGTTTTTACTGGAATTTGTCTTTGCGTATCCACAGTACTGGCTTAATGGTCAGAAAGAACACATGGCTTCTGAAACTTATTTCAAACCTCAGAATGCAATTAGGGCTCCCACAGAGACCAAAGCCTTCCACAAACCCAATATATTAGAATTTGAGCTCTAATACACAGGTAAAGCAGCTGTGAACATTCATATAAAAGTCTTCATTTAGTCACGTTTTTGCTTTTCTTGGGAAAATGGCTAGGTTGTAAGGTAGGTACATGTTTAACTTTTTTAAACAAGTGCCAGCATGTTCTACTGTCTGGTAGTACCATGTTACATTACCACCAGCAGTATATGAGAGTTCCCTTTGTTCAACCTTCTCTTTAATACTTGATATGGTTAGGTTTTTTTTTTAGTTTGTTTTGTTTTTAATTTTACTTATGACATATGAGATAGCACATTAATTTGCATTTCCATGGAGACGAATCATAGTTAGCTTTTCTTGCCATTCATATATTTTGTCAACTGTTGATTCAGTTCTTTTGTGCATTTTTGAGAGGTGCCAATACTTTTTAGTTATATAAGTTACTTATAAGTTCTGCATAAAAGTTCTTTGTGAGATATGTATTGCAAATATTTTAATAGCTTTTTTCCGTCTTCTCAGTTATTAGTGTAGTAAGTTTAAAAAGTATGTATCTTTCATTTTAATGAAGTCCAAATGATAAGTTTTTGTCCTACTTCTTATGCTTTTGTGTCCTAAAATATCTTTTGACTACTTCAGATTTACAAGGATCTTCTTCACTGTTTCCTTACAGAATTTTCAAAATAGCTTTATTGAGGTAACATTTCAATAATATCTTGTTGTTGTTGTTGTTGTTAGGTGCCCTTGAATTGGCTCCGACTCATAGTGACCCTTTGTACAACATTGCCTAGTCCTGCGCCAGCCTCACAGTCCCTGCTATATCTGAGCCCATTGTTATGGCCATTCTGTCAATCCATCTTATTGAGGGTGTTCCCCTTCTTTGCTGACCCTCCACTTTACCAAACATGATAGCCTCCTCCAGGGATTGGTCCCTTCTGGCAACATGACTAAAGTAGGTTATACTATGTCTGGCCATTCTTGCTTCCAAGGAGCATTCTGGCCATATTTCCTCCAGGACAGATTTGTTTGTTCTTTTGGCAGTCCATGGAACTTTGCATATTCTTCGCCAACACCACATTTCAAACTCTTCTTCAGCCTTCTTTGTTCACTGTCCAGCTCTCACAAGCATATGAGTTGATTGAAAACACTATGGTTTGGGTTAGGCACACCTTAGTCTTCAAAGAGACATCTTTGCTCTTCATCGCTTGAAAGGGGCCTTTTGCAGCAGATTTGCCCAATGCAGTATGTCATCTGATGTCTTCACTGCTTTTTCCATTGGTGGTGATTGTTGAACAAGTAATATGAAATCTTTAACAACTTTAATCTTTTCTCCATTTATTGTGATGCTGCTTATTGTTCCAGTTGTGAGGATTTTTATTTTCTTTTTGTTGAGATGTAATCCATACTGCAGACTGAAGTATTTAATCTTCATCAGTAAGTGCTTCAAGTCATTCTCACTTTCAGCAAGCAAAGTTGTGTCATCTGTGTATTGTAGATTGTTAATGAGTCTTCCTCCAACCCTGATGCCACAGTCTTCTTCATATAGTCCAGCTTCTCAGATTATTTGTTCAGCATACAGATTGAGTAAGTATGGTGAAAGGAGACAACCCTAATGCTCTCCGTTCTTGATTTTAAATCATGCAGTATTCCTTTATTCTCTTTGAACAGCAGCCACCTGGTCTGTGTACAGGTTCATAATGAGCACAATCAAGTGTTCTGGAATTCCCATTCTTCTCAGTGTTATCCATAATTTGTTATTATCCACACAATCAAATGCTTTTGCATAGTCAATAAAACATAAGTGAACATCTTTCTGGTATTCTTTGCTTGGAGCCAAGATCCATTTGACATCAGCAATGATATCCCTCATTCCACATCCTGCTCTGAATCAAACTTGCAGTTCTGGAAGCTCTCTGTCAATATCCTGCTGCACCTGTTCTTGAATTATCTCCATCAAGATTTTACTTGCACGTGATATTAATGATATTGTTTGATAATTTCCACTTTCTGTGGGATCACCTTTCTTTGAATGGATACAAATACAGATCTCTTCCAGTCAGTTGGCCAGGTAGCTGTCTTCCAAATTTCTTGGCATAGATGTATAAATGCCTCCAGGGAAGCATCTGTTTGTTGAAACATCTCAGTGGGTATTCTTTCACTTCCTAGAACCTTGTTCTTTGCCGTTTCCTTTAGTGCAGGTTTGACGTCTTCCATCAGTACCATTGTTTCTTGATCATATGCCACCTCCTGAGATGGATGGACATCAACCAATTATTTTTTGTACAGTGACTCTTTTTATTCCTTCCATCTTCTTTTGATCTTTCTTGCATCATTCAGTATTTTGCCCGTAGAATCTTTCAGTGTTAGAACTCGAGGCTTAATTTTTTTTTCAGTTCTTTCAGCTTGAGAAATGCCAAGCGTGTTCTTTCCTTTTGGTTTTCTAACTCTAGGTCTTTGCACATTTCTTTATAATAATTGACTTTGTCTTCTCTAGCTACTCTTTGAAATCTGTTCAGCTCTTTTAGCTTTTCATTTTTTCCATTTGCTTTAGTGACTCTCTGCTCAAGGACAAGTTTCACAGTCTCTTCTGACATCCATTTTGGTCTTTTCTTCCTTTCCTGTCTTTTTAATGACCTTTTGCTTTCCTCACGGATGATGTTCTTGATGTCATCCCACAGTTCCTCTGGTTTTTGTTCATTGATGTTCAGTGCATCAAATCTATTCTTTAGATGGTCTCTAAATTCAGGAGCGATGTAATCAAGGTCATATTTTGACTCTCACAGTCTTGTTTTACTTATCCTCTGCTTCAATTTGAAGTTGCATATGAGCAGTTGATGGTCTGTTCCACAGTCAGCTCCTGGCCTTGTTTTGGCTGAAGATAAGTGAGCTTCTCTGTGCCTTCTTTCCACAGATGTAGTCGATCTGATGAGATCCATGTTTGTACCCATTCCAAAGAAAGGTGATCCCACAGAATGTGGAAATTATAGAAAAATATCACTAATATCGCACACAAGTAAGATCTTACTGAAGATAATTCAAAAACGGTTGCAGCAGTATATTGACAGAGAA
>NW_006921699.1:902962-905288 GCF_000298275.1 Orycteropus afer afer | reverse complement strand
AATCATTAACAACCTGAGATATGCAGACGATACAACTTTGCTTGCTGAAAATGAGGATGACTGGAGGCACTTACTGATGAAGGTTGAAGAATACAGTCTGCAGTATGGATTACGTCTCAATATAAAGAAAACAAAAATCCTCACAACCAATGAGGACCAATGATCAGCATCACAGTAAACGGAGAGAAGATTGAGGTTGTCAAAGAATTCACGTTGCTTGGTGAGTTGGAAATGATGGCACCTAACAACAACAGCAGCAGTCGATCTGATTGCTGTGTACTCCATCTGGTGGAATCCACTTGTATAGCAGTCATTTGTGTTGTTGAAAAAAGGTATTTGCCATGGATAAGTCATTGGTCTTGCGAAATTCTATTATGAGATCTCCAGCATTATTTTTATTACCCAGGCCATATTTTCCAACTACTGGTGGTTCTTTTTTGTTTCTAACTTTTGCATTCCAGTCATCAGCAATAACCAACACATCTTGATTGCATGTTTGGTCAATTTCAGACTGCAGAAGTTGGTAAAAAACTTTTATTTCCTCATCTTTGACTTTAGTGGCTGGTGTGTAAATTTGAATAAGGGTAGTGTTAACTGGTCTTCCCTGTAGGTATATGGATTATCCTATCACTGACAGCATTGTAGTTCAGGATAGATCTTGAAATATTTTTTGTGACGATAATAAATGCCACACCATTCCTCTTCAATTTGTCATTCTTAGCATAGTGGATCATATGGTTGTCTGGTTCAAAATGGCCAAAACCAGTCCATTTTAACTCACTAATGCTTAGAATAAGGAGCTCTGGTGTCATAGTGCCTAAGGAGTTTTACTGCTAACCAGAAGATTGGCTATTCAAACCCACCAGCCACTCCATGGAAGGAGCACTGGGCAATCTGCTTTCATAAAGATTTACTGCCTCAGAAAGTACATGGGGTTGCTATAATTTGAAATACTCAATGGCAGGTGTTTTTTTTTGTTTGTTTGTTTTTTGTTTTTTATTGCTTATGATAGCAATCTTTATGCATTCCATTTCATTTTTGATGACTTCAAGTTTTCCTAGATTCATAGTTTGTACATTCCATATTCCAATTATTAATGGATAGTTGCAGCTATTTCTTCCCATTTTGAATCGTGCCACATAAGCAAATGGAAGTCCTGAAAGCTTTAGTCCACCCATGTCATTAAGGTCATCTACTCTGAGGAGGCAGCTCTTCCCCAGTCATATTTTGAGTGCCTTCTGACCTGAGGGGCTCATCTTTGGGCACTATATTGGACAGTGTTTTAGGGCTATTGGTAAAGTTTTCTAGTAATATATCAAGACAGTGTTTCACTGCTATTCATAAGGTTTTCATTGGCCAATTTTTTTTATAACTGGATGGCCCCTTCCTTCTTCTGAGTCTGTCTTGGTCTGGAAGCTCCACTGAAACGTGTCCATCATGGGTGACCCTGCTGGTATTTGAAATACTGGTGGCATAGCCTCCAGCCTCACAGCAACACACAAGCCACCACATTACAACAAACTGACAGACAAGTGCTGGCTATAGCATATAGTTTACCCATTATAAGTTTATAGTTCAGTAATTTTTAGTAAATGTATATAGATCGGTCACCATTCTAGTTTTATTTTATGTTATTTTTTAACAAGTGTTCTGAATGCTCTGTGGTCCGTCTCAAGTCACACCTTTTCTAAGAAGCCAACCATAACATCTCAAACAACACTGACAATACTCATGATCTCAAGCCTTCTTTTTCTATTATTTTTTATTTTGACATGTGTTTTACATTCAACATTACATGCATATTTAGTTTTACTCCCCAATTACCATGCCCAGCCCCAACCCAGTCTCCTCCCCTCCCTAGCCAGTAACCCTCCCCCCGTGTCTCTCATAAGTATGCACTCCTGTTTGTCCTGCATTTCCTCCATGTGAATGTTGCCCCTCTGGTGCCCCATGGTTGACTGCATCAAGAGATGCATTTCCGTAGAGTATGTGGGTCGATCACCCTGGGTTGAGTGGTCTTCATGTGCATTTTGTTTACTGTTGGACTGGGAGTTAGCCCTTGGGAGTGAGCTTTATTTCTGGCCCAGAATATATCCCAGGAGCATAGTATTGGGGGGTCTTGCCAGACTCTTATCTGACCAGTAATTCTGGTCATTATTGAGTTTTTGGATTTTGTTCCATATTTTTCTTCCCACTCTATCCAGGAGCTCCAGATTTGATCTTTTCCTGAGGGGTTGGCCTTGATAGCCAGGCACCATCTAATTCTTCTGGTCTTGAGGCCCATTGTTTCCTAGGGCTGATTGCTTCCAGATGCCCTTGTTTTTTT
>NW_006921699.1:895959-896837 GCF_000298275.1 Orycteropus afer afer | reverse complement strand
TGTGTCTGTGTTAATTGGTTTCCCTTTTCTTTGTTGAAGAGGGTCTGTGCAATCCTTCTGCCTAGTCCGCCATCTTGCCCCGCCTCCCCTGTTGCACTCTTCTTAACTTCCAATGATAGACCATTAGGTGCATCTTAGATGGCCGCTTGAAAGCTTTTAAGACCCCAGTTGCTACTCACCAATGTAGGATGAGGAACAAGGCTTTTATGTATTTTGTGGTGCCAATTGAGTATGGTGTCCCCCAGAACTATGGTCCTGAGACAGTAGATCTGTTGGCTCTCTCTCCCACGGTGTCTGTGAGGGATTACTCTGTGTCTGTCTTCTGCTGTTTTTGTAAGGATATGACTGGTGTCTGTGCAAGATTAACACCATTCCAGTTTTAGAAGATTCCCATTACTTGAAAAAGTTTCCTCATGCTTCTGCAATTCATCTGATCAGCTTTCTGTAAAACTTACGACAGTAGTAGTTTGTTTTTTGCTTCTGTCACTTAATATATTTTTGAGGTTCATCCATGTTTTAGAACATACTAGTTGTCACATGTGTTTGTTTGCTAATTATTTTCCTTTGTATGAAGGTACCACATTTGTGTATGTATTTATCAGATGATGGAAATTTTTATTATTTGTGTTTTAGGGCTGTTACGAATAATGCTGCTATCATGATTTGCAATACAAGTTAGGTATTTTTGTTTCTTTTTTAATAAATACCTAGGAGTGGAATTGCTATGTCATATATCATAAGTATATATTTAACTTTTTAGGAAAGGACCAAATTGTTTTTTATTCCTTTTTTTTTTTAGGATTTGGGTGAAGATTTACAGAGTAAATTCACTTTTCATACAGCAGTTCACATATACTTTGTCTCATGTCATTGACCAA
>NW_006921699.1:872888-895484 GCF_000298275.1 Orycteropus afer afer | reverse complement strand
TTCCTAGCTTTTAAGGTCCCAGTCGTTACTCGCCAAAGTAGTAGGTGGAACAGTGTTTTGTATAGTATGTTATGCCAATTGAGCTTGATGTCCCCTGCGACTATGGTCCCAAGCCTGCAGGATCAACTCCAAATTGTTTTTTAAAATAGCTGTAGCATTTTATTAAATTTTTATGTGCTTCCAAAGATTTCTCTGAGCAAGTAAAAAGAGAACCTACAGATTAGAAAAAATACTTGGCAACAACATATCTGACAAGGGACTTATCTCTAAAATTTATAGAAAATTCTAACACCTCAACAACAAAAAGACAAATAATCTAATAAAACAATGGGCAGAAAACATGAATAGACACTTTACCGAAGAAGATACTCAAATGGTCAACAAACACATGAAGAAATGTTCAGAATCATTAACCATTGTTGTTGTTGTTGTTATGTGCCATCGAGTCGGACCTGACTCATAGCGACCCCTCCTTGGATTTCTGAGGCAGTATCACTACAGAAGTAGATTGCCCCATCTTCCTTCCAGGGAGTGGCTGGTGGGTTTGAACCGCCAGCCTTCTGATTAGCAGTCAAGTGCCTTAGGCACTAGGCTACCAGAGCTCCCCATTAGCCATTAGAGAGATGCAAATCAAAACAATGAGATACAGTCTTGCCCTAGCACTAGTAGCAAAGTTCAATAAGACAGAAAGTAACAAATGCTGGGGAGATTGAGACTCTCATATGCTGCTGGTGGGACTGTAAAATGATGCAACAACCATTTTGGAAAACAGTATGGTGATTCCCTAAAAAGCTGGAATTAGAAATACTATTTGACCCAGCAATTCCATTACTAGGTATATATCCTAAAGAAGTTAGAGCCAGGACAAGAACAGATATATGCACACCCATGTTTAGCGCAGTACTGTTTATAATAGTGAAAAGATAGAAATGACTTAGGTGCCCATCAACAGAAGAGTGAATAACTAAACTGTGGTACTTACACATAATGGAATATTATGCAACCCTAAAGAATAATGTTGAATCTGCAAAACACTGCATACCATGGATGAATTGGAGGACATTTTGCTGAGTGAAATAAGTCAGTCACAGAAGGACAAATAATGTATTAGTCTCTTTCTGTAAAAAGTCAAGGAAAGGTTATGGAAGGAAATTTTCTTTGTTGATTACCAGGGGTGGGAAGGGAGGGGAGGGAACACTGCTAGATAGGTAGAGACAAGTATTGATTTGAGTGAAGGGAAGGGCAATTACCAAATGTGAGTGATCAACATGGTGACATTGGGAAGAGGAAGACAGAGAGAGGTGCATGGGAGGTACAGACACCAAAGATGAACCATTTTACACATACAACACTGCACTGTCAGTGATGGCAAACGTTGATCTATGGTTGGTAGATGGGTGGACAGGCTGAACTATTGGGTATGTCTGTGCAGGGGAGAGTGTGCCCATGACCATGTATAGGATTGGCACACACTATTTCTGCAAGTGTATTTGTATGTTGTATAAGAATTTTTAGGTATATAGTAGAATTTACAAGGGACAAGGTTGTAGTCACTTCTTGGCCACAGCCAGCTACCAGAGGGAGCAAGTAGTTGGACCTGTGGGCTCAGGCTCGTGGTCATAGGGGACATCAAGCTCAGTTGATATAAAATAGCTATACAAAACATTGTTCCACATCCTACTTTGGTGAGTAGCATGGCCATCGAGATGCAACAATAACTCTCTGCTAGTCCAGAGCAAAGAAGAATGAAGAAAACCAAAGACACATGGAAACAATTAGTCCAAGCGACTGGTACATCATGCGATCCTCAGCGTATATAACTATGAGACCAGAAGAACTGAGTGGTTACCAGCTACCACTGTCAACCACTCGGAGGGGAATCTGTTTAGGAGATCCTGGATAGAGTGGGGGAACAATGTGGAACAAAACTCAAAATCATTAAAAAAAAAAAGGACCAGGTTTTCTGCTCTGATAGAGCCTGGTGGAATCCCTGAGACTGTGGCCCCTAGCTGCCCCTCAGGTCTGGAATTGAACCCACTCCTGTGGCTTCTAGCCAAACAATAGACAGGCATATGAGCTGAACATTAACGTTAGGTACATACACTCCTTGGAGAGATCAGTCATGGGAGAATAGAAGGGCTGTGTATCCACAAGGAGGCAGCTTGGGAGGCAGGAGTACATGGAAGAGAAGGACCCAGGGAGGAGGTAGCTATGGGGAGCAAGTGGGAGGAGAGCTGTTGCATTGTGGGAGATTGCAGTCAGTGTCATGAGACAAAGTGTGTGAACTGCAGTATGGAAAATGAATTTACTCTGTAAACTTTCATGCAAATGACAATAAAATTTTAAAAAACACTAGCATTTTACATTCTGACTAGCAATTTATTATGTTTCTAGTTTTTTTTTTTATTACAGCCTCTTTATCACTTGCTATTGACAGTATTATTATTGCTATTGCTGTTCTAATGTGTATATGGCGCTCTGGTAGCATAGTGCCTAAGGCACTTGACTGCTAACCAGAAGGCTGGCAGTTCAAACCTACCAGCCACTCCTCAGAAGGAAGATGGGGCACTCTACTTCTATAGTGATACTGCCTTGGAAACCCAAGGAGGGGTCGCTATGAGTCAGGTCTGACTCGAAGGCACATAGCAACAACAACAACAATGTGTATGTATTGTGCTCTGGTGGCACAGTGGTTACAGCATCAGGCTGCTAACCAAAATCAGTGGTTCAGATCCACCAGCCACTCTGTGGAGAAAAATGTGGCAGTCTCCTTGGAAGGAAAGTTGGGCAATCTCCTTCTGTAGTGATACTGCCTTGGAAACCCAAGGAGGGCTCACTATGAATCTGGTCTGACTCCATGGCACATAACAACAACAACTCCTCCTGTAAAAAGTAACAGTATAAGAAACCCTGGGGGCAGTTAATTTCACTCTGTCCTATAGGGTCCCTGTGTGTTGGAATTGACTCGATGGCTGTGGGTTTAGTGTGTATGTAATAGTATCTCACTGTTAGTTTTTTTTTAAATTGTGGTAAATATATAATTAACTAAACATTTATCATTGTGATTTTAATTTGCATTTAATAGTGAATAGTGACACTGAGAATATTTTCATGTGCTAATTATAGCATAGTGGCTAAGACATTTGCCTGCTAACCAGACGGCTGGCGGTTCAAACCCACCAGCCACTCCTTGGAAGGAAGGTTGGGCAATCCTACTTCCGTAGTGATACTGCCTCGGAAACCCAAGGAGGGGTCGCTATGAGTCGGGTTTGACTCGATGGCACATAACAACAACAACAATAATTAGCCATTGCATCTTCTTTTGTGAAGTGCCCATTCACATCATTTCTTGTCTTTTTAATTGGATTTTTTTGTCTTCTTTTACTTAGTTGTAAGAGTTCTTTATTTGTTTTGGATACAAGTTCTTTATCAATTGTATGATTTGTAGATATTTAGTCTATCTGTAGCTTTTTTTTTTCTTATTACCTTTGAGGCATAAATTTTTTAAAAAAATTTTTAATTTTTATTAAATTCAGTATATTGTTTCTTTTGTTTGAGCTTTTGGTGTCATATCTAAGAAATCTTTGTCTTACTCAGGGTCACAATTATTTCTGCCTAAAGCTTTTTTCTAAAAGTTGTATAGTTTAGTACTTACATTTATATTAATTTAATGTAAACATATTTATATTGTACACTAATTTTTGGTTTTCATGTGAGAGAAGGATCTGATCTTGTTTTTGTTTGCATATGAATTTCCAGTTCATACAGCACCATTCATTGAGAAGGCTGTGCCTTCTCCCATTGAAATGCCTTGGTACCTGTGTTGAAAATCAGTTCACAGTATGTGTTTGTTTTTTCTGGACTATCTATCTCTTCCATTTTTCTATCTTTGTGCCAATATAAGGAGCTCTGGTGGTGTAGTGGTTAAAGCATTCAGCTGCTAACCAGAAGGTCGGTAGTTTGAACCCACCAACTGCTTTGCAGAAGAAAGATGAGGTAGTTTGCTTCCATAAAGATTTATAGCCTTGGATATCCTATGGAGCAGTTCTACTCCGTCCTGAAGGGTTGTGAGGAATTGGAATCAACTCAGTGGCAATGAGTTTGATTTGGTTTGATGCCAGTGTCACACTGTCTTGATTACTGTAGCTTTAATATAAATTTCCATATCCAGTTGTGTAAATCTTAAATTGTTCATGGTCAGAATGAATTTGGTTACTTTTAACATTTTGCTTTTCCATATAAGAATCTGCTTATTGATTTCTACAGTAGGCCTTTTGGGATTTGATACTGCTTTGAATCTATAGATTAATTTGAGAAGAATTCGTCATAAGAATATTACATCTTCCAATTCATGAACATGGATTGTTTCTACATATATTTAGAACTTCTTTAATTTCTCTCACTAATATTTTTTATGTTTTAGTGTGGCAGTACTACATTTCATCTGTTAAATTATTCCTAAATTTTTCTCCTCTTTTTAGTGGTAATATTAATAGGATTTTTTTCTTAATTTCATTTTTGTTTTATTCATTGCTAATATATAGAGATAAAATTGGGTTTTATACCTTGATCTTATAAAGGAGCTCTGGTGGTGTAGTGGTTAAAGCATTCAGCTGCTAATCAAAAGAACAGTGGTTTGAACCCACTAGCCCCTCCATGGAGGAAAGATGAGGCAATCTGCTTCCGTAGCACATTTACAGACTAAAAACCCAGTGGAGGTTGCTGTGAGTCAGAATCTGCTTGACGTCGGTGAATTTGGATTTTTTTGGTTTTTATATTGCTCTTATACCCTGTGGCCTTGATAAATTCTCTTATTAGTTGTAGTAGTTTCTAAGTTTCTTAGAGTTTTCTAAAGACAAGATCGGTTTCTTGTGACTAAACATAGTTTTACTTTTTTATTTCTAATTTATATGTGTTTAATTTCTTTTTCTGGCCTTATTGCACTAGGTATAATCTCTTGTGCAGTGTTGATTAGAAGTGTGGAAACAGGCAGCCTTGCCTTTTTCCCAATATGTATTGTAGTATCTAGATAAACCACTAAGAAAATAACTCAAAAATATCATTTTGAAATCAAGCAAAGAATTAAAATGGTATGCTTAAAAAAATTGTTTAACAGAAATGATGAGAATAAAAATGAAAAGGATAAACAGTGTGAGGCATTTAAAATCAAATAGCAAAGTGGCAGATGTAATCCAACTATGTCAATGACTGTATTAAATGTGAGTGTCTAAACTTTCTCATGGGAGCTCTTTTACCATAGTGCCTAAGGCATTTGACTGCTAACCAGAAGGCTGGTGGTTCAAACCCACCAGCCACTCCTCAGACAGAAGATGGGGCAATCTACTTCCGTAGTGATACTGCCTGGGAAACCCAAGGAGGGTTTGCTGTGAGTCAGGTCCAACTTGACAGCATATAACAACAACAACAAACTTTCTCATCAGAAGGCAAAGATTATCAGACTCTGAAAATCCAGGATCCATTTATATGCTCTTCACTGGAGACATACTTTAGCTTTAAAGCAAAAGTAGTTTGAAAGTAAACAAATGGAAGACAATGTAGTAGGCAAACTGTATTCATAAAAAAGCTGTAGCCATCTAATCAGTGTCAGTTAAAATAAACTTCAGGACAGGAAATATTACTTGAGACTAGAAGGGAAATATCATGGTGGTAAAATGCTCTATGCATTAGGAACACATAACAATTTTTCATATATATGCACTTAATAACAAAGCCCTAAAGCTCTGGTAGCATAGTGCCTAAGGCACTTGACTGCTAACCAGAAGGCTGGCGGTTCAAACCTACCAGCCTCTCCTCAGAAGGAAGGTTGGGCAGTCTACTTCCGTAGTGATACTGCCTCGGAAACCCAAGGAGGGGTCTCTATGAGTTGGGTCCGACTCTCCAGCACATAACAACAACAACAAAATATATGGAATGAAGACTGACAGAAATGAGAGGAAAAACAGAAATTCAACAATTAAAGTTGGAAATTCAAAACCTTATTCTTAATAATCGATGGGATCACTAAACTCAAAATTAGTAAAGATAAGTCCTGAAAGTATCAACCATTTGACCTGATACATATATTTCTTCCAAGACTTAAAGTCCATTCTCCAAGATAGAGCATATTTTATGCCACAAACAAGTCTTGATAAACTTGTTGTTGTTATGTACCATCGAGTTGGACCCAACTCATAGCGAGCCCTCTTAGCAGTCAGTTGCCTTCGGCACTATGCTACCAGAGCTCCTTGATAAACTTAAAAGGATTGAAATCTAAGTGTGTCCTCTGAGCACAGTAGAAATAAATTATAAATTAGTAACAGAGGGAAACGTGGGAATTTAAATAGCACACTTCTGCATAATCCATGGATCAAGAAAGAATTTACGAAGGAAATTAGAAAATATTTGAGCCAAGTGAAAATAAACATACATCAGAAGTCATAAGATGCAAATAAAGCAGTACTCGGAAGGAAATTTACTAACTTTATAATGTCTTTTTATTATAAAGAATGATACTCAGTTCAGTCATTTAAGTTTCCATCTTAAGAAAGAGAAGAACAAAGTAAACCCTGAGCAAGCAACCAAGACTGTCTAGTGAAACAGAACCATTGAGCCATATATTGGAGGGGGGGAGATTGATTGATTCCCAGGGATTATCTCATACACTTGTGCTTGTCAAGTTCAAAATCCTTAGACCAAGCAACTGGCTGGAGACTTTTGCTGGAGCCAACAAGTTCTAAATCCATAGGTCCAGTGGCAGGCTGGAGATTTCCTGCTGGTTTATGGGGTTATGGGTGGCCTGGCAAGTCCAAAATCTTTAGGTCAGGCAGCAGATGGGAGATTTCTGCAGGCTTCTACCCTAGTTAAATTTTGTGTATGGTGTTAGATACTAAGATTGAAGTTCAGTTTTTTGTCTGTAGGATATCTGATTGTTCTAGCACCATTTGTAGAAAAGATGATCTTTTCCGTATAGGTTTAATCTGGCACCTTTGTCAAAAAGCAGTTGAACATAGGTCTCCTTTTGTTATCTCTGTCCTCTTCCATTGATGTATAAGTTGATCTTTTTCCTGATGCCACATTGTATTGAGTATAATATGTAGGTGTATAATGTGTCTTGAAATCTGATATTATAAATACTCCAGCTTTGTTCTTGGTTTTTAGAATTGTTTTAACGAATTCAGGTTCTTTACATTTTCATGTAAATTTTAGAATTATGTCAATTTCTACAAGACACCTGTCTAGGATATTTATTGTCATTACATTGAATCTATAGATAAATTTGCAGACAATTGCCATCTTAACAATATTGGGTCATCTAATTCGTGAACAGAATATATTTCTGTTTTATTTAGGTCTTTTAAGATTTATTTATGCACCGTTTTGTAATTTTTAAGATAGCAGCCTTGTACATGTTTTTGATAGATTTATCTCTTAGACATTGTATATCTTATTTTTAATGGGATTCAAAAAATTGTTTTTCTGAATGTTACTAACATACAGTAAAACATTTTATAATGGGATATCAAGTTTGTATCCTGTAGTCTTGCTAAATTCATGTATTTCTGGTTGTATTTTTGTAGATTGATAGGATTTACTTTATACACAATCATGCTGCCTGCAATGGTAGCATTTATTCTACCTTTCTTTGATAGTTTCAGGAACTCAATAGTTTGTATGGGAGGTTTTTCCATTTATATTAGTGCTCAACTGATAAGTTCTGTAGGAATGATAGAATTGTAAAATGGTTATTTTAGTACCCCTAATGGCACTTTTTATCTAGGCACTGGCCAAAAATAGCTGTTAAAACTAATGACAGATTGAAAATAAAAGTTTTAATGGATAGGTCAAATTGACAGTTTGAAGTTACTCACCTCTTTTTACGCTTCTAAAAAATGGGATAGCCAAACATTTTATCTTGATATGAAATGTGATAGAACATTCTGTTAGCTTTTTTATATATGCATATATATATATATATGTGTGTGTGTGTGTGTGTGTGTGTGTGTGTGTATATATATCTTCTGTTCTTCTCTTAGTGTTTATATTTATCTCTATGTTCTTCAGCATATGGAGTATATTCATAATTATCTGTTACAATGTCCTTGTCTGTTGAATCCCTCTCTTCTGAAAGTTATGGATCTGTTTGAATTGATTGACTTTTCTCTTGGTTATGCATTATATTTCCCTGTTTATTTTTATGCTTGTTTTGTTTTGTTAGTGGATGTTGCACATTATGATTTTTATGTTGTTGTGTTCCAGCTTTTGTTGTATTTGTATTGTATGGGACTTTGTTGCTAATTGGAATCAGTTAGGTCATTTTGAGCTTTACCTTTTATATTTGACCTGGTCCAGTACTATCTTTAGTATGGGATCAAATAAATTAATTACTTTTCTAAGGAAATCCATTTCTGAGAACTCTACGCAGGACCATCATGTATAATGTGATCTTTCTACTTTGATTCTTAGAATCAGGAATTAATCCCATCCCTGTGTGAGGTCATAGAATTACTTTGTAGTAGTTCTTTGCCCAGGTTTGAGTTGGTTTACTCTCACATATTCACATATTCATTCAGGGACTCAAGGGGAACTTTCTGAAGATCTCCAGAGCAAGTATGCACACTGTGTGTGTATGTGTTGTCTGTGTATGTGTGTTGTCCATTTGTCCTTCTCTGTAGCTCCTTACTTCCTTCTGGTACATTGTCCTGCAAATTCTAATCACTGTCTCTTTCTCTTAAACTCACTGGGATTAGGAGGCTCTGTTAGGCTTTCTCTTCTATTGTGTAGAAGTTGCCTATGTGTAATAAAATGAAGTACTGTAGGAGTTATCTTGGTCTTTTTGTTCCCTCTCTCAGGAATTAAAGCCCTGTCTGCCTGTTTTTCACTGTCTTGAAACTGTTGTTTGATAGATTTTGTCTAGTTTTGTAGGGTTCTCCTCATCCTGCATTCTCTCTTAAATAGAAGCCAGATTTTCCAAATTGGCTTTTAATTGTTTTATGTATTAAGTGATGTAAGAATTAATTTGGGAAAACACAAACCAAAAATCAAGTTCTCAAGAACACTTTATTTAAAAAAAAAGAAAGAAAAATTTTTTTATTTGTTGAAATAATTTTATATGGATTTTTATTAGGATTTTATTATAAGTATATTTATATATAATATATAATTTTACATGTTGAGGAAAATTGGCATTTTAATAATATTGAGCCTCCTCGTAAAGATGCATGTTATGTCACTGCCTTTATTCAAGCTTTATTTTCAGTCCATTGATAAAATTATTTAATTTTATTTATCAATGACTTTTGTATTTATTAAGGTTTTTTTTTTTATATTTTGTATTAGTTTTCTTTTTTTTCCTATTTGGTTAATTTTTAAACAATATTTAAAATATTTACTAATATTTATATGTTTATTTTATCATTGGCCATGGTAATAAAATGTCATTTATTGTAATATTTTAGGTTACTTTGAAGTACACTCTGCATATTAAGTATGTTAACTATTTATTTCTTTTATAATTGGAAAATAATTTTTATTTTCCCCCCTTTTTGTTTTTTATTTGGTTAATTTTTTAAAGTGATTATCTTTTTATTTATAATTACTTTTTAATTTGCTTAGAACTCTTTTTCATAGAGCAAGAATATAAAAAATACTCAAATTTTTTTTTGTACTGTTCCAGCTTTAATTTTTTTCCAAGGAGCTAACCACTGGCTCCAATACTGTTTTTTTATTGTTGTTGTTAATTAGTAATCTTTATCTCTTCTTGTGCTTTTTTTATGTACTTGAACATGAACATTTTTAAAGTTTTTGATATTTTTTGTTTAAAACTTCTTCCAAAAAATTATAATAATTTACTTCCATAAAGTGTTGCTATCATTCTTTATTAGGAGTGTTTTTCCCTTATTTAAACATACTCTGACAAGATATTCAAAGTCTGAGCTTAGGCACCTATCTCTTGTAACTGGTTTTAGGGACAGCTAAAGGCAAAGGATTTTAAAGATATTTCACACAGAGCTGTATTGAGATCATTTATCTGGGCAAATAAGACTTTAAAATATATATAAAACTTACTATTCTTTTTAATTGTGCTTTAGGTGCAAATTAATGTAAGTGACAGGATGAGAATTTCATGGTTAACATCTAGATTTTTGTTTTTTTCCTATATTGATGTATTTTATTTATAATCTTTGCTAAAGAAATTGTTTTTTTGTTTTTATAGTTTTGGTAAGCAGTTTGGAGGAAAAAGAGGATGTGATTGTCTTGTATTAGAGCCTTCAGAAATGATTGTGGTAAGAACTTTAATGAATGCTGAATTGTTTTGTGATATGCTTCAGTTTCATCTTGAAATGTAGTAGGTTTTCAGCACTCAAGGAGATTTCATTTCTATGATCTTTCAGAGATCTTATTAAGTAGCATCAGAACTGTATGCTAAATTGAAGTATATACATTTTCATCTTCTCCAAAAGTTTTTCTGGTCTTTGAAGAAATGTGATACGTGATACAATTACACATAACATCTTCCAAATTTTGTCATTTCGTTCACTGCCCCCACCAGAATATTAGAGGGTTGGAAAAGGGACCGTGGTTTTTTAAGTGTTTTCTCATTTTCCATTTAGTTAATCCTTTGGACATTCACATGCTGTTCCCTGGTAGGGGATGAGAAGGGTAGAAAAATAGACACAATTCTTAAAGAGATTCAAGTAAGAAATGGCCTGTTGTTGTTATGTGCCGTTGAGGCATCTCCAACTCATAGCAGCCCCTTCTTGGGTTTCTGAGGCAGTATCTCTGTGGAAGTAGATTGCCCGGTCTTCCTTCCGAGGCGTGGCTGGTGGGTTTGAACCACTAACCTTCTGGTTAGCAGTCAGTTGCCTTAGGCACTATGCCACCAGAACCCCCAAGAAATGGCCTAGATCTTAATATATTTACTTTTTTAATTATTTTGGGGTTTTTTATTATTATTATTTATTTAAGGATGTGTATGAGAAATAATTCTTTACCTTTTCTTAAGAAAGCTAGGTAGCTGATATAACATTAGAAAAAGATCTTTTTTTTTTTTTTTTTTTTTTAAGCATTACAAGAACTGAGAACACAGCTCTCATTTACCTTATTCTGAGATGGCCTTAACAGAAAATAGCTTACACTGAATAGACACATTGTTCTACTAACATCTCATGTTATGATCATGTTATCTTATGTGATTTAAACTATTGAGAAGTGGATTTGAATTCATAATGAAGCATTTTAATTTTAGAACCCAAACGAAACCATTCTTTGTTTTCATGGTGCTACAGTCAGATTAATATCCTCAAATAGCTTGTTTTCTGTTCCCCAAACTGGATCATCTATATTACCATGAAAGCACTGTTTTCCATGAACTAAATTTCACGTAAACAACTGAATTTTAAGCTCTAAAAGGCAAAGATTGTTTTACTCAGTTTGTGTCTCCTATAATATTGCAGAGTGCTACCTCCATAGTGAGTATTCATTGAATGTTGCTTGAATTCAGTTTTATTCAGGGCTTAGGCTTTGATTTGTTTTATGTTTATTTTCTGTAAGTGTTCAGATATGGGATACTTGTTAAGTCCTACATACTCTTTCTTTCAAATAAATTTATTGAAGGACATGGCAAGAAAATTGCCTCAGGCATTTCTGGTTTTCTCTGCCTATCAACTAGTGTATTTTGTATTTCTCATACCTTTTTTGGGAAAGAATAGTATTTTTACTACAGTGTTCTCGTGTAAGTTGTATTTTAGTAATCGTTATACATAGATACGAGAAGCCCTAGTGGCGCAGCGGTTAAGTGCTTGTCGCTAAAAGATTGGTGGTTCTAACCTACCAGCTGTTCCACAGGAGAAAGATGTAGCAGTCTGCTCCTGTAAAGATTACAGCCTTGGAAACCATATGGGGCATTTCCACTCTGTCCTATAGGGTCACTGTGAATTGCAGTCTATTCAACAACAATGTGTTATACATAGATACATTATTAATATTTTTATGTAAGGAGGAAGAAAAGGAAAAATCATAAAATCACTGAGTACAAAATGTTACATGCTTTTGTTTTCCTGTTCCCAGACCTGAAATCTGTCTTTTAGTACAGAATAGTATTTAGAAACCAAGATGGTTCATAAATGCCAGTTCTGTCCATTTTGCCAGTATCTTAGCTTCTGGGACCTCTGAATGAACAGAGATAGAAAATACATATCTGTGTGTGTGAAGATGTGTATATACACATACTTATACATACAAGTCTGCATTTCTTTCTGTATGTATCTGTATTTCTTAGAAACCAAGTTTATTGAGGGTTTGTCCCTGTACTTAGTTGTACCTCCTTTCTCTAACAATGAGAAACTTTCATTATCATCAATATATATACTTATATGTAAAGTAGTTTATGAGCTATTTACCCATAATATTTTTTAAAAGTACTACACACACTCCTCATTTATGCACATGGTTGAATTCCAAAGACCAGGTCATTTTACAGAAATTGATATTTTATGAAAATAGAGGATAACTGCATTAGATTATAAGATGGAAGATGACTATATCATTACATAACTGCCAAACCACTGAAAATCATGGTTCAGCCACGTTGAGACATAAACTTAACCATCACAGCCAACACTACTCTCACCTTGCTCTATGGTGTTTGTTACTGCCAGATATACATCATTAATGTGCAAAATAGTTGGATAGTAGATATTTTACCATTGTTGTAAATGTGAAATGTTAGATAACAATATAGTGGATAAGTGAGAAGTAGCTGTACTAGCTAGAAATCAAAATTTTCCCAAGTGTTTGGGTAAATTTTGCTTACAAGAACACACGTATTTTAAGTGTGTAACTTGATGAGGTTTTATAAATACATGTTGTTGTTATTGTTATATGCCGTCGAGTCGGCCCCAACTCATAGCGACCCCTCCTTGGGTTTCCGAGGCAGTATCGCTACGGAAGTAGGATTGCCCAACCTTCCTTCTGAGGAGTGGCTGGTGGGTTTGAACCGCCAGCCTGCTGGTTAGCAGTCAAGTGCCTTAGGCACTATGCTACCAGAGCTCTTGTAATTTACCTTTCTATCAAGATATAAAATATTTCCATCACTCAGCCCTATAAATTACTAAGTATTAAAAGAATTATAGGGACTTGCCAGAAGGATATAGGAACTAGATTGAAGGGACTACTACCATTGGCCAAATCTAGGGCAATTTAAGCATTCAAGTAAAAATTCTTAGTAATTGGTGGTAATCCAGTGAATAAAACAAGAGTTCATAAATCATAGTAGGAATGAATGACTGAATGAGGTAGAAGGGAAATGTCTTCTTGATAGTAAAATGCCAGCTAATTAATATAGAAGTTAGACAATTGTCCCATGTAACTTCCTCATCAATGCTGCCTGCCACTGCCAGTATGGGCACAAACTGATACTACACTTCTCCTGATACGATGCACTGAGAAAGACAAATAACCTCCTCTGTGATACATTCCTGCCAGAAATGCATAGAAACAAACAAACAAAAACTCACTGCCATCAAGTCGATTCCAATTCATAGTGTCACCCATTGGGTTTCAGAGGCGGTAAATCTTTATGGAAATAGATTGCCTTCTGGTTAGCACTCAGATGCCTTAGGCACTGTGCCACCAGAGCTCCTTGAAATGTGTATGTTGTTGTTATGTGCCGTCAAGTCGGACCCGACTCATAGCGACCCCTCCTTGGGGTTCTGAGGCAGTATCACTACGGAAGTAGATTGCCCAACCTTCCTTCTGAGGAGTGGCTGGTGGGTTTGAACCACTAGCTTTCTGGTTAGCAGTCAAGTGCCTTAGGCACTACACTACCAGTATATAGTGAATTTGATTTTTTAGAAAACATCAGTAAAACCACATTCAGGTGTGTTCTACAAATTTACTGACCTGTATATACTCTTTAAATATTCCAGTGTCAAGAAACACACAGAAAGGCTAAGAACTGTTCCAGTTTACAAGAGAGGAAAAAATAACAAAACTAAATAAATGCTTATCTTGTATGACTTGAAGGAGGGGTTAAGGGTAAATGGCATTGTTGGTGCAAGTGATGAAATTTGAATATAGATTGTAAATTAGTTAATATTGAATCTTCTCCTGATTTTGATAATTATGCTATGTGTGGTTTTATAAGACAAAGTTGACATATTTGGATGTCAAGAAGCACTTTATCTCCCTTTTATTCTCAGATGTGTGTGTATATGTGTGTATAAAATAAAGTCACAAAAAGTTGTATCAGCTATATTTGTGGTTGATAATTTTAAAATTCCAAATCTGTAATTTCCTGATATTCATGATAGTTTCAGATGCTTTCTGAGTTACAGGAGAAAATGAATGAAAATAGTTCCAAGATTTATATTTCTCAGAATTCTGAAGGAATGTCATGTTATTCCACTATTTTTAACAAATACTGATTTTGCAGTTTTTCACCATTATTACATATTTTGCAACACAAAAATGTAATGAATATTTGTGTAGCATCGTAAATCTTTGTTACTTTTGCTTTTTAGATGACAGTTTTCAGATTCATGGAAATGCTTGGTTCAACTGTGTATTTATTGAGAAATACATATTTACTATTTTGATGGTTTCTATCAAATGGTTTTATTCATACATGCAAATTTAAATAACCCTACTGTTGGTAGTGAATGTTACAAAATACCTTCCCAGTTACTTGATATGCCAATCATTTCAATCTGACAGGTTAAAAGGAAATCACCTGTTTTAACTTAATTTTTTCTGAGGTTGTGTATCTTCTCATATGCTTTATTGTTAATTATGCTTCTTCATATTAATATCCTGCCCATTTTTGTACTTGGATTATTCCTTTTCTTACTTATTTGTAAGAGTTTTATTACTAAGTACAAGAACCCTTCCGCTCATAATAGGCTGTAACTTTGTCATTTCTTTTAACTTTAAAGTGTATTGTGTCATGCATTGGATTATAATCTTCATTTATTTGCATCTATCAAGTCCCTCCCCCTTACATGTTTTTAGTTTGGGGAATGCTTAGAAACACCCTCCCCATGATAAGATTATTTGATTTTTAACCTATGTTAATTTTATCAGTTTGTAATTTTGATTTAAATTTTATATCCCACATCTTACAGGTAATTGAAAACAATGGCATATTCTTAATTACCTGTCTGCCAGTATTTCCTCCAAAAACAATACAGTAGTATAAGAAGAGGAAGAAAACAAATCTACACATAAACCATGTTCACAGCATAACTTTTGATGATAAGGAATACCTGATTTAAAAATAATTGTAGATAGAAGAGAGAAATCACCGATTCCCAGCAGAAACTCTCTAACACTATGCCCACCCCACCCCACAGCAAGTCTTGTGGCAAGCAGAGACAGACAATAAAACTGAAAAGAACACAGAAGATCAAAGCAGCAAATAGACCAAAGATTTACCTACACTCCCAGAAAGACTAACTCCACACCAAGTTTTAAAAAATAATCAGGCTCTTACGTTGTGAGGATTGCAATGAATGTCACAAAACATGTATGAATTACTGAAAACCGATTTGCTCTGTAAATTTTCACTCAAATCACGTACACACACACACACACACACATACAATCAGGTAGATCAGAACAGCAGTCATGGGAGAAAACTGAAATAATCTTTTGGTATTATTGGATATGGGTTCTGTTATCTGGTCTTCTTTAACATGAATCATTAATATCCCTTTTGTGAAACTGGACAAGTTACTTCTTTGGGTTTTACTTTCCTCTATAAAGTAGAAATACAGACACCTGTTTTGCAAGGCTGTTGTTTGAACTAACAGTATCCTGTATGTGCGTACTTGCTCACTGTAAAAACCAGAAAAGCCAAACTTCTGCCATCAAGTCGATTCTGACTCATAGTGAACCGCATTGATTTTGCAAGGCTGTAAATCTCGAAGGAAGCAGACTGCCTCATCTTTCTTCCACAGAGCGGCTGGTGGGTTCAGTGTTCATTGTAAGCCCTTAATAAATATTAGCTTTCCTGCTCTCTTAAAAAATGCCAGCTTAACTGGGAACTTTTGTCGTGCATTAAGATGTAAGCCAAACAGGTTTGCTGGTCCAATAGAGCCTGGTGTAACCACTGAGACTATGGCCCCTAGCTGCCCTTAAGGTCTGGAATTGAACCCACAACTGTGGTTTCCAGCCAAACAAAGTACAGGCATGTGAGTTAAACATTTACCTCAAGTAGACACACGCCCTGGAGAGAACAATCATGGGAGAAGGAAGGGCTGCTTATGTACAGGGAGATAGCTCAGGGTGCAGAAGAGTATGAAGGGATGGACACTGGGAGGAGGTAACTATGGGGAGGAAGTGGGAGGGGAGCTGCTGCATTGTAAATTTTGGTCAATGACATGAGACAAAGTATATGTGAACTGCTGTATGAAAAGTGAATTTACTCTGTAAATCTTCACCCAAATCCTAAAAAAAAATTGTAAGCCAAAGAATGATGCTTATGATGTTTTTCTTTTATTGTTTAGCAACTCACTGAAAACATAGCTGTGATTATTTGCTAAGTAAAATATGTAGTATGTAATCAGGCAGTTTGTAATTCGATTAACTTAGAAGTTGTAATTATTTAATACGTAGCTGTAGTTAACTGCCTTCACTTCTGATAAGTGACTTAGAAAATAAATGTTCATGTGAGCAAGTGAGAGACTATTTCCTGGACGGAAACTGTGGTCTCTAGATCTTTGTACTAATGTCATCTTTCATCTTTTTGCACTCATAAGCATTGGGCTAAACAGAGAGTTTACTTCAGGTAGTTTCTTACAAGAAGTAAATAAAGCTTCCATATGAGCCTGTTAAGACTTCACAGACTGTCAATAATATGGAAAAACTGGATATTTAATCAGGAATTTGAACATGTGTTTCAGGTAGAAAATTCCAAAGATAATGAAGATAGTATTCTACAAAGAGAAATTCCTGCCAGACAGTCTCGTCGAAGGTTTCGGAAAATTAACCATAAAGGAGAGCGTCAGACCATCACTGATGATGTGGACATTAACAACTATCTTTCTGTGAGTATATTTAGGTCCATTTCCTTGATCTGCCTTAATTTTTATAGATATTATCTTTAATTTGCATGTATATATTTGGCACTATCAACACTTCAGACTCTACATGTATTAGTTTGGGACAGGTAAGTACATTTATATATAATCTTTAAAAGTACTTTTGCTTATCTGAGTTTGTTAGAAATCCTTCTACCAGTAACAGTTTTGTTTTTGCTTAAGTAATATAAAAATGGGAGCTCCAGTGGCATAGTGCCTAAGGCACTTGACTGCTAACCAGAAGGCTGGTGGTTCAAACCCACCAGCCACTCCTCGAAGGGAAGGTTGGGCAATCTACTTCCATAGTGATACTGCCTCGGAAACCCAAGGAGGGGTCACTTTGAGTCAGATCTGACTCGACAGCACATAACAACAATATAAAAAATAAAAATAAGAAGTTCTTAATCTTTATAGCTATAATTATGGATTTTCTTGTCTTTTTATTGCCTAGAGTATAGGTTATAGTGCTGAGAATTTAGGTAATAAACTAATTAGGACCCTTTGTTATGATATTCTGTGATGCATACAGAAGAAATAATTTCTGGCTTGAAGTGTGGAAGAAATGCATATTGTGTGTTAGTGTAGAGACATAATGGGAGAGTGGGAGAGTTAAAGTCATGTTTTCACTACAAAGAAAAACAGACTAAATATTAACTTTGTAACACCAGAAGAAAGGAGTTGTTTCTTTAGAATTATTTAATTTCGCAATTGTAGATAACTCCTTTTTAAGCTGAAACAGACTTGAATCAAAAAAAGGAAGATAATCTAAGAATAAATTAATGTCTATTTTTCTAGGGAGAGGTTCTATAGTTATCTACTTTCAATGGAGTCCTGATTACTCAAAATGTAAATACAGTTAGTCAAGAGGCTTTCTTCTTTTGTTTGCATGTGTTTAAATAATACAAATCTTTTGTTTAAAACAACAGCATGGGGTTGTGGTAATTTAAACAAGGGAAGGAAAAGTCAATAGTAAAAGAAGTTGAAGACTAGGGTATGGGATAATTAATTGCAGCGAAAAAATTCCCTAAGGCATATTTAGTTCTTTTGTCTACCAGAAACAAAAATTCAGTCATTCCTTATTAGGAATAAGGAAGATTATTTAGGGAATTGTTTGCTCTGGAATAAACATTAGATTTAAGGCAGCTCTACGAATTTAGTTAGGGAGAAAAATAGGTACTTCTGAAGATCAGCCATTTAAAACCTTGTGGATCGCAATAGTCCAATTCCATTGTGCATGGGGTCACTGTGCATCAAGCTGACTCAACTACAGCTAACAACAAATGTAAAGGATTTAGTCACATTTGTCTAATTTTATTGATTCAGCACATTCTGACAACAAATAATAGCATGAAATAATCCCAAACTTTTGACCTAATCTAGAGGCATACAAAGGAGCTCTCACAGTGCAGTGTAGTAGGCATTTGGCTCCTACCCCAAAGGTCTTTTATTTGAACCCAACAGCCGCTCAGCGGAAGAGAGATAGGGCAGTCTGCTTTTGTAAGTATTTCCAGCCTTGGAAGTCCAGTAGGGGTTGCTTTGAGTCAGAATTGACTTGATGACATTGTGTTTGGTTTGGAGTTTGACAGCCATACAAGGTTCATTTCCTATTCTTCCTATTTAACAATTTCTTTCTTCTTTAAACAATAAATTTCCTTGTCAATTAATTTAACTGACTTCTTTTGCTTAATACACCAGTAATACTTGTCAATTTTTGAAAATTGGAAGTTGATTGGTCTCACCACCCAGTTTTACAACCCTTGATGACATTTTGTATTTTCTTGAAGAAGGCATTATTTCAACATATATAGAGAGACAAAAAAAAACAATAGTAAGATTTTACTGAAGTGAATACATATAATACTTACTTTTGTAACTTTTTAAGACTTAGGTTATCTGAACATTCTTTGAATACTGTTAAATGTTTTTTATATTATTTTTCATGGCTGTGTAATACTCCATTCTAATACTATGCCCAACTTTTTTTTTAACCGAGTTCCCACTATTTGTTTGTAGCTTTTCATTGTGATTTTTTTAAATGTCATGCAAAGTGTGTTTGCATTTATATCTGCCTATGTCCTGATTTCTTTAGAAAAAATTACAAGAAGTAGAATCTCTAAATCAAAGTATCCGTATTTAACACTGTTTGATTCTACTTGTATAAGCATATTTTCTGTGAGTTTTCCCAGAATTTCTTTGGTGTCATGGCATGACCTAGACAGAATTTATGTTTTTCTTTCGGTAGGTGGCTTTCTGCTCATGAATCACTTGCATTTTGCCCTCCTGTATGCAGAAAGGTGGTTTTCTGATGTATTGGTTTCCGGAATGGACCAGAAACAACAATAGGCACACTGTTTGGATTCTGTTTGTTTGATGATGCTAAGTAAAATGTGGGCGCTCTGTTGGCATGGTGCCTAAGGCATTTGACTGCTAACCAGAAGACTAGTGGTTCGAACCCACCAGCCACTCCTCGGAAGGAAGGTTGGGCAATCTACTTCCGTAGTGATACTGCCACGGCAACCCAATGAGGGGTTGCCATGAGTCGGGTCCGACTCCACGACACACAGCAACAACAAGTAAAGTGTAGAATTTTGCACATAAAGGCTTGTTGTGTACCTAGTTTTAGGTGGTCATTCTGCTGTGTACTGTCAGGAATTTTGCAAATATAGAAGGGAAGTATTAAAGTGATTCAACTTAGAAAAACTGACTTATTATCTATGAGAATGGATTAGAGAAGGGTTTTTGTTTACAGGCAGTTCACAAGTTACAGATGAGATCTATTCTGAAGTATGTCTTTATGTTGAATATATAGGTTAGTTGACACAAGTACATACAATTTTTATTTAGCTTTCTTTAAGTACAAGAAAAGGTTGGAAGTCTTTCCAGTGATTTAAAAGCTGCATGTGCAACAAATGAGGTGATTATGCTGAATTTGTTAAGAGTAGGGGTTGGTTCTGTCGTTTTAAAGTGAGGACAAATTTACAAACATTGAAGGGCAAGTAGGAGTTGTTTGTAAGTCAGAAGTTCATAACCTGGGGATTTACTGTATGATACTTGTGATTTCTATTTCTTGAGGTAATGTTTTTATTTTTTTCTAAAAGTGATAATAATAGTTCAGGCAGCTTGAAAAATGCAGTGTTAAAAGATTTTCATTTCCTTTTAATTAATGTCACCATTATTATGTAAAAATCATAACTTTGGGCCAAATTCCTACATGTTATCAGTTGATCTGAGTAAGGAGGCTATGTAGTAACCATCTTAAAAGTATTTGTCAAAGTGTCCAGTAGACCACTGGTTTCATGGCCATCAGAGGGCCCTTCAAGGAGCCCTTGTGGTATAATGGTTGAGCACCCAGCTGCTACCAGAAAGGTCAGTGGTTCAAACCCACGGAGGAGGAAAGACTTGATAATCTGCTCCCATAAAGGTTACAGCCTACATAAAATAAAACTATTAGTATCTATTCATTAGAAACAAAAAAGAAAGAAGGAAAGCAAAGTGTCAGAGAAGAAATTAGTCTACATGGCTAATAGCCTATCCAAGCCATGGCCCTCATCCACCTTGAAACCAGAGGAATTAGATGGTGCCTAGTCATCACTACCCACTATTCCCACCATTTTGGTCAAGGCCACAATAGATGAACCCTTGATAGATGGGAGAAAAACATGGAAACAGTACTCAAAATCTTAAAACCAGATTTACTGGACCAGTTGAGAATATAAGGCACCCTGAGACTATCACCCTGAGATACTCTTTAAACCTTGAACTGAAACTGTTGCCTGAGGTCCCCTTCCAACGAATATAGATTAACACACAAAATCAAGAATGTTATCTGTCAGTATAGTACTCCATTAAAAAAAAATTTTTTTCTATGAGACAAAAGGGAGCTCTGGTGACGTAGTGCCTAAGGCATTTGACAGCTAACCAGAAGGCTGGTGGTTCAAACCCACCAGCCACTCCTCGGAAAGAAGGTTGGGCAATCTACTTCCATAGTGACACTGCCTTGGAAACCCATGGAGGGGTCACTATTAGTCAGACTCCAATTGACAGCAGTGACAAACAATAAAACAAAACTGCTTAAGATGATTGAAAAAGATGGCTTATCCTTATGAAATATTTTTATAATTTTGTCATATATTCTTTTGTATAAAGCTATAATTCATTTATTGATTGATTGATTGATTGATCTGGGTCAGTGTTTACAGAGCAAATTGGTTTTCCCTTCAGAAATTCATACATATTTTGTTTTGTTACATTGATTACAATCCCCACAATGTATCAGCACTCTTCCCACTTCTTCCTTTTGTTTACCATTTCCATTTGTTCTGTCCTAGCCTTCTGAGCTTTATCCCTGGGCAAATGCTGCTCTTTTGATCTTGTATGATCGTTTCTTCTAAGGAATACATACCTCTTTGGTGTTATTTTCACCTTATAGGCCTGTCTGTTGTTTGGATGAAAGTTGAGCCACAGGATTGATATCATTTCCAGGCTTAAAGGGTGTCTAGCACCGTAGTCTTAGGGATTCCTCCAGTCTCTGTATACCAGTAAGCCTGGTCTTTTTCATGATTTTGAGTTTTGTTCCACATTTTCCTCTCACTCTATCCAGGATTTCCTAATGTGATCCCTCTCAGAGTGATCAGCAGTGGTAGCTGGGCATCATCTAGTTTTTCTAGTCTTAGCGCCAATAAGAGTGGGGGAGATCTATCATTTTATATATATATGTGTGTGTGTGTGTGTGTGTGTGTGTGTGTGTAAAAAAAAGCACTTCTATAACAGTAATAACATTTTTAAAAATTCTTGAGTATTCTTCTCAGAACTTGCAACAGATTTAAACTTCTTTGCATATTCTCAGTAGTTTCAGAGCTTTGATGTTTGAGAAAGCTGTATTTGATATTTAGAAATAGCAAAAAATGTGATTGGAAGCAATATTGGGTAAGTGTTATGGTGCTTAAGCCAAGCAGAGTGTGACATTTACATGAACCATCTGTCTTGAATCCTTTCTTCGCTAACTGTATGATTGTAGCAGTTAATCTAAACCCTTTGTGCTTCACTTCTAACAATGAAGGTAGTAATGCTGGGTCTGCACTTCTTATGGAGTGGTTGTTTGTATAATTGAAGTGTGTGTGCACGCTCAAAGTCTAGCAGTCAATAATATCTGTAGATTCTGCCTTACAAATTCTTTTCTTTGTGAACTAGAAGTGTCAATTTACTTATGCTCTCCCATTAGCATTTACCACCTTTCTTCCTCTGACTGTTGTAATAGCATCTGCTCCAGCCCCCAACACTCACTATAAAAGCAGTATTGCTTTATTTAGGAGATATGGGAATTTTAAAAAACTGAAAAATATTGTATAATCTTTTCATCAAAAGATACATACTTAATAATTTTGTTTATTTGATTTTAAGATTTGTTTTTCTCTTCCTTCTGAACTGGTTTCCCTATGGCTACTTCTCTTCTTTTCCATTTATCTTCCACCAGCCCCTTGCCACCACATAGTTCACATTTTACTTCTTTTTTTTTTTTTTT
>NW_006921699.1:862092-871798 GCF_000298275.1 Orycteropus afer afer | reverse complement strand
GTAGGGCTGGCACGGGATCGGGCAGTGTTTCGTTCTGCTGTGCATGGGGTCGCTATGAGTCGGAAACGACTCGACGGCACTTAACAACAACAACAACAAATATTTGTGCTGGTCCTGTTTTTTATTTTGATGTGAACGTTTATCATTTTTCTTTGTGGTTACCCTGCGATTTATAGTTTTCTTTCCAAGTTTAGGACAGTCCATTCTATCTTGTAGTTGTCTTGATTTCCCTGCCATTTAGAAGTTCTATAACTATACAGTTTTTCCCCTCTTCTTGGTTTGTAATTGTCTTCATTTGTTAATGGATGTCTTTGGTTCCCTGTTTTACAGTCTTGTAGGCCTATTTACTTTGGTTACTTCTATAACTGGGTTGGTTTCTGGATTATGTCATCATGTGTGTTAATGGTCAGTTGTTGTTTGTTGTTGTTGGGCCTCTGTCCAAAGGAGTCCCTTTGGCACCTTTTGTAAGGTTGGTTTGGTTTTAACAAATTCCATTAATTTCTCCTTATCTAGAAATGTCCTAATTTCACCATCATATTTAATGGACAGTTTTGCCGAATATATAATTCTTAGTTGGAAATTTTTCTCTTTCAGAGTTTTATATGTGTTATCCGATTGTCTTCTCACCTGCATGGTTTCTGCTGAGAAATCAGAGCTTATACTTTTTTTTTTTTTGTATTTGGGTGAAAATTTACAGAGCAAATTCACTTCCCATGCAGCAGTTCACATACACTGTCTCATGACATTGACTGCAATTTACCCCAGTGAAACAGCTCCCCTCCCACTTCTTCCCAATAGTTACCTCTTCCCTGTCCCATGAGCCATCTCCCTGTGCATAAACTGACTTCTTTCTCCCATGATTGTTCTCTCCAAGGAGTGTATCTACCTCAGGTAAATGTTCAACCCATATGTCTGTCTTTTGTTTGGCTGGAAACCACACATGTGTGTTCAATTCCAGACCTGAAGGGCAGCTAGGGGCCATAGTCTTAGTGGTTCCGCCAGGCTCTATCAGACCAGCAAACCTGGTTCCTCCTCTTCTTTTTTTTTCCCAAATGATTTTGAGTTTTGTTCTACATTGTTCTCCTTCGCTATACAGGATCTCCTACATAGATCTCCCTCCAAGTGGTTAACAGTGGTAGCTGGGCACCATCTAGTTCTTCTGGTCCCATAGTTGTATAGACTGTGGATTGCATGGTGTACCAGTCACTAGTACTAATTCTTTCCATGAATCTTTGGTTTTCTTCATTCTTCTTTGCTCTGGACGAGGAGAGACCCATCATTGCATCTAGATGGCTACTTGCAAGCTTTTAAGATCCCAGTCGCAGAGCTTATTCTTATTGGTTGCCCCTTATAGGTGACTTTTCGTTTTTCTTGTGCTGCTCTTGTGATTCTTTGTCTTTGGTTTTGGTGATGATATGTCTTGGTGATTTTCTTTTGGGGTCTTTCCTGTTTGGGGTTCATTGGATTTCCTGAATGGATATATTCTCATCTTTCATCATACCAGGACAATTCTCTTCTAACAAATCTTGTACAATTTTCTCTGTGATTTTATTCATCTCTTCCTGTTCTGGAATTCTGATTACACGTAGGATATTCCTTTTGATGGTACCCCACATGAACCTTAGGCTTTCTTCATTTTGTTTTGATCTTTTTTCTGATTTACCCCTTTCTGAAGAAGTGTTCAGGTATTTGCGTTCAATATCATTAATTCTGTCTTCCATTGATTCAATTCTGCTCCTTTGCCCATTCAGTGTGTTACCTATTTCTGAAAATTTAGTATTAATCTTCTGGATTTCTGTGTGTAGATTTTGTATCATTTCTAATTTTTCGTTTATTTTGTCATTTTGTTCTTGTATTAGCTTTCTAAATTGTTCTGGGGTTTTCTCTGTGTTTTCCTCAATTTTGTCAGTGTTTACCTTGATCTGTCTCTCACTTCATTGAAGATACCTAAAAATAATTCTTTTCAGTCCCTTATCAGGGAGTTCCAATGTTGCCTCTTCCTCAAGGATGTGTTTTGCATCTGTATCCTGATCCCTTTTTTCTCCTGCTCTATCTTGTTTCTTTGTGTAGACTATGATGCTCTGTTGTATCCAAGGCATTGTGACATTTTTGTGTTTATATTTAATTGGTGATTATATGTTGGAGTGACTTGCCCACAATTTTCATTTTCTTTGTTTTGTTTGTATGTTATCTGCGTAATCAGGGTACTATGCTGTGCTCCTCTATTCGCTAGTTGGCAGCACTTATACACTCATCACCTGTCTCCTTTTCCATTGTCTGCCTCCATATGTCCCTTTTGTCCTTGGAAAACGGAGCCTATTCTTAGGTCCCTGGAATCCGAATGAGAATTCTGTCACTTTAAAATCCAAAATGGCTGCCGCTTATAAACGTTCAAAATGGCTGCACCCTCAGTCACTTTAAATATCTGCAATGGCTGCTGGTTGGTCATTTTAAATATCAAAAATGGCTGCCACATGTAAACAATCAAAATGGCTGCACCCTCTGGACAGCTGAAAATCCACAGCTCAGGTTTTCTGCCTCCTTGCTCTTTCCCTTCCTAGTCATAGACCACCAGCATGTTGTTGTTGTTGTTGTTATGTGCCATCGAGTTGGACCCAACTCATAATGACCCCTCCTTGGGTTTCCGAGGCAGTATCACTATGGAAGTAGATTGCCCAACCTTCCTTCCAAGGAGTGTCTGGTGGGTTTGAACCACCAGCCTTCTGGTTAGCAGTCAGGTGCCTTAGGCACTGCGCTACCAGAGCTCCTGGCCACCAGCATAGTTGTCCCTATAGCCCTTGGTGACCAGGGCTGATCTTTAGGAGAATTCTCAGGTACCAATTCCACTTGGAAACTTTATTCAGGCTGTTGGTCCCGTCAGAGTAACTGATAATCCACTGCTCTGACCGTCTTTGTACTCACTTTTTTCGTTCAGGTTTTTCCACTAGTTGATGCCTAACCCATTTCTGTATACTTCTTTACAAAGCTCAGGGCTCCAGGATTATTTTCTGTATCTCTGTCAATTGTTTTGTCTTTTCTTTGTTGAAGAGGGTCTGTGGAGCTTGTCTGCCTATTCTGCCATCTTACCAGAAGTCTAGAGTCTCTTATTTTTAAATCAATCGATTATGGGTCAGCTGTTTTTGTTTCCACTGAGCATAGTAGAAGAAGAAGTCATTTTACTTTTTTCAGTTCAGTCTTTCTGAAATTAAGATCTAACAGTATCACTCCTTTTAAACTTTTAGATCTTTTCATGACCTACCATCATCACCTATCAGAGAAATTCCAGTGATCTACATATATTATAAGGACCTGTGTACTCTAAACCTCCTCCTCTCATTACTGTTGAGTTCATTCTGATTCATTGTGACCCCATATGTTGCAGAGTAAAACTGCTTCATAGGGTTTTCTTGGCTGTAATTTTAATGGAAGCAGGCCTTTCTTTTGTGCTTTCTTTTGTGGATAGGTTCAATTTACCAATCTTTAGGTTAGTTGTTGAACATAAACGGTCTGTACCACCTACTCTAGACCACTTCTGTATAATAGAACTTCCTGCAGTAATGGAAATGTTTAATATTTGTGCTGTTCAAATTGATAGCAACTAGCCATGTGTGGCTTTTGAGCAATTGGAATGTGACTACTGCAACTGAGGGTAGAAATTTTAATGTAATTTAATTTAAAATAATTTACAGGTAAGTAATCACATGGGACTAGTTAACTCCCATATTGCACAGCACAGGTCTGGAGTTTTTCTGTCTCTCCACTTTTATCTTTTCCTCTTTTTCTGTGTTTCAACCATGGTGAACAAATTTCCCAGTCCTCTTGGAAGTCATGTTTTTATACACATGTCTTGTATATTCTGTTCCCATTTTTAGAATGCTCTTTTATCTTTCTATTAAAATTTTACTCATCAATAGACTCAATTCCATATCATGTTATGTGAGGATTCTGTGATTTTTCTTGGGAAGGGTTAGGCATACATCTCTGCATTCCCATATTATCCCATATATATACTTGTGACCACTCATAACACTATACTGCAGTTGTTTATTCAAATATATATATGTCCTGTCAGCCTGTGCACTCCTTGAAATTGTGAATTTACATCATTGTATCCTCCAAGCATATTGCCTGCCAAAGAGGATAAGAGTGCCTGCTCTGATGTCAGCTTGCTTAGCTTCCTTTGTAAATTTGGGCAAGTTGTTTAATCTTTCTACATCTGATATATAATGTATAGGCTTGTGAGAGGATTAAATGAGAGGATATATATAAAGTGCTCTGCCTAGTGCCTGGTGCCCTGAAGGACATTCAGTAATGCCAGTGTTTTCTATTGCTATTATCATTGTAAATACTCAAAAAAAAGGTCTTTGTTCCCATTGCTTACAAAATAATTTTATTATTTGTCTATTCTATACCTGCATATAAAAAACAGCTTGCAAAAATAAGTAAATATATAAAGATAATGTGAAAACAAGTAAGCTAATGAAACAGACAAAGGGAGAATAAGGCTAAGTAAAAGTAAAATCAAATTGACTTGAAGTTAGTACAAACAAGTTACTAACTACCGGTCTGTCCCCAGATCCTCCCCCCACCAAAAAAAGGATTTTACGGGGTACCTTGAGAATAGCTCACTTTGAAACAGTTTCTAGGACATGAGAAGAAAGTAGAACTTCTATTTATATGTATTGTTATCGTTTTAAATTTCTGAGGGTTTTGTGTATGTTTCATGATGGGTGCAAAATATCTAGCCACTAATACATGTATTAATTTCTAAATAAATTATATGTGTTAGAAATGTAGTTTTCTTTTTTTCCCAAAACAGTGTGTACAATGTTTTTTTATTGAGGTGAAAATATGTATAACAGAACATTTGCCAATTCAGCTATTTTTACATGTATAATTCAATGACATAGATTGTTTGTCCTGTTTTACAACCCATTAGCACTATCCTTTTCCAAATTATTCCACCATTGTTAACAGAAACTTGTTGTTGTTATTTGCCATCGAGTCAAACTCAACTCATAGCAACCCCTCCTTGGGTTTCCGAGGCGTTATCACTATGGAAGTAGATTGCCCAACCTTCCTTCCAAGGAGTGGCTGGTGGGTTTGAACTGCCAGCCTTCTGGTTAGCAGTCAAGTGCCTTAAGCACTGTACTCAGAGCTCCTTAGAGCTCCTTAAGCAATGACTCCTACTTTCTCTCTCTCTCTCACTTCTGATGACCACTGTTAAGCTTTGATTTCTATGTTGTTGTTGTTTTATGTGCTGTCAAGTCAGAACCGACTCATAGCAACCCTTCCTTGAGTTTCCGAGGCGGTATCACTTGATCTCTATACATTTGCTTATTTCCTATAAGTGGGATCCTATATTGTCCTTTTCTGAATGACTTGTTTCACTTAGCATAATATATTCAATGTTCACCTATGTTGTAGCATTTCATTTCTTTTTATGGCTTAGTAGTATTCCACTGTACATATATCCCTCATTTTGTTTATCTGTTCATCTGTTGATGGACATTTAGATTGTTCCCTCCTTTTGGCTTTTGTGAATAGTGCTACAGTGGACATTGATACACAATTTTCTGTTTGTGTTCTTGCATTTATTTTCTTTGGGTATATAGCTAGGATTGGGGTTGCTGGGTCATATAGTGATTCTGGGTTCAGTGTTTTTTCATGAATCTTAACTGTTTCCACAGTGGCTGTATAGTTTTGCATTACTGCCAGCCTTGGATGAGGGTTCTGATTTCTCCGCTTCCTTGCCAACACCTTTTATTTCCTGGTATTTTTATCATAACCTCTAGTGGTATTAATATTATGTCTCATGTGGTTTTGATTTACATCTACCTGTGGGGTCTCTGTGACTTGGAATCAACTCGATGACAGTGGTAATGAGAGGTCCTAAACAAACAAAATAAGAAGCAAACTTATTGCACTCGAGTTGGGTTTCCGAGGCAGTATCACTATGCCCAACCTTCCTTCCGAGGAGTGGCTGGTGGGTTTGAAGTGCCAACCTTCTGGTTAGCAGTCAGATGCCTTAGGTACTATGCTACTAGAGCTCCTATGAGAGGTCCTGGGTGATGTAAATAGTTAAGCACTTAACTATTAACCAAAAGGTTGGTAGTTTTAACCCACCCAGAGGAGCCTCAGGAGAAACTCCTTGCAATCTGTTTTCAAAAAATCACAGCCTTGAAATTTCTGTGGATTGTAGTTCTACTCTGGGGTCACCATGAATCAGAATCAACTTGATGGCAACTGTTTTTGTTATTTATTTATTTTTAATAATGATGTCAGGCATCTTCTCATGTGCTTGTTGGCCATTGGTATATCCTCTGTTAAATGTGTATTCAAGTCCTTTGCACATTTTTTTAATTGGGTTTTTGTCTCTTTGTTGTTAAGTTGTAGAACTTATTTACATATACCTACTCTTCACTTACAGACATGGTTAGGTTTCAAAGACCAGGTCATTATGTGAAAATCGGTGTTATGCAAAAATGGAGGATGACCACATCAGATCACAAAATGACTATATTATTATGTAACTGCCAGGTCCCTGAGAATCGTGGCCCAACCAAGTTGACACATAACCTTAACCATTGCAGCCAGCATTACTCTTGCCTCACACCTTGATGTTCATTACTGTCAGACATGTTGTTAAAGCACAATATAGTCAGATAGTGGAATTTTTACTATCTGTAGTAATGTTGTAAATGTGATCTGTCAGAAACGAGATAGTCATTAAGTGAGGGGTAGGTGTACTCTGGATATTAAACTCTTACCAGGTTGATAGTTAACCAAAAATTTTCTCTCAGTGTGTAGGTTGTCTCTTTACTCTGTTAATAATAACCTTTGATGAACAGAAGTTTGTAATTTTTGATACCCATTTTTGTGTTTTGTCTTTTACTGCTCGTGTTTTTGGTTTCATATCTAAGAATCCATTGTTAAGAACTAGGTTCTGAAACAATACCCTTATTTTTTTTCTAAGAGTTTTATGGTTTTAGTTCTCCCATTTAGGTCTTTGATCCATATTGAATTAATTTTTGTGAATGGCGTGAGGTATTGATCCAGCTTCATTATGCTCCATGTGGAAATCTAGTTGTCCCAACACCATTTATTAAAAAGTCTTCCTTCCCGCATTGAATTTATTACACTTCCTTGTTGAAAATCAACTAACCATAGATGTATGAAGTTTGTTTCTAGACTCTCAATTCTATTCTATTAGTTTAAATGTCTATCATTATACCAATACTACAGTGTTTTGATTACTGTAGCTTATAGTATATTATGAAATTTTTAAGTCTGATCCTTCCTACTTTATTAGTCTCTTCAAGATTGCTTCGGCTATTTGGGGCCCCTTGTCATACTGTATTTGGGGCCCCTTGTCATACCAAGGGAGCTTTGGTGGTGTAGTGCCTAAGGCATTTGGCTGCTAACCAGAAGGCTGGAGGTTCAAACCCACCAGCCACTCCTCGGAAGGAAGATTGAACAATCTACTTCTGTATTTATACTTTCTTGGAAACCCAAGGAGGGGTTTCTATGAGTCGGATCCAACTCAAAGGCAGTGAGTTTTGTTTTGTTTTGTTTTTGTCATACCATAATAATTTGAGGATTGGCTTTTCCATTTCTGAAAAGAAGGCTGTTGGAATTTTGATAGGGCTTGCATTGAATTTATAGCTTCTTTGAGTAGTATTGACATCTTAACAATATTAAGCATTCCAATCCATGAATGTAGAATGTCCTTCTATTTATTTTGTCTTTGTAAATTTATTTTAGTAATGTTTCTAGTTTTCAGTGCACAAGTCTTTTACCTCTTGGGTTAAATTTATTCCTAGGTTCTTTATACTTTTAGATACTATTATAAATGGAATTGTTTCCTTAATTTTCTTGTGGGCTTGCCCAATACTAATGTACAGAAACCCAACTGATTTTGTGGGTTGACCATGACCCTTCCACTTTGCTGAATTTACTAGGTCATATAGCTTTTTTGTATAATCTTTGGGTTTTTCTTTATATGGAATCATGTCATTTGCAATAAAGAATAGTTCCTACTTAATTGATATGAATCTTTAGAATATTTAGATAACTTTTATTCTTTTTTCTTGCTTAATTGCTCTGCCTAGTACAATGTTGAATAGCAGTGGTGAAAATTGGCATCCTTGTCCTGTTCCTGATCTTAAGAGGAAAGCTCTCAATCTTTTTCCTTTGAGTAGGATGTTAGCTGTGGCCTTTTCATAAATGTCCTTTATTATGTTAAGGAATTTTCCATCTATTCTTTGTTGTTGAGTTTTTTATCATGAAAGACAATTGGATTTTCTAAAATGCCTTTCCTGGGTCAGAAAAGTTTTTATATGATGCATTCTATAAATCCCTACCTCATTTGGCCCCATCTGCCTTTTCAGTCTCTGGCCCCATTATCCTTTTCGGAAATCCTTTCCTTTGGTTTTGTTCTTCTCTGCCTTGAAGTCTTTTATCAACATCTTTACCTAACATAAGACGCTCTGGGGCATAGTGGTTAAAGCGTTTGGCTGCTAACCCAAAGGTCGGCAGTTTGGACCCACCAGCCCCTCCGTAGGAGAAAGATGAGGAGTCTTCTTCTGTAAAGACTTACAGCTATGGAAACGCTATGGGACAGTTCTGCCCTGTCCTAAACGGTCACTGTGAGTTGGAATCAACTCAGTGATTATGCGTTTGTTTTTGTTTTTTACACCTAATGTACTTCTGTCCTTTGATGAGTCATTTTAAACCTTACCCTGCTCCTTTTATCCAGAATGGCATCCCACCTTGTTCTTCTAGCAAAGTGCCGCTTAGCTCCCATAACTCCATTCATGGATGACCTTTTGGAGATGCCTTTCCTGACATTTTTCTCATTTTCTACTCAAGAGTATGCATGTCTCTTCATTTTTCCCATAGGATGTTACACATACTTACATGCAGTGTGCTCATATAATTCTCTTCAGTTCTAAAGGTAAAAAAACACAGTTAACAGGTTATTTGATTTTTAAAATGGTTTTATTTTTGGTGTAAAACTTACTATTTTATGGGAGGCTTTAATACATCACTTTCTTTGAAAGATTGAACAACTGGAAAGAAACTCAACAAAGATGTGGAAGAGCTAAACAATACAATCCACCAGTTTGGCCTTATAGACGTCTACAGAGCACTTCACCCAACAGCAGCACAATATACATTCTTCTCCAGTTTACATGGAACATTTTTGATGATAGACCATATGTTAGGCCATAAAGCAAGCCTTAATAAATTTAAAAACATTGAAATACTGCAAAGCATCTTCTCAGATTATAATGCTATCAAATTAGAAATCAACAATAGAAAGATCAACAGGAAAAGAGTAAACACATGGAAACTGAACAACACCCTCCTTAAGAAAGAATGGGTAAGAGAAGAAATCAAATTTTAAATTTGAAAATTCCTTGAATCAAACAAGAATGAAAACACAACATACCAAAATCTTTGAGACATAGCAAAAGCAGTGATCGGAGGCCAATTTATAGCAATAAATGCACACATCAAAAAAGAAAAGAGCCAAAATCAACACTTTAAACCAACATCTCCAACACTTAGAAAAAGAACAGCAAGAAAAGCCTACAGTCACCAGAAGAAAGGAAATAATCAAGATTTGAGCAGAAATCAATGAAACAGAAAATAGAAGGGAAATCAAAGGAATCCAGATTGGTAAGGAAGAAGTCAAACATCC
>NW_006921699.1:849332-859269 GCF_000298275.1 Orycteropus afer afer | reverse complement strand
CTATATGGAAAGTGAATCTGCTCTGTAAATCTTCACCCAAATCACAATTAAAAAAAAAAAAAAAAAATCTTACTATTTTAAATCACATACAGTAGTGGAATTTTTTCAAATGAAGTAAATTGAATTTTGAATATTGATACATGTGTGAAGTTAAATGGTGAAATTAAGTCAGAACAAAGAGTGAAATATCTCAGTTTCACCAGTGTCAAACACCAACTGTTTCTTTATTTAACTTGAAATGAATCTGTAGAATATTACAGAACCTTAAGAGCTCTGATGGCATAGTTCCTTAGGCACTTGACTGCTAACCAGAGGCTTGTGGTTCAAACCCACCAGCCACTTCTCAGAAGGAAGGTTGGGCAGTCTACTCTTTAGTGATGTTGTTGTTGTTATGTGCCATTGAGTCTGACCCAACCCATAGCGACCCTTCCTTGGATTTCCGAGGCAGTATCTATACGCAAGTAGATTGCCCCATCTTCCTTCCAAGAAGTGGCTGGTGGGTTTGAACTGCCAGCCTTCTGGTTAGCAGTCAACTGCCTTAGGCACTGCCTTGGAAACCCAAGGAGGGGTCACTATGAGTCAGACCTGACTCAACAGCAGGGAGTTTGGTAGCCCTCAGTGATTTATTTTAGAAATATCATTTAGCCAAATACAGTGTTGGACAGTCTTCAGAGGTTTCAAAAATCTGGTTGGTGTTTGAGTACTTTAGTTAGGAAATTATAGTCCTTCCCCTTAATTTTTCCTTTCTTCTTCTGTTTTGCTATTAAATAGCAGTGTGTGCTAGATGTGTGTTCGATGTATTTATCGTTTTCTTACCTAGATCATCGTAAGTTACTAGATACAAGATTTCTTCTTCAGTCAGGTCTTTTCAAGGGGACAACTGGAAAGAGAGATTTCCATGGCAGTGTTCTGAGTCAGGATTAAGTTTAGAAACCTTCCTTTTGCTCACCCTTTAAGTATTTTCTTTCCACCCAGTCCTCAGTTTTGAGAGTGTGACAGGTGGTAGACATGGTATGACATTTGAGAATCTACTGTTTGATTTTATACTCAGACATAACTGATGCAGCAGCTCCTTTTTATTTGCTACTTCCATGATGGCACCTTATGTTCCTTCCTCTCCTGTAGTACCCCCCATGTTTTGTTTAGATTCAGAGAGATTAAGATTCATTTGTCAGTGCAGCTGAAAAAGGTGATTATGAGGACCACAAGGAACCGTGGTGGCACAGTGGTTAAGTGCTCAGTTGCTAAGCAAAAGGTCAGCAGTTTGAACTCACTAGCTATTCTATGGGAGAAAGATGTGACAGTCTACTTCTGTAAAGATTACAGCTTTGGAAACCCTTTGGGACAGTTCTGACTCGTAGGAACCTTATAGGATCACTATGAGTCAGAATCAGGTTTTTAGTTTGGTATTAAGACCAGGTCATTTACCATCTTTATCATGATACACTGACTAATGGCTAAATGCTACCACTTAACCGTGGGTGTCATGACCTGCTAGAGGTTTTTAACAAAATGTATTTTGCTTTTTTAAGTTGTGTGTCTATGTGTCATTCTGTCTGTTTTAACTTAGCAATAAATCTGTTCCTTCACTAATAAATAACCCCATCACCACCACCAGTTTATGAAAAAGTAGAGCACTTTGGTCCGGATATTTGATTGCTGATTATAAATGATGTGATTGCTAATGATGGAGCATCTAGGAGCAAACAGTTTAGTAGTTTAAGTTAAAATGGAAGTGTACAACACTGCTGTTGTATCTAGTCATCAGAAGAATGTTGAGCTCCTACTGGATAAGTCATAATCACTTATGAATGAAGGAAACTGTCAACATTGTGAACTTTATTTTGTATTTGTAGGTATGGTTGATCCTGATTGTTTTTAATTATGTTTGTTATTTGATAAACACTTGTAGAATGAAAGAATGGATTAATAAGCAGTCTACTATCAGTTAAACTCAGGAGGTTTGTATCTGGAGTCTTTGAAAATCTTATTTGTGTATAAGACATTGAATGGTGATCAAATTGCTACTGAGAAATTTGGAGTGCTACATATGAGAATGTGCAACTTTTCAATATTGTTTCTTCCTCTCCCTCTATATTCAACCCACAGTGCTCTGGATAGAAAATGTTATGTTCTTCATGGTGGTGTTCCACCTGAAAAACAAGAAAGGTCTTTCTCTTTTTATTCATTATTATCTAGCATCACCTAGGATAATTCTGCTTTTCATTTGTCTTCTAGAAAATAAGTGTAGAATTCTTGATGGAAAGTTCTTTTACCTAGGTAGAGGGTCAGTGAGCCCACAAATGGAAAGGGAAAAGATAAACAGAAGATTGCATAACTAAAGCTAAGTAAGATAAAAGTTTGCTTAGAGCATTTTTTTTTGTAATTTCTTTGAAAATGTTCAGTTTACAAATATAAAATAGATGAGTATTTAAAAGGAAATAAATTTGCTATACTCCTGAAAACCAGAGAGCTAATGTTACTAATAATTTTTTAATACATACATCTTTTGAGTAATTTAGATTGGTCTCTTAACTAATTTAGATAATGCTGAATATTTAATTATATTTATCCTTCCTTTTTATATCTTATGCAATTAAATTTTTCCAGAAACTGTTTTCTAATATTAATGTTACATTTTATGAGTGTAACATAAAGTATGGTCGTGCATTTTCCAATTTTTCTATTGCAAACATCTTTATGAATGATTTCCTTAGAATTGATTCATGGAAGTTGAATTACTGGGTTAAGGATATGAAAAATATTGTTAAGGCTATAGGTAAGTATTGCTGACTTTTAAAGAATTGTCTGTATTGTTTACTGTTTAAATTTCATGAGTGGTAGGCAAATTATGCCCATCTGGTCGTCTGGGGCAGTTCTCCCTCACTTCATTGTGTCATTGGATCTGTGCCCAGGGAACTAGAATCCAAAATACATTTTTTTACCATCATACTTAAAACAGTTTTCACAATAATTGCTAAAGAAAGCTCTTTTGATTATTGTTTGAAGCAGTCAGATATTGATATATATACCAGGGATCTAAAACAATGATTTGTGACTGTGTTGCAGTTGAAAGGGGATTAACAGTTGCTCAGACCTAGCTTTTAAGGTATATAGCAAATACATTAAAGATGATTGTTAGTGCCTTTTAGTTTCCTTTGTTATCTGCTTAATAACAGTGCTGTGTTCTGTATTTGGCTTTTAGAGTGCTAAAACAATGCAGTGTTTAAAATTACAAGGATGATATGATGCTGATTTCTATTATAATACAGAATTTTACAGATACATGTAATATTCTTAATCATTAATTTTCTTAAATTTAAAATTCTTTATTATGAGAAAAATATATTATGGCTCTATTTTATTATTGGGCAGATCTTTTTTTTTTTAAGAAAATATACTTTTAAATTTTTGCGTTAGATTTGTGTATAGTATATAATGGACTTGATTGACTACTATATCTGCAAAGAGTATTCATTTGTGTGTGCATGAAAAATACTGGCAATAATTACAGAATATAGGGAAAAGTAGAAACATGGTGGTGCCTTTTTATTCCTTCTGTTTCACTGATTCTAATTATAGAAGCTTACATCACCTTAGTTGATGTTGACGGCTGCTCCCTCCTGCTTTGCCTTTTCTTCCTCCATTACTCCCTACAGATGGATCATATTTCTTAGTGCATATGTGTCCTGCTGGTGGCTTTGACAGGGTTTTTCCATAGCATGGTGATACCATTTAGTGGACAGATAGCACAACTCATTTTTACAGAAGGACAGGAAAGTGTTGGTATGCTGGCTTCTCTTCCTTCAGAAAGTCTTAGGAATAGATAGGATACAGTTTGAAAGCAGGAATTTTTGAGGGGCACCAGTAATTACAGTTAACCATGTCTGATAAATACAAAGATTAATATCACATGTTCAGGTTAAGCACAGGAAAGGTGGAAAAGCTTGTTCTCATCCTTTAAAAGGTTTATGTTACCCCTGATCATTACAGTAGAGCATTATTTATTTACTCATTTTCCAAAAGCGCTAACATGCTTTTACTATATAAATTAGTATACTTAGCAGTTTATATTTCAAAGGCCAAATACTTGTAACTAAAACGCAGAGATGAGTGGCCTTTTATTTTGTAGAACTACAGATTTTTACTTTTGTTCCTTGGCATCTTTTGAGTTTGGTATTTCCAAGTTGTGATTATAATGTTGTACTGTGTAAATGAAGAATTGAGTGTATGATTTGGCCTGAGATTGGTACAAAATTTGGTTTTGTTATTGTTGTTGGGTTATTTTTATAATGCCTAGAATATTTATCCTGTGATACCATTTTATCCATGGTGACATTTTTATTTTCCCTTTTTTAGTGTGGTTACTTACATGTAAAAAAAGTATATTTAGAATTAGTTTAGTAACTTTGAGAACTTATCTTTGGTTTTCTGTGCAGATGTGATTTCAAATGTTCTGGTTTATATTTTTGTTTATAAGTAACTTATATCATTAACATAAAATTTAACTGTTAAGCATTTAGCTCTTACATTTTTATAAAAGTATTTTGTAATGCTTTGACACTTTGCAAAGCCACCATACATTGCTTTATTTTGTTGTAATGTGAAAGACCTTTTTAAAGCTAAAGAAGATGGCTTTCTTCTTCAATATGGCTTAGAATCATGGTATTTCGTATACAAGGAAAATGTCATCTTAAATGGCTACCCTGTGGTGATGATTCATAGACTGTATTATAGATCAGGGCTTTTTCCCTTGCTGCAGTTACTTCATTTGAGTTGGTAAAATAAAGTGATAAGATCAAAGTAAAATTTTAAAAGCAATGTAAGTGAATAATATTCACCTAATCATTTATTTTGTCATCTGATAAATTACTGACTGATTTCTTCAAAGGATGTTATTTCTTCCTTCAGTCATTAATTAGGAAGTTAAATCATTGTTGCTGAAGAAACAGTGTGGTATAATATCAGAATACTGGTGGATTAACATGTTGAATATAGAATTTGGCTGGTTTGTTTCTTTTCATGGTATTGTTGCAGAGGGAGATTTTTGCATTGCTGTATTCACCATATGATTCCCTAGGAATAGCAGATACTGTGAAGTGGTTGGTAGAAAAAGGGAAAGGATGATGTCATCTTCACTTATAGGCCGAACCAAGGAAAGAGAGTTTTTGTTCCTTTGTTGGGTTGTTATTTGCTGTAGTTCTAACATGTAACATTAGTGGATTATATTTCACACAGAGGGCAGCAGTGTTTTAAAGCAGCTAAGTGATGACTGTCACCCTTACTCAGCTTGAGGTGCCTCTTTTATGCTATCAGCATGATTTATAAAAAGGTATCCTTTAGGACTTTTCTTTTTTATTTTGTTTGTTGTAATTTGTCCTGTTGATATTGTGCATAAATACTAGTATTGTCTGGTACTAAAATGAAAAGATTGAGTCGTATCACTGATATTTATGTACAAAATGCTTGTTTTTTTAGAAATTTATATTTCAGGAAAAGTTAGACTTCATACAAAGTGAGTAATTTTTACTTGACTGCTTAATATTTTATTAAAATTCCAACTCATTTTTAGTTTATTTAAATTAATTGAATAAAACATTGGTGCTTGAAAAGGAGCCCTGGTAGTGCAATGGTTAAGTGCTTGGCTGCTAACCAAAAGATGCGTAGTTTGAACCTACCAGCTGCAGTGTAGGAGAAAGATGTGGCAATCTGCTTCCATAAAGATTTAAAGCCTTGGAAACCCCATGGGGCAGTCTGCTTTTTCCTGTAGGGTCACAATGAGTTGGAATCAACTCGGCAGCTGGGTTTTGGTGCAATATCAAATTTTGTGTATTATTTTGAGTTTTTTGCAGAGAACAATTAATTCTTAAGGATTATAGAAACCTAGATTCATAAACAATCACGTTTTTAAAAATGGCTTGGCTTTGTTACCTCTCAGAATAATACTCAATTTTACTAAAGTAAATGCAAGTATTAGAATAAGCAGCATAATTCAGACTAGCAGTGTAGTGTTCAGAAAGTGACTCAGACTTTGCCCAGGGGTATTAAAGAACTCATTTTTATATCTAATGACAAGATACTTCTTTCTTCTGCAGTCAGTGGAGTCTTTGTTATAGCACCTGTCTGTCAAGTAGTATCTTCTTTTATGTCATACCCCACTATCACCTAAAAAATGTTAGGTGAATTAAGCAAAATAGTTGTATTACTTTGATTTGCTCTTCATTGTTGTTATTAGTGGAGACTGTACCTTACTGTGGCAATTGGGAGACATCATTACAACTTTATTAAGTGCAGATTTTTTATGTGAGTGTCTGGAGTAGGTGCTATGTGGCAGAAATGTGAAGAATAAGATTCATGCTAGAGGAATTGTGTTTTTAGATGGGGAGGGTGTGGGAAATTTTAAATTTCATTGGGGTTTTTAGGAACAATATAGGGAGATGTCCTCTTAGTCCAAGCTCGATTTGGAAGCAGTTTTTCTTATTTTCTTCATTGGTTCTTTCTGAGGTTTTCTGGGCGTCTTGTCTCTTTCTAGGAATGGAGCATTGGGCTTCAGGAGAGTACCATTTTGCATAGATTAGTACTTCTCTCTCAGAGGGGTTGATGCAGTCTGCAGGTCAGCTGTTGTGCTTGTAATTTTTTTTCAACTTTTCCTTACAAAATGAGATTCTGGTGTTTTCGTTTAATATTTACATACAAATCTTAGTACCAGTTTTAATATTCGTAATGTTTACTTTGAGTAGTCCTCAAGGTTACCTTTCAGAGCAGTTATTTGATAAATAGCAAGTGTTATAAGCAGAAGCCCCTGCATTATTGTTACAAAGAAAACTATGACAGCTGAGAATTCAGCTGCCTTATGTATTTGGAATGCAAGAGTACCTTACCAGACCAGAGCTAATTGTTTTCCCTTAGGAGGTCAATGCTCTGTTAAATTAAATAATAATATTAGAAAATATGGCTTACCAAATACAGCTGTGTGTCATTGCAAAGAATTAAATATCAAAATGGATTTTTTTAAGCTGTGAAATAGTGAGTATGGTTAAACAGATTTTTTTTTCTCATAGAATCTAGCTTGCTAACATGTCTCCTGGAGGAGAGAGAGTATGTATGTGTGTGTGTGTGTGTGTGTATGTGTTTTCAATAATTTGCTCTTTGGGCTACATCTGCACATACAGTAGCCAATTGATCTAATGCAGTTCTGAAGGCTTTCTATACAGGTGATGTCATCCTTTTAGCTGTATTCCCCTCCCACTCTCTTTCCTTCTTATTAGATATTTCATCTTACTGCAGCGCATAGAATCAATAGGAGCTTCTCCTTAGGGAGCTGCTGTGAAACAGGCAAGGACAGCAGGAATTAACACACTAACATATAGTCTTGCTTTAGCAGAAGAAATAGTGTTTTTGTGCCATATCGTGTATAAATTTTCAACCAGAAAAGCCAGACTTAGATGAACAAAACTGTCTTCCTGATGCATTAGAAAAGAAGCAGTACTGCAGAGCTGTAAATAGTGCATGCGTAAAGAGAAAATAATTTGAATTTTGGAGATTCTCAGGCATTCTTCAGGAAACACCCATTAGAGCATATATCTTCTAACTACCATTTTTTCAACGGTTGCTTTTCTTTTTTTAAAAAAAACCTCTGGTGATAAGAATCTAAAGAAGAAACTTTAATCTTCAGGATAGAGAGTTCTGGTTTGCCACTGATGCAGAAGAATCACTGCAATCCTTGCTCTCCAGAATGAAATAAGTTGAAGAAGAGACAGAGGAGAGGATTCACAGAATCCAGGAATACAGATTTGGTGCATGTTGCCTTCTTTGCTTTGATTGATACCGTATTAACTGTTGTGTTCTCACCGTGCATGTCTGTGCCAGGTGCCTGAGGACGCATGTGTATGTCTATGTGTTCTGAGCCAGAAATTTATAAACATTTTGATGAGAACTATTGCAGATACATAGAACAATAAGCTACTAAAAGCTCCTGATTTCAGTTTGGAAAAGGTTTTGGAGAATCTGCTTTTATATAACACTTCAATGATGTATGATTTGTAAAGAAAAACTTAACAAGATCTTTGGCAATATACTACTCATCGTTGTGGGTCTGGTTTGAAAAGGAAACTACCCTTTCCAGCCTAGGAAATGGCTTTTCTTGTTCGCTGTTATGCCAATTGTCTTCAGCCATGGGCCTCCAAAGTAAGTAATTGTTATTATTTTCCTTTGAGACTGATACAATACAGTTATTTGAACTGTACTGCTTTAACTTGTAAATCAGTTTTATTATGCTATTATGTTTTCTAAACTTTAAGAATAAAAACTACAAAGCAGTCTTTCAGTCTCATGACCATTTTGTTTTTTAATCTAAAGAAATGTCTAATGTACCTGTAAGGATTTGAAAAGTACCTTCTTAATTTATAGATTTGAAATGCAGTATGTTTCAGGTGTACTCTCTTTAGACTGAATCGTCATTTGGTTATAGCTACTTCAGCACTTTTATGTGATCATACAATTTAACTTGAATGCATTGTATTGCCTCATTTCCTTAAATGGCTGATGTATTTAGCTATATTAGTCTAATCTCTAGTTTACATTAAACAGTATTTTCACTGGTATGGTGCAGTCAGTCAAATTGTGATTGATTACTTTTTTATGAAGATTGGGTGATAATGCTCAAGCAGTGAAATAATATGAAGAAAATTCCTGATATGAAAATATTTTAGTAATGTTCCTAAGTGTTTTCTAAGTAGAGGTAAATGAACCATAAGCATCTTGAGACTGTTTAAGGTTATACTTTTCATTTTAAAGCAAACATATTAACTCTAAAAAGAGCAAAGAACTACACAATAGAACATGCTGTATCTTGGGAAAGTATACAATGTAATTCAGTGGCCTGTCTTTTCATACCTGTTGTTTATCAATATCTGGAATTTGATGCCACTAGTTACCTTTCCTGGTATGAGTATGTTAATTTCAAAACAGAAAAAAGGAGATTTACAAATTTTAGTTTGGTTTGTAAAACTAATATTTTATGAACACTTTAAATGTAACATTGAGTATCTTAAAATTTTTTTATGGTTATCTTGAATATAGAAAGGTACAACAGAGACACTTCTTAGAATAGTCTGAAATCATGTCTTTGTTTAAATGTTGCCCAGTTGGTGGTGACTAAGGGAGAAATACTATGATAGATAATGGTGTACTGTTTTATCTAGCTAAGCTCATTGCATAGTTTCTTAAAGGCAGCATCTAGAAGGATATTTCAACTCATTATCCATTTGGCAAATAGCTGATTGGAATATAAAGATTTGGAAAGGAACCTAGGTACACAGTTTGTTTGTGCTATTGTCTGCTAATGCATGGGTGGCTTCTTTAGTCTAAATGCCACCTGTGGGGCCCAAGCAGTGCTGATGCTTAATAGTGGCATTACTAAGGTGTAAAATGGCATAGTAGAAGGGAACCTGGGTGAGACTGGGCGAAAAATCTTTGAAGATAAGGGGCTTGTTTTCAGTATGCAATTAAAAAATAACCATTGGAGGCACTGAAAATTGAACAGCTGTACAAAAGCCAGTGAAGATACTAAAGATCAGATTCTATAATTTCATTAAATGATAGCAAATATTGTCTGAGCAGGTTTTGTTGATTGGTACTTCACTTTGTAAATTAAATATAAGAGTTTGTATCTCCCATACGATCCTTTTCCCCCATTCAGACACATAGTGATTCTATCTAGATGGAATTTTAATTCTGAGTTATGGTCAAATACATTTATATTGTTATTAATTGTTCATACTTGCTACTTTTGGTTTTTCTAGTACATTTTATAGATATTACTTAGCCCATGCTGCTACTAGGAGCTCTGGTAGCATAGTGCCTAAGGCACTTGACTGCTAACCAGAAGGCTGGCGGTTCAAACCCACCAGCCACTCCTCGGCAGGAAGGTTGGGCA
>NW_006921699.1:841627-848610 GCF_000298275.1 Orycteropus afer afer | reverse complement strand
AACCTTCCTTCCGAGGAGTGGCTGGTGGGTTTGAACCGCCAGCCTTCTGGTTAGCAGTCAAGTGCTTTAGCCACTATGCTACCAGAGCTCCAAATAATTGTTTAGTTGGCTGTAAGTTAATAAATCCGAAGTCTTTTTCTTTAGGAACTTTAAAAAAAAGTGATCCACTGTCTTCTGGCATCCAGCATTGCTGATAAATCTAAGCTCATTGATATTCCTGCTCCTTTGTTAAGTAATCTGTTTTTTTCCTTGTTAAAGGTATGTTATGTATAGTTTTGGTTTCACTTTTGATTTGTTTTTGATTCTAGCTGTTAAGCTGTACTATGCATTGTCTAGTTTTGTTTCCCTTCTTGGCATTTGGAGGACTCTCTCAGGCTTAAGCTTTGCTTTTGTTCTCAGTTGTGAGAAATTTGTTTTTTGCAAGTTGCAACACATTCATTTTCTCTAATCTACTCAGATGTTGGAAATTCTGGATCAGTCTAATATATCTCTAAACATTTGCCTCATGCTTTATTGTCAATTCTGTCTCAGTTTGATCTTTCTAGCTCACTAATCATTCTTCATTTGTGACCGTTGTTATTCAGCCTATCTTTTAAATTTCTTAATTTAATCAGTATGTTACTAATTTTTGAAATCTTTATGATGTTTTTGATGACTGCGTTTGTTTCATAACTTACATTTTATGGATACTGTTACTTGTCTTTATTGTTTTATTGTCACTTTCTTCTAGTATAAATTCTTTTAGTTAAGGTGGGGTTTTTTTTGTTCATTTCTTTCAGGGGTTTAACTTTTCCCAAGTTATTCCTAGTTTGTGAGCTTTCCTTATCTGTTAACAGTTGTTTGTCTGGTATAACTGTTTACTAGGGATTATGGTCCACTTTGGCTTCTGTCTGTTTTCCTTCTTTTAGGAGCTATTATAGCCATTCTAAAAAACTCACTGCCGTCGAGGCGACTCCAACTCATAGCGACCCCTCGTTGGATTTCCGAGGCGGTATCTGCGGAAGTCGATTGCCCAGTTTTCCTTCCGAGGAGTGGCTGGTGGGTTTGAACCCCCAGCCTTCTGGTTAACAGTCAGCTGCCTTAAGCACTACACCACCAGAGCTCCTATTATAGCCACTAGGCGCTCTTAACTAAAAGCATTTGGCTGCTAACCAAAAGTTGGATGGTTCAAACTTACCAGTCACTCCATGGAAAGAGGATGGGGCAGTCTGCTTTCATAAAGATTTATGGCTATGGAAACCCAGTGGGGCTTGCTGTGAGTTAGAATCAACTTAATGACAGTGAATTTGGTTTTTGTCTTTTGATTTTATTATTATTATAGCCACTAGTTTAAAATATTTTCTCATTCTTATTTTTACACACAGCTAAATTTGTTAACCTTTCATTTTACGTTACCTATTAACAGCATTGGGAGCTCTGGTGGCATAGTGCCTAAGACATTTGACTGTTAACCAGAAGGCTGGCGATTCCTCCTTGGAAGGAAGATTGGGCAGTCTATTTCTGTAGAGATACTGCCATCGGAAACCCAAGGAGGGGTCGCTGTGAGTCAGAATCGATTTGATGGCAGTGCAGTGAGTTGTTTTTGTTTTTGTTTTTTTTTTAGCAGCTTTTGATACAGTTGATCACTCCTTCCTCTTTTGACAGACTTTCTTCAAGGTAAAAGTCAAAGTCTTTACCATGACCTATTAGATGGTATTTGATATCTTCATTTCCCCTCATCTTCTACTACACTCTTCCTTGTTCATTTTAGCCATTCTTTTTTCCTTCTTTTCCTCAAATATCCCAGGCGCTCTCATTTCTACTTTTCTCAACAAGTCTATTTGCACTTAACTTTTAGTAATCTCAGTGTTAAATGTGAACATTGGAAGTTTGAGGAGAAATATGTGCCTTAGAATTGAAAATCTCATATTTATTTAACAATATCCCCATCCTCATCTTTCAGTAAAAGTAATGAATTAAGAATGCATCATTTCCCCAGTAGTTTCACATGCCTCAGGTGCAGTGTTATGATTTCTTGGTACATGCACCCAAGATTGTTAAGATTAGATATAACTATTTTCTTTGAGTCTGTTGAGAAATTTTAGGTTGATTGCCTCCATAAAGCAGGCTCCAAACTTCTTTATGGGGCTTAGAATCTATTTTTAACCCCCTCTCATTGGTCAGCTGCAGATTCTGCAAGTGTTATTCTAACTAATCCTAGAAACACTCTTAATTCTGATGATTTGTTTCTAATGTTATTAAGGGCCTCCATTTTCTCTTGCCTTGGCTGTTGTATAGTAGGCTTCTGTCTCCCATATGTATGGTTTTTTCTTTTATTTACTATTATTCTCAGTATTTTACAACCATCATTAATATATATTTCCACAACTTTTTTTTACCGTGTAAATTGTAACTCTGTACACCTTTGGCAGTACCTCTTCATTTCCTCTCCACCCATCCCCTTGTAACTTCTAATCTCATTTCTATCTGTATGCATTTGCCTATTCTAATATTTCATATAAGTAAAATCATATAGTATTTGTGCTTTTCTATCGGCCTTGTTTTACCCAGCATAATGTTTTTGATGTCTCCTCATTATTTACTGAAAGATTTTTGTGTGTTTGTGTATGTATATATTTTTTAATTGTGATTTGGGTATAAGTTTACAGAGCATATTGGTTTTCTACGCGACAGTTTATGCATACTTTGTTCTGTGACATTGATTGCAATCTCCACAATGTAACAGTACTCTTCCCACTTCCTTCCTGTGTTTACCATTTCCTTTGATCCTTCTTTCCTGTTTGTTACTGCCTTAGCTTTAGCTCTGGGTAAATGCTGCTCTTTGATCTCATATGGTTGATAGCTCTAATGCGTACATACATCTCTGACATTATTGTTTGTCTTGTAGGCCTTTCTGTTGTTTGGCTGAAAGTTGAGCCACAAGGATGCATTCAGTTCCATTCCTGAAGGGTGACTAAGGGCCATAGTCTTGAGGGTTCCACCAGTCTCTGTGAGGCAGGTGTGATAGTTGGAGCTGTGTGTCAACTTGGCTGGACCCCAGTTCTGTGTTTTTGTTCCCATGATGGGATTGGATGACTGTGTTCTGAGTGGCCAGTCTTTTCAAGGGGAGTTTCCCAAGGGGTGTGGCCTGCTTCCAAGATATCCAAGGACATTCTGGGAAGAGAGACTTTCTTCTGTGGATTGGCATTCTGTTGTGCTGCCTACAACTGTCCGTGAGTGAGCAGTCCACCGTTTGGCCTGGAGATGTTGGATTCGTCATTCATTGGCGTCAACAGCCAGTGTACTGCCTGCCAGCCTTGAGCTTCTCAGCCCCTGCGGTTGCAGAAGCTAGGAAAAGCCTCTAGCCTGACGTTTGCTCCAGGGACTTTGGATTTGCCGGCTTCTATACGTTTGTGAGCCATATTCCTAAGATAAATTTCTCTCTCTCTTTATATAAGCTTTGCTGGTTTTTGTTACTTTAGAGAACCCAGTCTAACACAGCAAGTAAGCCTGGTTTGTTTGTTTTCTTTTATGATTTTGAGTTTTGTTCCACATTTTCCTCTCACTGTATCTAGGACCTCCTGTTGTGATCTCTGTCAAAGTGCTCAGCAGTGTCACCTGGCATCATTTAGTTCTTCTGATCTCAGGCTCATGGAGGCTGGGTGCAAAAAGGGTATGGGGGTGGCATCCTTTGAGTTACCATCAACAGCCCAAGGCTTATTCCTGTGAGGCCAGACATACCACCACCCTCTAGCCTTTTTGCCAACTATGACACCAACTGCCTTTCTCACAGCATTCACTATTTCTGCTGGGTTCGATAACTCATTGCAATGACCACACAGAACTCAGAGACAAGACTCACAATAATGGAGTTTATCAGGGAAATAGCAGGCTACAGTTCAGGTCCAGGAGTGCTCTCGGATACAGTTCTTGGATCAGCACAGTCTCCCTCTGCCATGCCCTCAGGCACGCTTCTCTGACCCTTGGCCTCTCAGCCTGGCCTCTGGCCTGTTCAGGCAAGTGTTACAAAGCTCTTTTAGCTCTGCTGATAGATGTACCTTGGTATACCACTGCTCTTGTCAGCAAGCCTCCTGCCCAAAGGCAGCTTTTTCACTCTGTGGTTCGGCGAGCCCACTGCTCTGTCTTCTGCAACTTGGTTCCACTGCCACTGCCCTCAGCTAGTCAACTCTGCCTCTGCTATCTGTCTGCCATGGAGAGCCAGTGCAGGGATCTCAGGTCCAAAGACGCACTCTACTCCATATCTGGTGGCAGGGAGATCCCTTCCCCCTTCTGCCTCCAGAATGGCTCATTTTAAGCCAAGCTGAATGACAAAACTAACCAATCCCACATTAGGGTTGCATACACCTTATTTGCATGGTCCCACCCTCACAAGGGTGCCATGTACCTTATTTGCATTACTCACAAGCTATCTAATCCTCTTGGTAGGCCACAAGCATCAATTTTTTTTTTTTTTTTTAATTTTTTTAAATTTTGCAGTGTTTCCTCCCCTCCCCTTCCACCCCGGTAACCAACAAAGAACGTTTCCTTCTCTAGATAAACCTTTCCTTGAGTTTTTACAATAATGAACTAATATAATATTTGTCCTTCAGTGATTGACTTATTTCACTCAACATAACGTCCTCCAAGTTCATCCATGTTATGTGGTGTTTTGCAGATTCTACATTATTCTTTAATGTTGCATAGTATTGCATTGTGGGCCACAAGCATCTTACATTTGCATAGTTACACCCAGTCATCGGGTGGGAGTCACAAAAACCATGGCTAAAATAGCCATACTAAGTAATTCACTGCACCACACTGGGGTTCAGTTAGTTCTTTAGACTTAATTGTTTACTTAATACCTTTGATTTTTTTTTAACTCTTCTTTATTCTAGATTGGAAGAGACCAATAATTGTGCTTTAGATGGCTGCTTACAAGCTTTTAAGACCCCAGACACTACTTACCAAAGTAGGATGTAGAGCATTGTCTTTGTAGACTGTGTTATGCCAATCGACTTTTGTGTCCCTGAGGCTATGATTCTGAGCCTCCACTCCAGGTCGAATGACTCATTCCCTCAAGGTGTTTGGCTATGACTAAGAAGTTTCCATAGCTTTGCCCCTGTATGCTCTACTACATATATTGATATAGTTGCAGCACATATAAATACATAGGTGAGATAGCCTCTGTCAAACCTCTATCCATGGATATAGTCCCATTCGCCTTCCCACCTCTGTTAAGCTTGAGTCTCTGTTTATCTACTCATAGATTATTGTTGTTATGGTTATTGCAGAAATGTTTATGTAATAGTATTTGCCTTTGTTGCTGTAAACTCTTGTGCTCCTCCCCGTGCCTTCCTCTACTTTGATCATTTTGTGCTGATGTTCCCCGTATTGTATATTGTTTTTCCCTTCACCTAAGTTAACATATGTCTGACCTCTACTTAGTGATTTACTCTCTCTTCCTGTCCCACCCCTTTTACCTTCAAAGAACGGTTCTTTCTGTCTGCAAACCTTTTCTTGAGTTTTTACCCTAGTAACTTCATACAATATTTGCCTTTTTGTGATTAATTTTACTCAGCATATTGTCCTCTAGATTCATCTGTGTCATGAGTTGTTTAGCAGATTCATCATTAGTCTTTAATGTTGTATAATATTCCATTGCGTAAGTGCGTCATAGTTTGTTTATCCATTTATCCATTGATGGGCACTTAGGTTGTTTCCATATTTTTACTATTGTGAGTATTGCTGCAATGCGTATGGTTGTGCATATATCTGTTCATGTCACAGCTCTTATTTCTCTAGGATATATACCTAGTAGAGGGGTTGCTGGATCATATGGTATTTCTATTTCCAACTTTTTAAGGAAGTCCCATGCCATTTTCCTCAGTGATTGTACCATTTTAAAGTCCCACCAGCAGTGTATGAAAGTTTCAGTCTCTGTACACCCTCACCAACATTTGTTGTTTTCTATTTTTTTGAACTTTGCTATTAATACTGGGATGAGATGATACCTCATTGTTGTTTTGTTTGCCTCTCTCTCATGGCTAATGATCACAAGCATTTCTTCATGTGTTTGTTAGCCACTTGGCTGTCTTCTTTGGCAGTGTCTCTTTATGTCCTCTGCCCAATTTTTAATTGAGTTGTCTTTTTTTTTTGTTGAGGTATTGAAGTTTTCTGTAATTTTAGAGATTAATCCCTTGTCTGTTATATTGTTGCCCAAAATATTTTCCAAATCTTTAGGTTCTCTTTTTACTCTTGATGAAGTCTTTTGATGTACATAAATGTTTAATTTTCAGGAGGTACTGCTTGTCTAGTTTGTCTTCTGCTGTTTGTACATTGTTAGTTATACTTGATAGTGTATTTATACTATGTATTAGAGCCCCTAAGTTTGGCCTGATTGTTTCTTTGATCTTTATGGTTTTAAGTTTTACATTTATGTCTTTGTTTCATCTTGAGTTAGTTTTCATTTATGGGAAGAAATACGAATCCTGTTTCTTTTTTCAGCACATGGATATCCAGTTTTGCTAGCACCATCTGTCAAAGAGACTGTCTCTTCCCCATTTAATGGGTTTTGGTCCTTTGTCAAAGATCAGCTATCCATAGGTGGATAGATGTACTTCTGGGTTCTCAATTCTTTTCCGTCAGTCTATGTGTCTGTCATTGTACCAGTACCAGGCTGTTTTCATTACTGTGGTTTTGAGATGGAGGAGTGTCAGGTCCTGCTTTGGTCTTTTTCTTTAGTAAACTCACTAGCCACTCCTCAGAAGGAAGATGGGGCAATCTACTTCCATAGTGATACCACCTCAGAAATCCAAAGAGAGGTTGCTGTGATGGCAGTGAGTTTGTTTTTTTCCTTGGTTTAGTGCTTTGCTCTTTTATTTTTTTTATTAGGATTTGGGTGAAGAATTACAGAGTAAATTCACTTTTCATACAGCAGTTCACATATACTTTGTCTCATGTCATTGACCAAAATTTACAATGCAGCAGCTCCTCTCCCACTTCCT
>NW_006921699.1:822676-834852 GCF_000298275.1 Orycteropus afer afer | reverse complement strand
GCTCAGGGGTCCAAGATTATCTTCTGTGTCTGTGTTAATTGGTTTCCCTTTTCTTTGTTGAAGAGGGTCTGTGCAATCCTTCTGCCTAGTCCGCCATCTTTCCCAAGTTCTCTGGTCTTTCTTTTCCATATAAAATTGGTGTTTAATTTTTCCATTTCTTTAAAGAATGATAATGGAATCTGGATCAGGATTGCCCTATATCTGTAGATTGCTTTGTGTAGTACTGCCATTTTCACAATGTTAATTGAGTCTTCCTATCCGTGAGCGTGGTAAGTTTTTCCATTTATATAGGTCTCTTTTGGTTTCTTGTGGTAGTGGGTTTTTTTCTTTGTTTGTTTGTTTTGTTTTGTATTGGCAATTTATGTCTTTCTTAGGTATCTTCCTGAGTAGTTCATCTTTTGGGTAGTTATTATAAGTGGTATTATTTTCTTGATCTCCTTTTCACAGATCTTTTTGTTAGTGTAGAGGAATCTGACTGATTTTTGTATGTTGATCTTGTACCCCACCACTTTGCCGAATCCTTCTATTCAAAAAAATAAAACTCACTGCCATCCAGTCAGATCTGATTCATAGTGACCCCTTATTGGGTTTTCGAGGCGGTATCATTACAGAAGTAGATTGCCCAATCTTCCTTCTGAGGAGTGGCTGGTGGGTTTGAGCTGCCAGCCTTGAAGGATTTTATTAGTTGTAGTAGTTTCCTTGTTATGTCTGTAGAATGTTGTATTTCTGGGATCATATCATCCAAATAGATTGTTTTACTTCTTCTTTGCCAATTTGAATGCCTTTTATTTACCTTTCTGAGTATACATCCTGCCCTGGGCATGTGTGTAGCTTTCTGAATCCCCTCATATACAGGGTTGGTTTTGACTGCCCTAATTTCCCAAAGAGACTTGCCAGTTTTCTTTGTCCAGCAAGACTTGGCAATCTGTTGTATGACCCAACTATGTTTTGCCCCATATGTCTACAGGTTGTTTGTTATACTTACAGTTTTTGAAAATAATGCCTGAGTGAAATCCATGTGAGTTCAGTAAAACAGAGACAAGCACCTCACTTTAATCCTTCAGGTAGTCTCCATACAGGTTAGAGCAGACATATACAATAATTTCTGAACAAGGTCTGCTCTGCTTTCTCAGGAACCTTAAATCAGTGTTGGGGGTGGTGAGCAGAGAGTATGGGGGTGGTATAGACAGGGCAAGTAAAAGCTTTCCTACTACTTTTAATTTGCCTTTTTCTTAATTCAGCATTCCTCTGATAGCTATAAGCCTTTGATTTTTCCAGAGTTCTGACAGAGTTGATTCTGAAAGTTTCTGCTTGTTTTTCAGTGCTTCTGTGGGGTGACAAGAGCTAGAAGTTGCCTTTTCTACCATTTTGTTGGCAGCATGCCTTCAGAATAATCTTTTTAAGAAGCAAATCTCTTCCAGTCATTTTCTTGCTTACATTTTTTCGGTGGCTCCCTTTTAGTACAGGAAAACTAAACCATCATAGAATGGCACATCTAGCCCTTCAACTCTTGTTATGCATCCTGTCCTGAGCTGCACAGGTCTGCTGACTTTTTTACTGCATGCATCATCCTATTCAAACTGTGGCCTAGCACAGTTAAGTAAAAATATAATATGAATGACATGTGTAATTTTAAATCTTCTAATAGCTACATTTTTTTAAAGTAGGAAGACATGATATTAATTTTAATAATATGTTTTGTTTAACCTGTTATATCTTAAATATTGTCATTTGAACATGTAATTTCATGGAATATTTATTCTTTTTTTGTTTTGTTTTGCTTTTGCACTAAGTCTTTGAAATCCAATTTGTATTTTACACGTAAGAGTATATCCTGATTTGGAATAGAACATTTCAGGTGCTTGGTAGCCACATGCAGCTAGTGGTTACCATTATAGATTATGCAACTCTGAGTCATTGTCACTACTGTTGGATATGTTCAGTCTTGATCATCCCCAACTGAAGCATCATCTTCCCTGATCCCTATCCTTGGTGTGCATGAGGTCTTTCTCTGTATGTTGCATTTCTTAGTGTTCTATTTTCTTAATCTCCCATACCCCTAGACTTTTATTGATCATTGTTGATGAATACTGAACAAGAAGCACTTAGTATTGCATGTATACCAAGTGCTTCTTCTTGAGTACATGGGAAATCAGACCAACAAGCTTGTTAGAAACTTATGGTAAATGCCTACAGAGTGGAGTTCTGAAATGCGTTTCCATGAGCAGCACATGAACTTACAGAATTTGTGATGTGCCAAAGATTTGTTGATGGGTAAGTGATATCTGAATATAATCAACTAGTTATGCTTTAAAAAGAAAGTTCTAGTAATAGAGCTTGGAATTTAGCAGTGATCTAAGGGGACTGCAGTTCTGTTAGGAAATTTTGCAATTTTTACACTTTCATTTTTAGGATTACTAATATATTTTAAGGAGCTCTGGTGGCGTAGTGCCAAAGGTATTTGACTGCTAACCAGAGATTGGCAGTTCAAACCCACCAGCCATTCAGTGGAAGGAAGACTAGGCAATCTACTTCTGTAAAGATTTACTGCCTCAGAAACCCAAATGAATTGATTTGATGGCAGTGAGTTTGGTTTTTGCTAATAGGTTTTGTTTTGTATTCATACAACCTTTTGAAAGTCTTTTTCTTAAATGAAGTAATGTATACGTATAATGTTACAGTGGCACAGCGTTTAAGCAATTACCTGCTACCTGAAAGGTCAGCATTTCACACCCATCAACCACTCTGAAGGAGAAAGATGTGGCAGTCTGATTCCATAAAGATTTATAGTACCTGATCTATGCCATAGGGTTACTGTGATCAAAATTGACTCACTGGCACATGGCTTTAGTTATGGCCCTAAGGAACAAAAAGTTTCAAGTAGCAGAATTTCTTATTAAAGGAGGCAGTTCTCTATTATCATTCTTGGTTGTGACAACTTAGTTTTGAAGGCTTACATTTTAAAATAGTTGTTGTTGTTATTAGGTGCCTCGAGTCAGCTCTGACTCATAGCAACACTATGTAGAACACAGTGAAACACTGCCCAGTCCTGTGCCAGCTTCACAATCCTAGGTGTACCTGAGCCCATCATTCAACTGCTGTGTCAGTCCATGTTGTTGAGGACTTTCCCCTTTTTTGCTGACCCAAGTAGGTGAGACGAAGTCTGGCCATGCTCCCTTCCAAGGAGCATTCCATCTATACTTCTTCCAGGAGAGATTTGTTAGTTCTTCTGGCAACCCATGGTACATTTAGTATTTTAAAATGTAGAACCTTGAATATTCATATATACTCTTAAGCTCTATGTGCTTGTCAGTTTGTCATACCAAACTGTGTTGTGTTGTTGTTGCTGGAAGCTATTCAACCAATATTTCAAATACCATGATGATATTTATAAATATGATATGATATTTATATGATATGATATTTATAAATATGATATGATAAATATTTCAAATATCATGATGGACTGGTTTCAGTGAAGCTTCCAGACTAAGACAGATAAGGAAGAAGGACCTGACAGTCTACTCCTGAAAAAAAAAAAAAAGAAAAAGAAACTTGGCAAGTGAAAACCTTATGAATAGCTGCAGAATATTGTCTGCAGTAGTGCTGGAAGATGAGCCCCTCAGGTTGGAAGGCACTTAAAATACCACTGAGGAAGAGCAGCCTTTCAAAGTAGAATCAACCTTAATGATGTGGATGGAGTAAATCTTTTGGGAATCTTCATTTGCTGATTAGGCTCTACTCAAATGAAAATAAATAGCTACAAATGTTCATTAATGATCAGAACATGGAATGTATGAAGTATGAACCTAAGAAAACTGGAAGTTGTCAACAATGAAGTGGAATGCATAAAGATTGATAGGTCAGGCATTAGTGAGCTGAAATGGACTGACATTGGCTGTTTTGAATTATCATATAGTCTATCTACTATGCCAAGAATAAAAAATTGAGGAGGAATGGCATCATGTTGATCATCAATAGAACATTTCAAGATCTATCCTGAAGTTTAATGCTGCCAGTGATAGGGTAATAATCAGTATGCCTATAACTGGTGGTGTAGTGCCTAAGGCACTTGACTGCTAACCAGAAGGCTGGAGGTTCAAACCCACCAGCCACTCCTTGGAAGGGAGATTGGGCAATCTACTTCCATAGAGATACCGCCTCGGAAACCCAGGGAGGGGTTGCTATGAGTTGGAAACGACTCGACAGCACGTAACAGCACATGGAAAACCAGTTAATACTACTTTTACTCAAATTTGCACACCACCTACTGAAGGCAAAGATGAAGAAATTGAAGATTTTTACCAACATCTGTGGTCTTTGGCCAAACATGCAATCAGGATGTATTGATAACTACTGGTGATTGGAATGCAAAAGATGGGAACAAAGAAGATAGATAATTGCAAAATAATGGCTTTTGTGACAAAAACAGATGCCAAAGATCACATGATAAAGTTTTGCAAGACCAATGATTTATTCATTGCAAATATCATTTTCCAGCAGTATAAACTACAGCTCTCCAGGTGGAGCACATAGGGATCAAATCAACTACATCTTTGAAAAGAGATAATGGAGACGCATGATATCGTCAGTCAACCAGACCAGGGGTCGACAACAGAGCAAACAATTAATGCTCATATGCAAGTTCTAGTTGAAACTGAAGGTAATTTTTAAAAGTCTAGGAGAGCCAAAATAAGACCTTGAGTATATGTCATCTGAATTTAGAGACCATCTAAGAATTGACTGGACACATTGAGCACTAATGACCGAAAATCAGATGAGTTGTGGGATTATATCAAGGACATCATATATGAGGAAAGCAAAAGGTCATTAAAAAGATGGGAAAGGAAGAAAAGACCAAAATGGATGTCAGAAGAGACTCTGAAACTTGTTCTTGAATATAGAATAGCTAAGCAAATAGACGCAATAATGAAATAAAAAAAAAAAAAAAACAGGATTTCAAAGGGTAGCTTGAGAAGACAATAAAATATAATGAAATGAACAAAGACCTGCAGTTAGAACATCAAAAGGAAAGAAGGTGCTTGGCATTTCTCAGACTGAAAGAAATGAAAAAAAATCTCAAGTTGCAATTTTGGAGGATTCTATGGGCAAAATACTGAACAATGCAGGAAACATAAAAAGATGGATGGAATACACAGAGTCACAGTACCAAAAAAAATTGGTCGATGATAAAGAACCTATAGTATTGAAATAAGTCCAAGCTGCACTGAAGGAATTGGTGAAAAACAGGACTCCAGGAAATAACAGAATACCCATTAAGAATGTTCCAGCAAATGGATGGAACACTGGAAGTGCTCACTTGTTATGACAAGAAATTTGGAAGATAACCACCTGGCCAACTGATTGGAAGATTCATATTTGTGCCCATTCCAAAGAAAGTTGATCCAAAAGAAGGTAGAAATTATTGAACAATATCTTTAATATTATAGGTGCAGTGTAGTAAATTACTTAGTATGGCTTTTCTACCCATAAGTCATTGTAAACTCAGTGGTGGAATGAGCCACTGGGGAGCTCCTGATTATAAATGTTATCCACCTGGGTTATTTCTGTTGGGCGTGGCACAACGCAGTGTTATGGGAGGCTCACTCTTAGGTGCTTAGAATTCTGTTGTTATGATTGGTTGGTTTGGCTACTCTGCCAAGCTCAAAAGGAGGCCTCCTGGAGGCAGAACTCTCTCTGACTGCTGGTTGAGGAAGACGTGCTGCTGAAAGAGACACGTGCTCCTGAGATACGTGTTGCTGGGAAAGAGACACGCATTGCTGAGTGAGACACCGAGGGACCAGCACTGCTGGAAAAGAGACTGAGAGACTGTTGGCTGAGGGACGGTGGGCGGGAGAGAGACTGAGCATTTTTCCTGAACTTGAATTGTAGCCTGGTGCTTCCCTAATAAACTCCATAATCTGTGAGTTCTGCATGGCCACTGCAGCGAATTATCGAACCCAGGAGAGAGGTGATGGGTGCTTTGGGAGGAACGGTTGGTGAAAGGGCTGGAGGGAGGCAGCATGTCTAGCCTTGCAGAAATAGGCCTTGGGCTATTGATGGTAATTCTGCCTTCCTCTTGTGGGGTTCTAGGAGGTCAGAACATGTGGCCTCCTTGCCCTTTTTGCAATAGGCAAGTAAAATTCTGCTGAAAATAATTTAAAAATGGTTTCAGCAGTACATCAACAGGAAACTGCCAGAAATTCAGACTGGGCTCAGAGGAGGACATAGAACAAGGGGTATCATTGCTGATGACAGGCTGAAAATAGAGAATATTTGGAAGATATTTACCTGTGTTTTATTAACCATACAAAGGCATTCAACTGGGTAAGTTATGTATAACATTCAGAATAATAGAAATTCCAGAACACTTAATGATGCTCATGTGGAAGCTGTAGTGGAAGCTGTACACACACAGATCAAGAGGCAGTCATTTGAATAGAACAAGGGAAAAAACTGCATGGCTTAAAATCAGGAAAGGTGAGCAACAGTATTGTATCCTTTCATCATACTTATTCAAATGTATTGAGCAAATAATCCAAAAAACTGGACTATGGGAAGAAAACTCTGCATCAGGATTGGAGGAAGAATCATTAACAACCTGTGATATGCAGAAGAAACAGCCTTATTTACTATAAGTGAAGGTGACTTGAAGCACTCACTGATAAAGATCAGGCTTAACCTTCAGTATGGATTATGCCTCAATATAAAGAAAACAGAAATTCTCACAACTGGACCAATAAGCAATATCGTGATAAATGGAGAAAAGAAGTTGTCAAGAAATCAAATGATGTATTACATTGAGCAAATCGGCTGCAGAAGATCTCTTTAAAGTGTTAAAAAAGCAAAGATGTTACTTTGAGGACTTATGTGCACTTGACCCAAGCCATGATATTTTGAGTCACCTCAGAGCAATGCAAAAGTTTAACAATGAATAAGGAAGATTGCAGAAGAAATGATACATTTGAATTGTGCTATTGGCAAAGAATATGAATATACCGTGGACTACCAGAAGAATGAACAAATCGGTGTTGGATGAAGTACAACCAGAATGCTTCTTAGAAGCAAGGATGGCAAGATTTTATCTTATGTACTTTGGACACCTTATCAGGAAGGACCAGTCCCTGAAGAAGGACATCAAGCTTGCTAAAGTAGAGGGTCTGCAAAAACAGGAAGACCTGAAAGAAATAGAACGACACAGTGGCAGAAACAATAGGCTAAAATATAACGATTGTGAGAATGGTGCAAGACTGGACAGTGTTTCATTCTGTTGTACATAGAGTCACTGTGAGTTGGAACCAGCTGGACAGCACTAACAACAGTGTAACACACATGCCTGCATTCATGCCAGTCCAAATTCAAGCATTCCATTCTCCTCTTTCTAGGCTAAAAGCATCCCTAGTGGCTTTATCTGTATCTAGCACTCATTTCCCTATAAATATTCCTTGATTAGATGGATAAAGATTGTTCCAACATGTTATTTCTTACACAAATAAGATGTTAAGAATCCTGGGAGGAAATAAGTTTAGAGAACGATGTGTGAAAGAGACTTATTGTGAGACTTTGGATCTTCCATAGATTTGCTATGTTTGTTTGTTACAAAGAGCTAAAAGGAGGATATAATGTTTTCCAGTTTATTCAACCATGGGATCCTTTTTCTTAGTTCATACATAAGCTTCTTATACTGGAATAATATTCCATTGTAATGTCTGTATAGTGGTATCTTAATGTATACGTATCAAATCTTTTGCCTATATTGCAGTTGGGTGGTTTATTTTCTTACTGCACAGTTTTAATAATTCTTTGTGTATCTTGGATACACATAGTGTATCAGATACGTGGTTTGCACATAAGATGGGTTCAATTACTTTGAAACCAATCCCACTGCTATTGAGTCAATTCTGACTCATTGTGATCCCTACAGGGTTTCCAAGGCTTTAAATTTTTATGGAAGCAGGCAGCCTCATCTTTCTCCCATGGAGCAACTGGTGAATTTGAACTGCCAGTCTTTTGGTTAGCAGCCCAGTGCCTTAAACAGAGCACCACTAGAGCTCCTTTACTTTCTGTTCACACTTATTCCTAGAGAGTATTCTTTAGTGTTTCAATCCAAAGCCTGGCCCTTCTCTGCTAGACTTTGGAATTTAACTTTTGTCCCTTTAACCAATTGCTGTCACAAATGCCTCTCAGCCTTCAACCTCCTCTTTAAGAATCAAAAACTTTTCTTGCGAGAAAGCTAACCTCAAAGGCTAGACTATTAATATATTATTTTTCTTTATTTCCTTCCTTCTCTCCCTTCTTCCTTCCTTCCAACCTTTGGACCTTCTGTCCATTCTTCCTTCTGAATTACCTAGCTCACTATTAATCACAAGGGAAGTTTATGATGAAGTTTGTTTCTATATAGTGGTGTTTTTTAAAATTGTGATAAAAACATACATAAAGTTTTCCAATTCACTATTTTTTTTAAAAAAAAAAATTTTATTGTGATTTAGGTGAAAGTTTATAGAGCAAATTAATTTTCCATACAGCAGTTCATATACATTTTGTTTCATGACATTGACTGCAGTTTCCCACAGTGCAACAGCTCTCTTCTCACTTCCTCCCCATAGTTACCTCTTCCCTGTGTCCTTCCCTCCCATGCACTCCTGCTCCCCCACCACAGCTATCTCCCTGTGCATACACAGCCCTTCTATTCTCCCATGATTGATCTCTCCAAGGAGTGTATCTGTGTGATATAAATGTTTAGCCCATATGCCTGTCTGTTATTTGGCTGGAAGCCACAGGAGTGAGTTCAGCTCCAGACCCAAAGGACAGCTAGGGGCCATAGTCTCAGGGCTTTCACCAGACTCTGTCAGACCAGCAAACCTGGCCTTTTATTATTATTATTATTATTTAATGATTTTTTGAGTTTTGTTCCACATTGTTCTCCCACCAATTCAGTATTTTTTACATGTACAAATCAATGGCATTGATTATGCTCATCATGTTCTGCAGGTGTAAAATGGTGACGTCCCACCTTGCCTAACTTCAGGGTGGTAATGACCAGGATAAGCTCAGAGTTGATCACTGTGACGTGGTGGGTCAGGCATTACCTCCACTCTCCAACCTTTTTACAAATTCTGATGCTAGCTGTTGCTCCCATGGCACTCACTGCATCTCTTCTGGGTTTTTGATAGTCCATTGCAGTGGCCACCTAACTCACAGATTATGTTTAGAGTTGAGTGGTTTCGTAAGGAACAGTATACAACTCAGGACGAAGATCAGTAGGCTACATCTCAGGATCAGAATGTTTACAGGCAAAGTCTTCCTACTTCCATACAGAACATGTCTGACATGCCTTCTCGCAGACCCCTCAGGATAGGCTCCTTTTGGTCCTGCCGTCTGTCCCCACCAGCTTTATCCCTGGGCCCTTTCTGGGCATGTTGCCACTAGCTCTAATGCTGGGCCCTTTCCAGGCTTCTTGCTGTCTTCAATGTTACGTCACTTGGTCATTGTTACAGCTCTTTTGGCAAGTTCCTTGCCTCCTTTCTCTCCCTACTTCTTTCACAGCTTCTTCCGGGTGCTTCTCAGTTCTTTTTATCTTGTCTGAAAAACCCCTTTAGGGTGCTGCATATATATGCAAACTCCACATCAGTTTCAAAGTGTGGCACTCCTTCCAGGGCCACAAACTGACCAGTCCCCTCTAACTCGGCACCTTATTTGCATAGTAAGAGTGACTGCCCTCAACTCTCCTCATTTGCATAGTCCAATGACTGATCCCTGCAAGGTACATACCAATCACAGGGCAGACTGCAGCCCATGACCAGCTAGAAAGTATCAAAAACAAATTGTTCATAGTTGATCTAGGAAATATCAGGCAAACTGTATCAGGTCCTCTGGGGTAGAAAAATAGGGCAAAGGTAACTCCTCAGGGCTTAAGAGAAAAAAACTTCTCAGGTTGTTTTTCAAGGCAAAAGGCAAACTCAGTTCACCACAACAACCATCACCACTATTTCCAAGTTATTTCATCACAAGTGAAACTCAGGGCCCCCTGAACAACAACTTCCCCTTTTTTCTTCTTCTGTCGCCTCTCAAACCAAACCAAACTCACTGCCATCAAGTTGATTCTGTGACTCATAGCAACCCCACATTGGATTTCCAAGGCAGAAAGTCTTTGAGAAAATAGATTGCCCCAGCTTCCTTCTGTGGAGCAGTTGGTGGTTTGAACTGCCAACCTTCTGGTTAGCAGTCAAAGCCTTAGACACTGTGCCACCAGAGTTCCATAACCACTAATAAGCTTTGGTCTCTATGTTGTTGTTATGTGCCGTCGAGTCAGACCCAACTCATAGTGACCCCTCCTTGGGTTTCCAAGGCAGTATCACTACGGAAGTAGATTGCCCAACCTTCCTTCTGAGGAGTAGCTGGTGGGCTTGAACCGCCAGCCTTCTGGTTAGCAGTCAAGTGCCTTAGGCCACTACGCTACCAGAGTCTCTATACACTTAGCCTGTTCTAGATATCTTGTGTCAGTGGATCATACATTATTTGTTGTTTTGTGATTGGTTAATGTGTTAGGCTGGGTTCTCTAGAGAAGCAAAGCCAGCAAAGCTTATAGAGACAAATTAGAAAATGGCTCGCACAGTTACAGAAGCTGGCAAGTTGCAAGATCCTGGATCAAATGTCAAACTGGAGGCTTTTCTCAACTCACTTAGCTGCAGGGACTCACGACCTCAGGGTTGGCAGGCTTGATACTGGCTATTGACTCCAGTGGATGATGAATCCAAGATCACCAGGCAGAATGGTGAATTGTTCGCTCACAGACAGTTGTAGGCATCACAACAGAATCTAGATCCACAGAAGGTTCTTTCATTTTCCCATAATGTCCATATATATATATATATATACACACACATATACATATACGTATGTATGTATGTATGTTGGAAGCGGGCCCCACCCCTAGGGAAACTCCCTTTCAGTGGATTGGCTGTTTAAAGCATATACATCCAGTCTGGTCATGGGAATAGCCATATCACAACTGCTTAAACCACTCAGACACGTGGTCCAGCCAAGTTGACACACTACCCCAACTATCACAGCTTATTTACGCAAAATGATATTTTCAAGTTTCATTCGTGTTGTAGCATGTATCAGAACATTTTTTTTTTATGGCAGAGTAACATTCCATTGTATGTGTAAGCCACATTTGGTTTGTCCATTCATCTGTTAATGGACATTTAAGTTGTTTGTACCTTGACTATTGAGGATAGTGCTGCAATTGCGTGTAATTTTGATAATTACACTAACTCCTCTTGAGATCATTCAGACTTGTTCATTTTCTCCTTTAATGCATATTTAGATTACACTGTTAATATTTGCTTCTTTGATGTTTTCCTATACTAAAGCAATGAGAAACCTAATTTTAAAACTTAAACTGATTTCTCTTAATGATCCTTGAAAAAATTTGTAGAGACATTGTTTGGAAAACTTTCTTACTCTAGTGCACAGTTGTTTGTTTCCTGAGTAAGCATTTATCTTGTGGTATATTTGTTTTATGTTATAAAGTGAAATGATTTCCCAGTGTTCAGTCCTGATGCGAGTGTGACTATTGTAAACATGGGATGGAGTAATTTCTTTTCTGTATCTCTTATATCCTTGCATTTATTAAATATTTTTATAGTAATTTGTGTTAGATTGGGTTCTCTAGAGAAACACAAATACCAGCAAAGCGTATATATGTGTAGAGAGAGAGAGAGAGAAATTTATCTTAGAAAAATGGCTTACAAACGTATAGAAGCCGGCAAGTCCAGAGTCCCTGGAGGAAACGTCAGGCTGGCGGCAGCCTTAGCTTCTGCAAGTGCAGGGGGCCAAGAAATTCAAGGCTGGCAGACAGTATACTGGTTGTTGACTCCAACGAAAGACGAATCCAAGATCTCCAGGCCAAGCGGTGGGCTGCTCCCTCACGGAAGGTTGTAGTCAGCACACCAGGGTTCCAATCCCTAAAAGAATGCCTCTCTTCCCAGGATGTCCCTGGATATCGTGGAAGCAGGCCGCACCCCTTGGGAAACTCCCCTTGAACAGATTGGCCACTCAGAACACAGTCATCCACTGGATATCCTGGAAGCAGGCCACACCCCTTGGGAAACTCCCCTTGAACAGATTGCCACTCAGAACACAGTCATCCAATCCCATCATGGGAACAA
>NW_006921699.1:817279-818566 GCF_000298275.1 Orycteropus afer afer | reverse complement strand
ATCGTGCAGAACCATCTGTAAACCAGGCACAAGTTTTCTCTTCCTCAGTCAACTGATCATAAGGAACTCCCCATGAGGCCATAGGTGCACAGTGGGACAGGGAAGGTAATGTGACTGGAGTGGAGACCAAAGGCATTTGGGCCACTTCCTCATGCAACTTACTTGTGCCTTCAGGTCCTGCTCGAGCCCAGTCTCTGATATACCACTTCCATTTAATGATGAAGTGCTGCTGTGCACATCCAACTTTATGACTCTTTGGGTTAGACAACACCCAGTTCATAATGGGCAGCTCAGGCCTCATGGTGACTTGGTGGCCCATGGTTAGGTGTTCAGTCTCTACCAAAGCCCAGTAACAAGTCAAAAGCTGTTTGTCAAAAGGAGAGTAGTTATCTGCAGAGGATGGCAGGGCTTTGGACTAAAACCCCAAGGGTCTGCATTGCGATTCGCCAATAGGAACCTGCCAAAGGCTCCAAACAGCATTTCTATCTACTTAAGACACTTCAAGCACCATTGGATCAGCTGGATCATATGGCCCAAGTGGCAGAGCAGCCTGCACGGCCGCCTGAACCTGTTGCAGGGCCTTCTGTTGTTCTGGACTGCACTCAAAACTAGCAGCTTTGTGAGTCACTTGATAAATAGGCCGCAGCAACATATCCAAATGAGGGATATGTTGCCTCCACAATCCAAAGAGGCCCACCAGACATTGTGCCTCCTTTTTAGTTGTGGGGGAAGCCAGATACAATAACTTATCCTTTCACTTTAGTGGGAATATCTTGACATGCCCCACACCATTGGACCCCTAGAAATTTCACTGAGGTGGAAGGTGCCTGAATTTTTGTGGGTTAATTTCCCAACCTCTAGCACACATATGTCTCACCAATAAGTCTAGAATCGTCGATACTTCTTCTTTACTAGGTCCAATCAGCATCATGTCATCAATATAATGGACCAGTGTGATGTCTTATGGAAGGGAAAGGTGATCAAGATCCCTATGGACTAAATTATGACTGGTGCTGGGGAGTTGATATACCCCAGAGGAAGGACTGAGAAGGTATACTGTTGGCCTTGCAAGCTGAAGGCAAACTGCTTCTGATGGTCCTTTGAAGTTGGTATTGAGGAAAAAGCATTGGCCAGATCAATAGCTGTATACCAAGTACCAGGAGATGTACTAATTTGCTCAAGCAATGAAACCACATCAGGAACAGCAGCTGCAATTGGAGTCACCACCTGATTAAGTTTATGATAATCTACTGTCATTCTCCAAGATCCATCTGTTTTTTGCACAGG
>NW_006921699.1:813598-815073 GCF_000298275.1 Orycteropus afer afer | reverse complement strand
CTGACTCATAGCGACCCCTCCTTGGGTTTCCGAGGCAGTATCACTACGGAAGTAGGATTGCCCAACCTTCCTTCCGAGGAGTGGCTAGTGGGTTTGAACTGCCAGCCGTCTGGTTAGCAGTCAAGTGCCTTAGCCACTATGCTACCAGTATATATGTATAGAGAGAGAAAAAAAAAAATTATCTTAGGAAAATGGCTCACAAACGTGTAGAAGCCGGCAAGTCCAAAGTCCCTGGAGGAAACGTCGGGCTGGCAGCAGCCTTAGCTTCCACAAGCGCAGGGGGGCAAGAAATTCAAGGCTGGCAGGCAGTACACTGGTTGTTGACTCCAACGAAAGACGAATCCAAGATCTCCAGGCCAAGCGGTGAGCTGCTCACTCACAGAAGGTTGTAGTCCACACACCACAGTTCCAATCCCTCAAAGAAGGTCTCTCTTCCCAGGATGTCCCTGGATATCCTGGAAAGCAGGCCACATCCCTAGGCAAACTCCCCGTGGGCAGGTTGGCCACTCAGAGCACAGTCATCCAATCCCGTCATGGGAACAACCACACAGAACTGGGGTCCAGCCAAGTTGACACACAGCTACAACTATCACATAATTCATAGTAATTACTAATACATTTCTCAGGGATTGCCAACAAATACAATATTAAAGCACTGATATTTATTTTTATAATATTGAATGCAATCAATTGTTACTTTCTTAAGTCTTATTCTCACTATTCCAAGGTACTGCTGTTAAATTCTAGTATTGTTGTTGTCAGGTGCCGTCAAGTCGGCTCCAACTCATAGCAACCGTGTGTACAACAGAATGAAACAGTGTTCTGGTATTAACAAGTGCTCTGTATTAGTGGGGTACTATGTGTATATGTTAATAGCATTCTTTCTCTTACAGTGGTATTGCTAATATTTTTATATTTGGGGGCAGGGGCTGAAATAGGGTCAAGTTTTTCCTAGAAATGCCACCAATAATGGCAGTCCCTTTTGAAAACTGTTCAGTGGGCTTACCCCTTTAGGCTTGCCTTATAGTTCTTGTCATCCCAAAAGATTTTTGTTAAGAAGGCAGAATTTAGGTTACAAGTGAGATTGTGCAGTAATGTGGTGTTGTTCTTAGGTACTGTCAGGTCATCTTTGACTCATAGCGACCCTATGCACAGCAGAACACAGTAATGACATCACACCAAAGTTTGTTGCATTGTGTCAGAAACCTCTGAAAAGCTGAAGTTTGATACTTAGAATAATTTAAATTATTTTTCTTCTTTAGCTTCCTGCTGATCTTACCAAGATGCATCTCACAGACAACCCTCATCCGCAGGTGACCCACGTGTCTTCTAGTCAGTCTGGCTGTAGCATTGCCAGTGACTCTGGGAGCAGCAGTTTATCTGATATCTATCAGGTAAAATCTTAGGATTTGTATGCTCTGCATGTAGTTTTTTTTTTTTTTTTTTTTTAATTTTCAACTTAATTTTATTTAAAA
>NW_006921699.1:801341-812933 GCF_000298275.1 Orycteropus afer afer | reverse complement strand
GAAGTAGATTGCCCCATCTTCCTTCCGAGGAGCCGCTCTGGTAGAAGGCATATTGTAATTTTCCATTGACTTTAATCACAGGGCATGGTAGTACTAAAAGATGTCCTAAAGAATCTCCTGTATTCCAGACATATTCGTCTTTACCTCCATTATGTAAAGACAACCCAGTTTCCCCTTGGCTAGGAATCATTCTGGTAGAAGGAAGATGGGGCAATCTACTTCCGTAGTGATACTGCCTTGGAAACCCAAGGAGGGGTCGCTATGAGTCGGGTCTGACTCAACAGCACATAACAACAACAACAACCGTATGTACACACTCTGGACCATATTTAATCAACCTTAAAAGACAGATCACTTCTTTACTTAGACTTGTAAACGGTATTCTCTTTAATTTCTTTTATCCAAGTGAGAAAGTTCTTTAAACAACTGAATTTAAACTTCTAAAAAGGCTGATTTTGTTATAATTGACTATATAAACCTCTAAGTAGAATTGATGAAGAAAATTAGGATTGCATTTGAATTGTCAGGACTATATTGTAGTGTAACATGAATTAAGTACTGTGTATATTTATGGACTTCTCCATTATTAAAAAAAACAGTAGGCATAATTCTAAATTTATGGAGCTTTTCAGTAGTAATAAGAGAAGTACTCTGGAAACACCCACACACTGAGAGAATCATCATACAATTCTGCTGGGATTGAACCCAAGTTAGGTTCAGGCCATTGCAGAGGTTGTTTCGTGATTCTGACAAAAGAACTTCTATGGTGTTTCCTTTCATGGAAATTTTAGGGGCCAGTCCTCTGAGTGTGGTACTTTTTGTCTAGTTTGATTTTGTCAGATACCATAACATAAAATAGCTTTAATGAAATGGCTTGGGGAACATGATATTGAAGAACTTGCTTTATTTAGGAATTTAGCTGTGCTGTTGGCACAGTGCCTAAGGCATCTGACTGCTAAAGAAGGTTGGAAATTAAAACCTGCTATCCACGGGAGCAAGATGGGGCAATCTACTTCCGTAAATATCTACTGCCTCTGAAACCCAGTGGGGATCACTATGAGTCGAAATCAACTCAATGGCAGTGAGTTTGGTTTTGGTTTTTTGGTTTTATCTGTTACAATACTGTCTAAAAAACCAAACTCAACTACCGTCAAATCAGATCTGACTCATAGTGACCCCTCCTTGGGTTTCCAAGGCAGTATCACTGTGAAAGTAGACTGCCCAGTCTTCCTTTCGAGGACTGGCTGGTGGGTTTGAACTGCCAGCCTTCTGGTTAGCAGTCAAATGCCTTAGAAACTATGCCATCAGAGCTCCCTCAGTACTGTCCAGTAGTTTCTATTATACTTCATATTTTAAAATGTGAGCCACAGGTGCTGTTTTAAATTTTCTAGTAACCACATTCCACCACTCACCTTTTGTTTTCTCGTACTGTTGTGGCTTGTGTGTTGCTGTGAGGCTGGAGGCTATGCCACCAGTATTTCAAATACCAGCACGGTTATACATGGTGGACGGGTTTCAGCGGACCTTCCAGACTAAGACAGACTCAGAGGAAGGAAGAGTTCATCCAGTTCTCAAAGAATTGGCCATTGAAAACCTTACAAATAGCAGTGAAACACTATCTCATATATTACTGGAGAACTTTATGAATAACCCAGAAACATTGTCCGGTATAGTACTGGAAGATGGGCCCATCAGGTCAGAAAGCACTCAAAATATGACTGGGGAAGAGCTGCCTCCTCAGGGTAGAGCCAACCTTCATGATTTGAATAGAGTAAAGCTTTTAGGACTCCATTTGCTAATGTGGCACAACTCAAAACAGGAGTAAACAGCTACAAGCATCCATTAATAATCAGAACATGGAATGTATGAAGTATGAATCTAGGAAAATTGGAAGTTGTCAAACATTAAATGGAATACATAAAGATCAATATCCTAGGGATTAGTGAGCTGAAATGGACTGTTTTTGGCCATTTTGAATCAGACAACTATATGATTTACTATTCCTGGAATGACAAATTGAAGAGCAATGGCGTGGCATTCATCATCACAAAGAATGTTTCAAGATCTATCCTGAAGTATAATGCTGTCAGTGATAGGATAATATCCATATGCCGACAAGAGAGACCTATTAATACCACTGTTATTCAAATTTCGCACCAACCACCAAAGCCAAAAATGAGAAAATTGAAAATTTTTTTTACCAACTTCTGCAGTCTGAAATTGACCAAACATGCAATCAAGATGTGTTGATTATCACTGGTGTTTGGAGTGGGAAAGTTGGAAACAAAGAAGAATCACCACCGGCAGCTGGAAAATACGGCCTTGGTGATAGAAATATCGCTAGAGATCACATGATAGAATTTTGCAAAACCAATGACTTACTCGTTGCAAATACCTTTTTCAACAAAATACACATGAACTTCACCAGATGGAGTACACAGGAATCAGATTGACTACATTTGTGGAAAGAGGCCATGGAGAAACTCAGTATCTTCAACCAGGACAAGGCCAGCAGCTGACTGTGTGGAACAGACCATCAACTGCTCATATGGAAGTTCAAGTTGAAGCTAAAGACAATTCAAAGAAGTCCACGAGAGCCAAAATATGACCTTGATTATATCCCTCCTGAACTTAGAGATCATCTGAAGAATAGGTTTGGTGCACTGAATGAACACCAGTGACTGAAAACCAGAGGAATTGTGGGATGACAACAAGAACATCATCCATGAAGAAAGCAAAAGGTCCTTGAAAAGACAGGAAAGGAAGAAAAGAGCAAAATGGATGGCAGAAGAGACCCTGAAACTTGCCCTTGAGCAAAGCATAGCTAAAGCAAATGGAAGAAATGACAGGATAAAACAGCTAAACAGAAGATTTCAAAGAGCAGTTTGAGAAGACAAAGTTAATTACTAGAATGAAATGTGCAAAGACCTGAAGTTAGAAAACCAAAAGGGAAGAAAATGCTAGGCATTTCTCAGGCTGAAAGAAATGAAGAAAAAATTCAAGCCTTAAGTTGCAATATTGAAAGATTCTATGGGCAAAACACTGACTGATGCAGAAAGCATCAAAAGAAGATGGAGTCACTGTACCAAAAAGAATTGGTCGATGTTTATCCATTTCAGGAAGTGGCACATGATCAAGAACCAATGGTACTGAAGGAGGAAGTCAAAACTACACTGAAAGAAATGGTGAAGGACAAGGCTCCAGGAATTGACAGAATACCCATTGAGATGTTTCACAATATCACTGATAACACATGCAAGTAAATTCTTGCTTGAAGATAATTCAAAAATGGTTGCAGCAATATATTGACAGAGAACTTCCAGAACTGCAAGTTGGATTCAGAAGAGGATGTGGGACAAAGGATATCATTACTGATGTTAGATGGATCTTAGCTAAAAGCAAAGAATACCATAAAAATGTTTACTTGTGTTTTATTGACTATGCAAAGGCATTTGATTGTGTGGATCATGACAAATTATGGGTAACATTGAGAAGAATGGGAATTTCAGAACATTTGATTGTGCTCATCAGGAACCTGTCGTTCGAACAGAACAAGGGAATACTGCATGGTTTAAAATCAGGAAGGGAGTGTGTCAAGGTTGTATCCTTTCACCGTACCTATTTAGTCTGTATGCTGAACAAAATATGTGAGAAACTGGACTATATGAAGAAGACTGTGGTATCAGGATTGGAGGAAGACTCATTAACAACCTGTGATATGCAGTTGACACAACTTTGCTTGCTGAAAATGAGGATGAATTGAAGTACTTACTGATGAAGATTGAAGACTTCAGTCTGCGATATGGATTACATCTCAACATAAAGAAAATGAAAATCCTCACAACTGAACCGATAAGCAGCATCACGATAAATGGAGAAAATATTGAAGTTGTTAAAGATTTCATATTACTTGCTTCCACAATCAACACTGATGGAAGCATAAGTCAAGACATCAGGTGATATATTGCACTGAGCAAATCCACTACAAATGACTTTTTTTTTTTTTAATTGTGCATTGGATGCAAATTTACAGAGCAGAATTTGTTTTATATTCACCAGTTCATGTACATTTGGTTTCACTCCCCAAATACCATTCCCAATCCTAACCCACTCTCCTCTTCTGCCTTCCCAGTGACCCCCCATCCCTGTCCCCTTCTTAGTTATGCACTACTGTTCCAGGAATGACAAATTGAAGAGGAATGGCATCTTGTCCAGTTTTCCTCCGTGTGAATGTTGCCCCTCTGGGGCCTCATGGCTGATCGCTGCAAGGGATGTATCTCTGTAGAGTAGGTGGGTGCATCTCCCCGGGTTGAGTGTTCTGTATGTAAGTCTTATTACTGTTGGGCTGAGAGCCAGCCCTTGGGACTGAGTTTCATCCCAGGGCCAAAGTGTATCCCAGGGCTATAGCCTTGGGGGTCCCAACAGACTCCATCCAACCAGTAATTCTGGTCGTTCTTGTGTTTTTGAATTTTGTTCCATGTTTTTCCTCCCACTCTATCCAGGATCTCCAGTTTTGATCCCTTCCTGAGTGGTTGGCATTGGTAGCCAGGCACCATCCAGTTCTTCTAGTCTCAAGGTCTATCATATCCTAGGGCTGATTGTTTCCAAATGCCCTTGGTTTTCTTCACTCTTCTTTGCTTCTGACAAAAGTAGGCCGTTAGCTGCATCTTAGATGGCTGCTCAAAAGCTTCTAAGACCCCAGTTGCTACTCACCAAAGTAGGTTGTGGAACAAGACTTTCATGTATTATGTTGTCGCATTTGAGCCTGGTGTCCCCCAGTATGGTCCTGGTCTCTTCCAAGGTGTCTGGCTGTCTGAGGGATTACTCAATGTCTGTCTTCTGTTGCTTCTGTAATGATTGTGGTTATTTTGTATCACTACTATCTATGCAAGATTATCCTCAGCTGAATCTGTCATTGGTCTAGAGTATATTCCTGTTCGCTGACCCCCATTTGATCTTCTCAGTTGGCCATGTATTTATCTGTAGCCTAATGTTTTGTGTTAGTGGTAATGTAGTATTGTGGATGTAGTGGTATTAGCCTCTTGTGTGCACAATTCTGTGTCCTCCCTGCAAATGACCTCTTTAAAAGTGCTGAAGAGCAAAGATGTCTGCTTGAAGACTAAGGTGCACCTAACCCAAGCCATGGTGTTTTCAGTCTCCTCATATGCATGTGAGAGCTGGATAGTGAACAAGGAAGACTTAAGAAGAGTTGATGCTTTTGAGTTGTGGTGTTGGTGAAGAATACTGAAAGTACCATGGACTGCCAAAAGAACAAACAAATCTTCCTAGAAGTGCAGCCAGAATTCTCCTTCGAAGCAAGAATGGTCAGACTTGATCTCATTTACTTTGGTCATGTTGTCAGAAGGGACCATTCCCTGGAGAAGGATATCATGCTTGGTAAGGTGGAGGGTCAATGAAAGAGGAGAAGGCCCTTAACAAAATGGATTTACACAGTAGCTTCCATGATGGGTTCAGGTATAGCAAGGATTGTGAGGCTGGCATAGGACCAGGCAGTATTTCATAGTCGTACATAGGGTCACTATGAATTGGAGCCAACGCAACAGCACCTAACAACAACAACAGTAGCCATATTTTAAAAAAGTAAAAACAAATAGGTGAAATTAATTTTAATAATACATTGTATTTAACCCACTATAGCCAAAAAACTCTAATTTCAGCTTGTAATCAATATTAACTATATAGCATAGTACAAGGTAGCATTTCTTTCTGGTATGTGTAAGGTTGCCATGAGTTTGAGCTAACGAAAAATAATAATATTTCTTTAAACTAGTTTGTTTTTATCATTTCATTTGTCCCATGATGTAGTATTTGATGTTGTCATTATATATTCTTGTAATATTCACTAAAATAACTACATAAAAATTAAACTTCTTTTAAAAAGAAGTACCACCTGACCCTGGCTTGGCACCTGGAATAGGAATAGAGCAATCATGGAAAGACTGATGGCATCCAGAGAAAGTCTGGAGCTGAGTAAACAGTAATGTATCAAAGTCAGTTTCTCATTTGTGATGTCTCAGTCATGTAAGATGCTAACAATGGAGAAAACTGGGTGAAGTAAGTAGCAGAACCCCTGTATTAAGTTTTGTGACTTTTCTGTCAATTTAAAATTACTCCAGTAAATGAGATATTTTTTACATTATTTTTTCAAAATCCAGACTCTATTTTAAACTTATAGCACAGGATAGCCACATGTGGCTTCTGTGTAGCTCAGATCATTACTGTCTGAGGAAAGCATTTTAGACATTGGTTCTCCTTTGTTACCCAGGGGGGTAGTTAAATTTGTATGTCAACTTGGCTGGGCCTGGTTGAGTGGGCAGCTGGTGGTAGTTAGTCCCCATGATGAGAATGGCAATCAACTCCATGGTGGGATCTACCACAAGCAGCTGAGTAGCTGCCTTTGGGATGTGGCCTGCTTCCTGTAAATAAGGAGAAGCCTTGGGGATAGTCTCTAGCTTATGGCATGCATGGACCCTGCATGTAGCCGTGTCATTGTTCAGCAGCCCTGCCATGCTCTGCTGACCTTGGGACTTAAATGGACTTGAATTAATGGCCTGCCGTGTGGTTTGGTAACATCGAGACTGTGCCATTTTATTTGTCGACCTTGGGCTTGTTAGCCTCAGCAGCCAGTAGCTGCTTGAGTGAAGAGATGCCTCTAGCTTTAGTGGGCTGGAAGTAAGAGGCAGAGCTGAAGCCCAAAGTTGAGGGGCTTTTATACAGCCCCTGGAGCCTGGCACTTTGAATTCGGACTTCTAGCCTCCTGAACCATAAGAGAGTAAACTCCTGTTAAGGCCATCCCGTTTGTGGTATATTCTTGTCAGAGCATTATTAGGTAACCAAAACACCCAGGTTCAGATGTTTTAGGAAAATCAACATTCTTCTGTTGTGGCAAGTTTATAAGCAGATGTAAAATGGAAAAAAGGCACCTTCCATTTTGGGTTTATGTTGTGCTTTTGGCTTTAACTATTGCCGTGATTTCCCTGTATTCTGTTTTTTCAGGAGAGGAACTTTGAGGAAAATTAACCATTGATTCATGAAGTTCAGGGATGTGACTATTGAGTCTCTCAGGATAAGTTGGACTGTCTAGAGTTTGCTAAAAGAGACTATAAACCAAGACAGACCATAGAAATTTGTTATTGATGAGCTGTAGGAACCTGATCTCATTGAGGTGTTCCATTTCTGTCAGATGTCCTCTTTTTAGAGCAAGGGAAGAGCTCTGGATAGTTGTGAGGGAAAGAAAAAGAGGATAATGAATAGTTGAGAGTCAAGATCACTTGGAAAGGCCAATTCTTTACTATAAATTGGAAGATGATCTGTGTACAACTGGTCTTTAAATCTTTGCCAAGGTCTTGGGCGGGTACAGCTTCTGAGGTACTAATATTAACATCTACTGGCTGGTGAACTGAGATTGGGACTGGAACAATTTCTCTTGTGCTTCCCACTGGTGTGGTTGTAGAGGTCGTCTTCTGTCGGACTATGGCCCTGTGGCTAGTTGCCTACTTTTTACAACTCATTCTACCTTACAAGAGATTCATTTGAAGGTTGGACACACTGTGGGCAGGGATACTTTCCAATTACCCTGAATATCAAGGGAATGCCTCCGTTAGAAAGTGAGGATGACACCTTTTTCCATACCCCAGAAATCTGAAAGTTACCATTATTTCTCCTCTTTCAGTCAACACTAAATCAAATCAATTGTGCCTCCTAAATAATTCATAGGGGAGCTCTGGTAGCGTAGTGCCTAAGGCACTTGACTGCTAACCAGAAGGCTGGTGGTTCAAACCCACCAGCCACTCCTTGGAAGGAAGGTTGGGCAGTTTACTTCTGTAGTGATACTGCCTTGGAAACCCTTGGAGGGGTTGCTGTGAGTCAGGGACAACTCATCAGCACATAACAACAACAACAACAAATAATAATTCATTATTTGCATGTTGTTTGACATTTGATTGAGTTATAATTTATATATAGCAAAATTCACCCTCTTTAGTATATCCTACATCGATACATAGAATATTACTGTCACCTTAGAGAGTATACTTCACCTTCTTATAGTCATTTTCCTCTCCCACCCTCTAGTCTCTGGCAACCAATCTGTTTTCTGTCCTTGTACTTTTGCATTTTCCGAAAGGTCCTATAAATGAAATCATATTGTTTAATAATAAAGGGTAAATGCAATAAAAGTTATAAATTAAATATTAAGGTAAAAGTAAGATTTAATGAAGTTAGGGAAAGTGAACAGATAAAAGGAACAAAATAATGAAATTCTAGAACCAAAACAGGAAATTAGAAAATTATGATAAAAGTAAAGTCAAATAAGCAAAAATGTAAGATAATATTTTGAGAAAAACAAAACAAACCAAAACCAAACTCAGTGTTGTCAAGTCGATTCTGACTCACAGTGACCCCTCCTTGGATTTCCGAAGCATTATCTCTACGGAAGTAGATTTCCCAGTCTTCCTTCCAAGGAGTGGCTGGTGGGTTTGAACTGCCAGCCTTCTGGTTAGCAGTCAGGTGCCTTTGGGACTGTGCCACCAGAGCTCCCCAGTATTTTATGAGTGGTTAAAAAAGGTAGAAATCCTGCACTCTAATTCAGTTAACTTTAAGACTATAGCTAAAAAAATAAAAACAATATAAAGGTCAAAACAAAAGCAAGCCAACACAGATAAGAGCAGACTGGGGAGAAAATCAGAATCTTAGTAATTATGCTGTATTTTTTTGCATATAATGAACCCATGTAAATAGTGGGCATAATATGTAGTATGCATGGGAAACTAACACACAAGGTGGTTGTGCTGTTAGCAAAAAAATTACAGTGTGTTCATTATTTGACTAAAAATACCATGTGAGTACGTATTTATATATGTATGTATATGTATACATATATATACATACATACATGTTACTCCCACTCCTCATTTACCAACGTGGTTAAGTTCCAGAGACCAGGCCATTATGCAGTAATCAGTGTTATGTGAAAATGGAGGATGACCACATTAGATCGCAAAACAGAAGATGACTGCATAACTGCCAAACCACTGAGATTCATGGTCCAACCAAGTTGACACGTAGCCTTAACCATCACAGCCAGTTCTACTCTTACCTCACTCCTTGGTGTTCGCTTCTGCCAGATGTACGATTTTTTACTATTGTCATAAACGTGAAATGTAAGATAGTGAGATCGTTGATAAGTAAGGAGTAGGTGTATATATTTTCTATGTATATGTAGAGTATTTATCTGAATTCAAGAGCACCAAATGGTAAGAATGTGTTTTGTTTTGTTTTTTTTTTCCCCCCTGGTGGAAGGTTTTTGGGAAGTTTTTATTAGGTTCTTTAAATTTCTTTAAACTTTTTAAAATTTATTTTCCACACTGATCATTGTAACTTCTATAATTAACAAATGTTAAAGAAGCGTTAGTAGTGTCCAGTTAAAAAGAAAAAATGAATGTGGATAAAGATTAAAAGAATAATGAACCAAATGGTAAAAGGTAGAGGAACAGAATAATAGATTGATAAAATACACACCTCAGAATAAAGGATTTCCAGACCTAAGATTAAAATTTTTAAAAAATCCATGTATAAGATAAATAACATTACCAACTAAATTGTGATTGTTTCCAATTAGATTCTTGAAGCTGAAACAAAGGAAGAAGATGGCTCAGAGTGATATACAGTATTTGTACTGGGCCATTCTTTCCCTTGACCTCACACTGTCTTTGGATGACCTGTTAAGGCTACAAATGCATAATTCTGTTATTATAAGTATACCTGTAATTAAATTGCCAGTGTATATACCTTCACCAGCAGCTGTTGAAGTGGTTGGTTTGTCTGGTTATGTGAATTTCAGCCTTTGAGACATTTAAAAAGTGAACCCTTAACCCAAAATAAAGGAGCTTTGGTGGTACAGTGCCTAAGCTTTGACTGCTAATGAGAAGGTTGGCGGTTCAAACTCACCAGCCTCTCACAGAAGGAACACAAGGGCAGTCTACTGCAGTGAAGATTTACTGCCTCGGAACCCAGTGGGGCTTGCTGTGAGTCAGAATTGACTTGAGAACAGTGGGTTTTTAACCTAAAATAAGTTGTACATCAATGCCTTGAGAAATAATGAAAGTATTTTTCTTTGGAGAGTTGGGGAAGAGAGAGACATCCTAATAGCAATACTTAACAGGAAAACCATTGACAGCATTTTATATAGCCAAATATGTAGCTATGCTTTAATGAATTTTCTTGTGAGTTTTAATATTTAAAAATAAATACCTTTGGCTTTCAAAGAAATTTCATTTACCACAGTTTGGGGAGAAAAAATAAGGCAGATAAGTGTTCCACTATGAATATTTCTAATCAAATAAGATTAAAATTTAGATGAAAGTATACATTAGTATGTTACAATGTTCTTGGATAGAATATGTTGTATATCATAAAGAATACATTAAAAAAATGAGTGCCTCTACATTGTAGACATTTATTTTTCCTAGTTTATTTCCAAGAACTGAAAAGTTGTAAAGTGTTGACTTCCTGAAAAAAAAAAAAAAAATTACACTTGTGTTTTCATTAATTCACTTTAAAATAGCCTGAGGCACAAATTCACCTATCTTTTTAAATTTCTGTGTAGGAGGTAAATGGAAGGTCTGCTGACGTAGCGCCTAAGGCATTTGACTGTTAGCCAGAAAGCTGGCGCTTCAGACCCACCACCCACTCCTCAGAAGGAAACCCACCAGCCACTTCTCAGAAGGAAGGCTGGGCAATCTACTTCCATAGTGACACCTCCTCGGAACCCAAGGAGAGGTTGCTATGAGTCAAATCGACTTCATGGCATTGAGTCTGGTTTTTGATTTCCAAACCGAACCCTACTCAATGCCATCAAGTCATATCCAACTCATAGTGACCCCTCCTTGGGTTTCTGAGGCAGTATCACTATGGAAGTTAGATTGCCCAATCTTCCCTCCAAGGCTGGTAGGTTTGAACCACCAGCCTTGTGGTGAGCAGTCAAATGCCTTAGTTTTTAGTTAGAAAGTAAATAAATGTATTCCTGGAACTGGTAATTTAGGTTGGCCAATCTTAAATTCCCAAGGCTTCAGTTGCCACCTATGTGGCAGCATGATTTCCTAATTCACAGATACAGTGCCAGTCTCTCTAGAATTCTAATTCAACATTTCCACCTGGATGTCTTTCTGATTGCCTTAGCTAGTTTTGCCCCCCAACCATGTGTTCTGCTCCATCTGTCTTTAATATTTCTTTTAAGAAGATCAAGGGGGTCTTAGTCAAAACCTAGTTATCTTTGACTACTCCCATTTTTTTTACTCCTACATGAAATAAGTTGCAAGAATGCTGTCATATTCATGACTCCTTTGTTTAAAAAGCCAGTCCTTCACAGTTACCTAATAATCTGCACTTTCACTCCAGATTTCAAGCTGTTCGCTTCTAATAACCTCTGTTGCCAATCTAGTTTTATATTCCATTATTCTTCCACTTGTAAACCCTATTGCAAAAATGACAAGGAGGCCACATGTTCTGACCTCCTCTAATCTCACAAGAGGAAGACAGGATTACCAGCAGTAACCCAAGGCCTATTACTGC
>NW_006921699.1:759972-800831 GCF_000298275.1 Orycteropus afer afer | reverse complement strand
CTCAGTTGCTCATAGAAAATCCCACCTTGGAGTTTACAAAGACTTATGGGTAGAAAAGCCACACTAAGTAATTTACTACACTGCACCTATGTTCTAGCCCTTGACAAATAAACATGCTGTTTGCTGAACACTTTTGTGTTTTCCTAGCACTGTATTTGCTCATGCTATTCTGCCTGTAGTTCCCCAAGATGATGACATTTTCATGTTGTCTCCTACTTTCTCCCGACAGGATAAGATGCTCCTCCCCTCCTTAGAACCCCACAGCAATTAGTGCTTCTGGGAACTCTGGTGGCATGTACATAAGGCATTTTGACTGCTAACCAGAAGGCTGGCGGTTCAAATCCACCAATCACTCACTCCTCAGAAGGAAGGTTGGGCAATCCACTTCCATAGTGATAGTGCCTTGGAAACCCAAGGAGGGGTTGCCGTGAGTCAAATCAACTCCACAACAGTGAGTTTGGGTTTGTTTGTTTGTTTTTTGGGGGGATCCTACATCCTAATTCTTTGTGTAGTTCCTGGGGTCTTAAAAGCTTTAAGGGATGATTTTGTCTCTATTTGCCTGGAGCAACAGAACACCACAGTTTTTTTGTGAATCACATCACTTTTCCCACTTTGCTTTTTAATGTAGTTACTTATAAACTTTACACTGCCTATTTTCAGAGTAAGTTTGTAGAGGGTATAGTTTGTATCTTTTGTATCCCATATGAGTCAAGCAGTGTTGGAAGCTAGGAAGCAATGTAGAAATTTTTTACATTGAAAGTAAAAACAATATTGTTTTCATGTGAAAAGGCAGAGAGTTTCTGTTAACTGAAGCTTCATTATTCAGGGCAAAGGAGACTTTTCTTTGCTTGCCTGCCTGCCCTCTTGTGGAGGTTAATGAAATAGGCCATCCTGGACAGTATAACTTCATAGGGTTCTTGCCCTGACCAGAGAAACAAAGAGGAAATGTGAGGACTGAATGGCCCATGAAAAACGCTGAATGAAATGCTAAAGGTAAACATGTAGAAAGGAGAAGCGCAGCAAATTAAAGATTCTACCTTAACATTTGCTTTAAATATGAAATTGTAGTTTTTGTAAGCTTGTATAACTCTTTAATTCCAACCTTTAGTAACACTCATTGTAGTTTCATGTGTTATCTAGATGCAAACAGGAAAAGGATATCCTTTGGTGGTTTATTTAGGGAAGGCCAAGTCATCAGAAAATCACTTCAGACTGTCTGCTTCACCAAATTATATTTATACATATACATGGAGACACACTCTTACTGAAGAGAAGGAAAAACACAAGAAGTTTAATGCTTTATTAGTCTTGTCTTATTGTGGATTAATTTATATATCATAATCTTTATAAGGAACTCTGGTAGCATAGTGGCTAAGACATTTGCCTGCTAACCAGACGACTGGCGGTTCAAACCCACCAGCCACTCCTCGGAAGGAAGGTTGGGCAATCCTACTTCCGTAGTGATACTGCCTCGGAAACCCAAGGAGGGGTCACTATGAGTCGGGTTTGACTCGATGGCACATAACGACAACAACAACAATCTTTATGAGAACCTGCTGTATTCTAGGTGCTAGAGTAAAGAAAATGAGAGGTCAACGTTCAGATATTCTGTCCTCCTATCTTAACAAATGTTGAGTATCTTTAGAGCCACATTTTTGTACCGTTTCTTGATCTTATCATAGAAGTCTGAGTCTTTGTTAAATATTTTTCTACTTTTCTTTCTCTTTGTTCATTTTTGTACTTTTTATTGCCCTTTCTTCAAGTTCACTCATCTTTTTCTCTAGTTTATATTTTTATATTGAGATTCTCCATCTGTCCCTTAACTATGTTTGTATTTTCTTTCAAATACTTGAGAACTTATTTTATAATAACTATTTAAAGTTATTGTCTTCTAATCCCCTCATCTCTGTCATTTCAGGGTCTTTTCCTTTGATGAATGCTTCTGCTGGTTATAGGTCAAGTCTTTTGTAATTTCCTAGCATATTTTTGTCCAGTCATTCTTATTTTTTAATATCAGTTCTATAATTGTATCATCTTATGCTTTTGTATACTCAAGTTAACTGTGTAATATGTTCTTTTAATTAAATTTATTTTTTAATCCTATGTGATAGTTAAGGTGTGTCAACTTGTCTGGGCTATGGTCTTGAATGGCTTGGCAGCTGAATGAGATTATAATCACCTCCATGGTGGAATCTGCCGTGAGCAGCTAAGTTGTTGAAAGGAGTTACCTTTGGGGTATGGACTGCTTCCAGTATATATGGAGAAGCTTTGGGAAAGATCTCTAGCTTGTTGGCACATTTGGATCCTGCATTTGGCCAAGTCTTCATCTCCAGTTTCTGGAGTTGAACTAGTGGACTGCTGTGATGCCTGTTTATCTTGGGATTATGTCATTTTACCTACTGACCTTGGGTTCATCAGCCTCAGCAGCTGTGTGAGTTAGGAGATGCTTCCAGCTCCATTGGGCGTAGAATCAGTGGCATAGTTGAAGCCCAAGGTCAAGGGGCCTTCACCTAGCCCATAGAACATAGAACCAGTACTCTGAATTCAGACGTCTAGCCTCCTACACTGTAAGAGAATAAATTCTTGTTAGTTAAAGCCTTCTACCTATGGTGTTTCTGATATAGCAGCATTGGTGGTGTAGTGCCCAAGGTATTTGACTGCTAACCAGATGACTGGCAGTTCAAACCCACCAGCCACTCCTCGGAAGGAAGATTGGACAATCTATTTCCGTAGAGATACTGCCTTAGAAACCCAAGGAGGGGTCGCTATGAGTCAAGTCAACTCTGCAGCAATGAGTTTGGTTTTTTTTTGGTTTAGAAAACCAAGACATCCTACTTTGAAAAAAGTACAGGCATAAGATGGCAAGTGTGGGGTTACTGCTTAAGCAGTAGAGATTTTGTTAAGGATGATGAAAAATTTGGAAACAGAAAGTAGTGAATGTTGCACAACATCATGAATGTAGTAACTGTCACTGAATTATACGTGTAAAATGGTTGAAATATTTTGTTACATATATTTCACCACAATAATTTTTTTAAAAAAGTCAGTTGTAAGAATAGACTATATTCTTTCCTTAGCAGTTGACTTTGAAAGATTCCTAAAATAGTCCTTATAGTAACCACCTTCTATTCCCAACCCATGATCTCTGTTCTCCCTAAAAATATATGTTTTTTAAAACTGTCTTTCCTTCTCATAATAAGCCTTTCTATTGTAAACATAATTGAATTGCATCTTGCCTTTTTATGTTTTGAATTATTCATCTTTTACCTGACATTCAAAAGGTGAGAAGGAGACTAGTTTAAAGTGTACTGGTCTCTGAAAAGGAATTGTAACTTATTACCAAGTGTGTGGTTCCAAAGATACATTTTTCAGAAATGTACTCAATCTTAATTTTCCATAGCCAGAAATTAAGTCAGAGACCATATTGGTTATGAGGTATGATTGCCTATATATGACAATTTCACATGCATACATAGCTGTGAAAACTAGACAATGAAAAAGAAAGACTGAAGAATTGATGCCTTTGCATTATGGTGTTGGTGATGAATGTTGAATATATCATGGACTGCCAGATGAACAAACAAATCTGTCTGGGAAGAAGTACCACTGGACATGGTATGGCTTTTCTAGTGATAGTCTTTGTATCTCCCACCAGATTACTGTGAGTAGCTGCCATTAAACTCCTGATTATTGAAATCATCTACCTGTGGTATTTCTGTTGAAGCAGCAGGAAGTAATCTTCTGGAAAAGTTCACTCTCTCAAGTGTATAGAATTATGATGTTGGGATTGGTTGGTTTTGCCACCTACCGGGCTTAAAATGAGCCCTCCTAGAGGCAGAGGGGGAGTCTTACTGCCGGCTGAGAGAGACGCCCAGCTGAGAGGCGGTGGCAGTGGAACCAAGAGGCACAGAACAGAGCAGCAGGGTTACCTGGCCCACAGAGTCCAGGCAGAGAGGCAAAAATCCAGAGAGGTGTGTCTAAGGGCACAGCAGAGGGGAGACTCTTCAGATTGAGGAGCTGTATCACGAGCACGTTCCTGCACTTGAATTGTAGCCTGCTGCTTCTCTAATAAACCCCATAATCTGTGAGTTCCTTTGTGGCCACTGCAGCTAATTATCAAACCCAGGTGATGGGTGCCATGGGAGGGATGGTTGGTGTCAAGGTTGGTAAGAGGACTGGAGGGTGGTGGCATATCTGGCCTCATAGGAACAGGCCTTGGGCTGCTGATGGTGATTCTGTCTTCCTCTTGTGTAGTTAGAGGAGGTCAAAAGATGCCTCCTCCTCCCTGCCCCTTTAGCACACAACCTTTGGATATGTTATCAGGAGGAACCATTCCCTAGAGGAGGACATCATGCTTGCTAGATGGTCTGCAAAAAAAGAGAAAGACCCTCAGTGAGGTGATTTGACACAGTGGCTACAACTGTGGGCTCAAACACAGCAATGATTGTGAGGATGACACAGGACTGGGCAGTATTTTTGTTCTGTTGTACACATAGTTGCTCTGAGTCGGAACTGACTAGATGGCACCTAACAACAACATTGTTGTTGTTGTTGTTATGTGCCGTCGAGTCGGCCCCGACTCATAGACAACAACATTATGAACCAGCTAATCTAATAAAGATTTTAATTTGGGTCATTTATCTGCGTTGTTAACCAGCTGTTACTTAAAGCTGTATAAAAATCCGAAGGAAGTATAAAATAGTATCTTAGGAAACAAATCAGAACTCATTTAGTGGCAGGAATAAGAGCCCTCATTTGAATTACAAAATACAGAAAGAATCATTTATTAACCCACTAAGAAAGCAGACTGCTAACCAGAAGGCTGGCGGTTCAAACCCACCAGCCACTCCTCGGAAGGAAGGTTGGGCAATCCTGCTTCCGTAGTGATACTGCCTCGGAAACTCAAGGAGGGGTCGCTATGAGTCGGGGCCGACTCGACGGCAAATAACAACAACAACAAGAAAGCAGAGGTAGCTCTGGCCTCAGTATGCTGGATTGCTGCAAGAGTGTCTTCCCACTTTGTGTCTTTCTGGCCCTGTGGTTCTCTGTCGCTCACTTCTCTCCCTCCTTTTCTGTATAACATTTTTTGTCACATGTGTTCTCTGCTGCACATGCTGTACACTTTCTCTGTGCTGTATTTCCTATTTCTACTGTTTTGTTGCTCTTTCTGTTTGTCGTCTCGTTGCTTTGTTGCTCTGTGTCTATCTCTCTTTGTTTGTCTGCCCCTCCTATTCAATGTCCTCCTTCCCACTCCCTTGCTCTCCTTCTTCTCTTCCTTTTAGTTCCATTTGCTTCTACCACAGAAAGGCTTTTTCTTGTGGCTATAGGCTGCTTTGTACCCACAGTAATCCATTTTAGTAACCAGAGAGGAAAGGATGCTCCACCTTCATTTCCAGTTATAAAAATCCAGAAGGCTTTCTGAACCATAGCTTACATTAGATTGAAGTGGCCGAGGAGCAGCAATTCCCCAGAAGAAGGAAGCTGCAGTTCTGGGCAGATAAAATAGTAAATACTCAGCGATAGTGAGTTTGGTTTGGTTTAGATCATACTGAAATATTTGGATGAAGGTTTTATAGTCCTTGTTGATATTGGTATTGGTGTGCTTAATATTTATTTATTAGGAAATTCATTTTTTGTAACTGTTGTTAGACTTATGCTTTTTTCATTTATAAGTCAAATCAGGTGAATGTGATATAATCTGTTAGTTTCTTTACAGGTATCAGAAGCTAATATATTTCCAATTATAATTGTAATTAAAAGTTCATTTTAAAGATTGATTAGAAAAATCTTATGTCTTCTTTGCACACTATTAGATCCAACATAAGTTGTTGGCAAGTGACAGTGAATGTATTCATTCAGTTCATTAGGATGGGTCTATTTTAGTGCTTTTCAGGATTACTCCTTACCTTTTATATTCTTCTTTTTTTAATTTCTATGATTATGGGAACTACTGTACTTTAAGCCAATATGGTAGAAAGACAGTATCTTGTTCATGGCACCCAGCAGTAGTAATATGCTCATTAAACGGTTGTTAGATTTTTCCAACATCTATTTTTCTCTATTTTATACTTTGTATTTTAGGAAACTTTGTGCTTTTTAAAAAGTATAGTTGTATTGGAATACAAATACTAATACATTTAGTGATACTTCAGCCTCATGTCCATTTTATACTTACAGGTTCAGATTTATCACCCTATGGAATGATGAACCTGTATTTTGGGCAGAGAGAAACCTTTTAAAAATAAATGTAATTTCAGTGTATTTTTGATACAGCATATAGCATAGCCTAATTCTTTGTAATATTTGGTAGGAAAGGATAAACAAAAAACCAAACTAGTTGCTGTCGCGTTCCTTCCAACTCGTGATGACCCTGTGTGTGTCAGAGTAGAACTTTACTCCATGGAGTTTTCAGTCTGTGAACTTTTGAAAGCAGATCATCAGGTCTGTCTTCTGAGGAGCCTCTGGGTTGGTTCGTTTTGATTAATTCAGACTGAACACATAGTTGTTATAACATGAAATGATGAGTGATCAAATTTGTTTCTGTAGGCCACAGAGAGTGAAGTAGGAGATGTAGATTTGACACGTCTTCCAGAAGGACCTGTTGATTCTGAGGATGAAGAAGAGGAAGATGAAGAGATTGATCGAACAGATCCATTGCAGGGGCGAGATCTTGTTCGAGAGTGTCTTGAAAAAGAGCCTGCAGACAAAACTGATGATGACATTGGTAAGAAATGCATCTTATCACAATAAAAATTTAATGGCTTAATTTATGCATTGGTTACCTATTACTGCATAACAAATTACCCAAAGCTTAGTGGCTTAAAACAGCAAAACAAACATTTATTATCTTGTGGTTTCTGTGGGTCAGAAATTTAGGAGTATGCTTGAATAATTTTCTTTTAGAAGGCTCAGCACAAGGCTGATCCCTATGAAACAGAGGTTAAAGATGTCCCAAATGTCCAACTTTTCCAAACTGCTTTGCCATTCCATCATCTTTAGCATCAACTCCTTCTCCCCCGTGTCATGTTGTTGTTGTTATGTGCCATCGCCTCAGACCCGACCCATAGCGACCCCTCCTTGGGTTTCCGAGACAGTATCACTGCGGAAGTAGATTGCCCAACCTTCCTTCCAAGGAGTGGCTGGTGGGTTTGAACCGCCAGCCTTCTGGTTAGCAGTCAAGTGCCTTAGGCACTATGCTATTAGAGCTCCCAGGGTTCCTTATTTTGCTGTAATGTTTCACAGAACTCACAAATTCCCAAGGGAATGGCTCATGTGATAGTAGGGGAGGCTGACAGGCTGGAAAATCTCAAGTCTCTGGGTAGGTCTGGAGAATTCTCCAAACTCATATGGTTGCAGGGGCTGGCAAACCCAGGTCGGCAGGTCAGATGACTGACTGCTGTCTCAAGTCCATGGGGTAAGATGATGATGAACCAAATGCAGGACCACAGGAAGAGAGGAAACTTTCCCAGAATATTCACATATATACCCTCAAGAAAGCTAAAAGTGGTGACTTGAGTCACGCCTTCTTGCAAGGTGGGACTCAAGATACATCCCACCATAAACAAGGCATGGAGACTATGATTTACATTGTATCACAAAATGGAGGGCAATCACTAGAAGGGCCACATGAAGCAATTCACTGCACTGCAGAGTGGCTTAGCCACACACAAGTTCTGTCTTGGAGTGTCTCATGAAGTTGTAGTTAGAATATGAGCAGGATCTGCAATCATCTGAGGCTGGGCTAAAGGGTCTACTTGCAAGATTGCTACTAAGTTCCTTGCCATATGGGTCTCTTCATAGGCTACCTAAGTTTCATTACAACATGATTGTCAACTACCCCCAAAGCAAGTAATCTAAAAGAGAACAAACAAGGCAGAAGGCACAGTGTCTTAGAATCTAGCCTCAGGAATGACATATTCACTTCTGCCATATTTTATGTCATATAGAACAACCCTGATACATTATGAGAGGGGACTACATGAGAACACAAATATTAGAAGACAGAAGTCATTGGAGACTGGCTACCACGATGTATAGAAACAAAGCTTTGATTGCATTAAATGGATTTTGCCCACCATATCCATAAGACATCTAAAATGCAGTATAACAGTGTCCAATGTCTATGAAGTAGCTTTTTTATTTTAAACTCTGTGAAAAATTATTTTTATTATTTTAGCCTGAACGTGTTTTTTTTAATTTTTGAGTAAGACTTCCTTTATGCAATTCTTAGAGAATCCTTTAAGATTATAAGTTTATAGGTCTATAAACTTATAGATTCTTATACAACTAAGATTTTCCTTTATGTGATTCTTAAAGAACTAATTGACTATACTTTGGTTGGATGTTGAATGATACAAAGATGCTATTATATTCTTTAAGGAAGAAAGATTACTGAGTATCATTACATGTTGCTGTGATTCTATTAAGATTTTATCCTGGGTAGTCTTATTATGGTTATTCAAATTAGAAGATGCTGCTATTAATAATAATTATTATTTATGTAAGTAAAGATCTATACATTTGAACATTTCTTGTCATTCTAAAGATTTAAGTATAGTTAAGAAAACTGCAGTGTAGACTCAGTTTGTGAACATTGCCTAGCCAGAAACTGTAAGTGCATTTCTAATAAGTATTTATATATTATGCTATTTTCACAAAGCTTTAAAAAAAAAATAAACTATAGTTAGCTCCCAATTATAGGTAGATATAAAGAACTCTGGTAGTGAAGTGGTTAAGGCATTTGGCTGCTAACCAAAAGGTCAGTCGTTGAAAACTAGCTGCTCTGCAGAAGAAAGATGAGGCAGTCTGCTTCAGTAAAGATTTTTATAGGCTTGGGAACTCAATGGAGGTCCTTACGAGTCAGGATTTATTTCATGGCAGTGAGACCTAGGTAGATAGAACCTTATACTTGTCTATTTCAGCCCATAGCTGAAATCTGTATAATACCATTGTGGTGTAGTAAATTACTTAGTGTGGCTTTTCTACCCATAAGACTTAGTAAACACCAAGGTGGGAATTGCTATTAGCAACTGAGGAGCTCCTAATTTTAAAGTCGCCCACCTGGTTATTTCTGTTGGGTATGGCACAATACAATGTTTTGGGAGGTTCCCACTCTCTCTCACGTGCTTAGAGTTCTGATGCTATGATTGGCTAGTTTGACCACCCTTCCGGGCTCAAAAGGAGGCCTCCTGGAGGCAGAACTCTCTCTTGGACTGCTGGTTGGGGAGACACGTGCTGCTGAAAGAGACACGCGCCCCTGAAAGAGACACGTGCTGCTGGGAAAGAGACGCAAGAGACACGCATCGCTGAGTGAGACACCGAGGGACCAGCACTGCTGGGAAAGAGACTGTGAGAGACTGTTGGCTGAGGGACGTTGGGCTGGGAGAGAGACTGAGCGCTCTTCCTGAATTTGAGTTGTAGCCTGGTGCATCCCTAATAAACCCCATAATCTGTGAGTTCTGTGTGGCCACTGCAGCGAATTATTGAACCCAGGAGAGAGGTGGTGGGTGCTTTGGGAGGAACGGTTGGTGAAAGGGCTAGAGGGAGGCAGCATGTCTGGCCTTGCGGGAATAGGCCTTGGGTTACTGCTGATAATTCTGTCTTCCTCTTGTGGGATTAGAGGAGGTCAGAACATGTGGCCTCCTTGCTGTTTTTGCAACCATATATTTACCTTTATTACACATGTATATACCTGAGGTCCCATTGCTGTTGAGTAGGTTCCCACTCATATTTATAAGGTAATATATGGATTACCTTAGGTAATATATTGATGTTCCACTGCTATTCATAAGGAAAATTAGAAGTAACAGAAATGAAAAGGAACGCATAAAGATCAATATCCTGGGCATTAGTGAGCTGAAATGGACTGGTTTTGGCCATTTTGAATCAGACAACTGTATGATCTACTATGCTGGGAATGACAAATTGAAGAGGCATTCATCATCACAAAGAATGTTTCAAGATCTTTCCTGAAGTACAGTGCTGTCAGTGATAGGATAATATCCATATGTCTACAAGGAAGACCAGTTAATACTATTATTATTCAAAGTTATGCACCATGCACTAAAGCTAAAGATGAGGGAATTAAAAATTTTTACCAACTTCTGCAGTCTGAAATTGACCAAACATGCAATTAAGATGTGTTGATTATCACTGGGGATTGGAATGCAAAAGTTGGAAACAAAGAAGAATCACTGATAGTTGGGAAATATAGCCTGGGTGATAGAAATAACACTGGAGATTGTATGATAGACTTTTGCAAGACCATCAACCTATTCATTGCAAATACCTTTTTTCAACAACACAAACAGCAGCTATTCATGGGGACTTTGCCAGATGGTGTACAGAGGAATGAGATCAGCTACGTCTGTGGAAAGAGGCAATGGAAAAGCTCAGTATCTTTAGCCAAAACAAGGCCAGGAGTTGACTGTGGAACAGACCAAAATATAACCTTGATTATATCCCTCCTGAATTTGGAGGGATTAAAAAGATACAAAAGGAAGAAAATACCAAAATGGATGTCAGAAGAGACTCTGAAACTTGCCCTTACACAGAGAGTTGCTAATGCAAATGGAAGAAATGACAAGATAAAAGAGCTGAACAGGAGATTTCCAAGAGCAACTTGAGAAGACAGAGTCAGTTGTTACAATGAAATGTGCAAAGACCTGGACTTCAGAAACCAAAAGGGAAGAATATGCTCGGCATTTCTCAAGCTAAAAGAACTGAAGAAAAATTCAAGCCTCAAATTGCAATATTGAAAGATTTTATGGGCAAAATGTTAAATGCTGGAGGAACCAGCAAAAGAAGATGGAAAGAATACACAGAGTCACTGTACCATAAAGAATTGGTCAGGGTTCATCCATTTCACGAGGTGGCCATATGATCAAGAACCAATGGTACTGAAGGAAGAAGTCAAAGCTGCACTGAAGGAATTGGCAAAGAACAAGGCTCCAGGAATTGATGGTATACCCATTGAGATGTTTCAACAAACAGATGCTGTGCTAGAGACACTCACTTGTCTATGCCAAGAAATTTGGAAGAAAGCTACCTGGCCAATTGAATAGAAAAGATCCATATTTGTACCCATTCCGAAGAAAGGTGATCCCACGCAATGTGGAAATTATTGAACAGTATCATTAATATCACATGCAAGTAAAATTTTGCTAAAGATAATTCAAAAACAGTTGCAGTAGTATATTGGCGGAGAACTTCCAGAACTGCAAGCTGGATTCAGAAGAGGACATGGAACGTGGGATGTCATGGCTAATGTCAGATGGATCTTGGCTGAAAGCAACAAATATGAGAAAAATGTTTACTTGTGTTTTATTAACTATACAAAAGCATTCGATTGTGTGAATCATGACCAATTATGGATAACATTGAGAAGAACACTTGATTGTACTCATCAGGAACCTGTACATAGACCAGGAGACTGTCATTCAAACAGAACAAGGGGATACTGCATGGTTTAAAACCAAGAAGGGAGTGCATCAGGGTTGTATCCTTTCGCCATACCTATTCAATGTGTGTGCTGAGCAGATAATCAGAGAAGCTGGACTACATGAAGAAGAACGTGGCATCAGGATTGGACAAAGACTCATTAACAACCTGTGATACTCAGATGACACAACTTTGCTCGTTGAAAGTAAGGATGACTTGAAGTACTTACTGATGAAGATTAAAGACTACAGTCTGTAGTATGGATTACATCTCAACATAAAGAAAATGAAAATCCTCACAACTGGACTTAAAAGCAGCATCACAATAAATGGAGAAAAGATTGAGGTTGTTCAAGATTTCATATTACTTGGTTCTACAATCAACACCAATGGAAGCAGCATCCAGGACATCAGACGACATATTGCACTGGGCATTCAAGTGCTGAAGAGCAAAGATGTCTCCTCAAAGACTAAGGTGCACCTAACCCAAGCCATGGTATTTTTAATTGCCTCATGTGCGTGTTATAAGAGCTGGACAGTGAACAAAGAAGACCAAAGAAGAATTGATGCTTTTGAGTTGTGGTGTTGGCAAAGAATACTGAAGGTACCATAGACTGCCAAAAGAAGGAACAAATCTGTCCTGGAAGAAGTACAGCTGGAATACTCCTTAGAAGCAAGAATGGCCAGACTTCGTATCACTTACTTTGGTCATGTTGTCAGAAGGGACTGTTCCCTGGAGAAGGATATCACACTTGGTAAAATGGAGGGTCAGCAAAGAAGGGGAAGACCCTCAATGAGATGGATTGACACAGTGACTGCAATGATGGGCCCAGGTATAGCAAGGATTGTGAGGCTGGCACAGGACCAGGAAGTGTTTCATTCTGTTGTACATAGGGTCACTGAGTCGGAGCCAACTCAATGGCACCTAGCAACAACAACAGCAACCGCTGTAGGTAACCTATGGTAGACACCTTAGGTATCATACCTTGGGTAGACACCCATAAGTATTTGCTACAAAAAGTAAAGTGGGTTACTTTGTAGTCTCTTTGCCAAATCTTAAGATATTATTCATGTTTATTATCCCTAATTTAATTCTTTACTTATTAACATTTATTAATAGGCTTTTTTTGGGGGGGAGGGACTCTAGCCCAATAAGAACTAAGCTAAGAAGCTTTTCACTAATCTGTTAGATCAAAGAGCATTTGAATTTAACCACAATGGAGTGACATCTCTGCCTAGGAAAATAAGATACTCTCTTAATCCTCATCTGTGTAGATTCCTGATTCTCTTTGGATGTTACGGAATTCTGGTAACTTGCCATATACTTGTATTTATATGAGAGTTTGAATATATCTGTAAACCCTATAACTGATTTTTTAAATCACCTGTCATATTGTACTGGTTTCTCAACTTTATAAGTTGATTAGGAAATAAGATACTGAATTCTATATGTCTTACTGTAGATATAGATAGATAGATACAGATATAGATATGTATATGTATATCCCTTGATTGTCCTTATACTAGAACTTCTTTCTTCCTTATAGAACAATTACTGGAGTTTATGCATCAGCTCCCTGCTTTTGCAAATATGACCATGTCTGTAAGGAGAGAACTCTGCTCAGTGATGATCTTTGAAGTGGTAGAGCAAGCTGGAGCTATTATTCTTGAAGATGGGCAAGAGGTAGGTCAGCAAATAGATGTTACACATTGTCTAACATGGAAACTAATGTTAGAGTACTTTACTTTCCAGAAATTGCATAAATCCTAACTTTTGAAATTTGTTTGATTTTTTTTAAATGAATGCTGAGTTTGGGGTAGTTAGAATGTCTGAAGAGATAAGGTTATTTGTTTTGTTTGCTTTGCTTTGCCTTAATTTTGAATTTTTGGCAGTGGACTGTACACAGAATAAGTGCTCAATTAATAATATTCATTGAATATAATTTATTTTTACTTCTCAAATTAGGTTGTAAGAGGGATTTTTAATTATTGTTAATTCTTACTCTGTGTTTATATCATTATCATTTGTGTAAAATGTTTATCAAGTTATTTACTCACTCTATTTACCTATTCAATTTTTATACTGTACCTTTTTAAAAAAAAAAAAGAATGCGGAAAAGATACTGCAACCATGCCTCCTAGTGGACTGCTGCCATCTATGGCATTAATATGGCAATTCTTTGGTCAAAAGCGTTTACATGTCAGTTTGTGGAGAGGTGGAGGGAGAGATTGAAAAGTATTACCTCTGTTAGGAAATTCTCACTATGTTTCTTATCAAACTGGCAAATATTAGAAATATTTGAAGAAGGTCTTTAAGGGCAGGGACTTTGCCATAAGCTTAGCATTTTAGTGCCTTCTCCCCACATCCTAGAAAACATCTGGCTCCAAAAAAAAAAAAAAGGGTTTGATGAACAAATAAATACAATAAAATGGTAACACCCAGTCTTCACTTATCAACATAGTTGGGTTCCAAAGATCAGGTCATTATGATTTTATGCAAAAATGGAGGATAACTACATTGTTGCATAATGGTCACATTACATCATTACATAACTGCCAAACTGCTGACAGTCATGGCCCAACCAAGTTGACACTGAACCTTAACTGTCACAGCCAGCATTACTCTTGCCTCGAACCTTTGCATTCATTACTGCCAAATGTACTTCATTAATGGGCAAAATAGTCAGATAGTACATTTTTTACTATTGTCAATGTGAAATGTTGGATAGCAAGATGGTCGATAAGTGAGGAATAGATAAGCTAGAGTAAACATGAGAGAGAAATAAACCAAACTTTATTTTCTTTCTCACAAATTTGTTTTCTCTTAATTATACACAGTTCTGTCAGCAAGAGTTTATTCAGTGACGACTTTGGGTGGGTACTATTCTATGTACAAGGATTCAGTGGTGAAAGAAAGCAGTCTTGGGCCAAATAGCTTATGTAACCCACAAGGCACACAATATATTTCATATTTGTATTAACAAAAATAAAATGCACTTTTGAAAAACTTCCTTGTCATCACTGGTTCTCCTTTAAGGAGCTCTGTGCCTGCAGCGTTTAACTGATTTGCCTTTAGAACTGACGATAAAGATCTCACTTAATTCACATAGGGAGCTCTGGTGGCATAGTGCCTAAGGCATTTGCCTGCTAACCAGAGGGCTGGCAGCTCAAACCCACCAGCCACTCCTCGGAAGGAAGATTGGGCAATCTACTTCCGTAGTGATACTGCCTTGGAAACCCAAGGAGGGGTCTCTGTGAGTTGTATCCAACTTGACGTCAGTGAGTTTTTTGTTTGTTTGTTTGTTTTTTTAATCACATAAAACAAATGCTGAAACTTTAAGCAAATAAAAGATGTTGGATACTGAAGGAGAATAAGTGATGGATACACAGTAGACTTTGAAAATATACTGCCATGTAAATGGAGAAATTGTTTTCTTAACATTTGGAGAGGTTTTGAATGTTTTATTTTGTTCAGTATGCCTTAAAATTCAGGCTTTTACTGGCCTTTTGAATTAATAATTAGCTACCGGTTCTTCTTCTTCTTCTTCTTCTTTTTTTTTTTTTGAATGCTTGCTATGTGCCAGGCACTCTTCTATGAATTTAATTTGTATTAACTCATTTAATTAACACAGTAGTTCTTGCTGTTATACTCATTTTAACAATGAGAAATCTTAGGCCGAAAAAGTAAAATAAGTTTTAATGGTTTGCATAAACAAGGCATACTGGATTATTGACAGAATGTTTAGTAATATCAGATCCTCCTTTAAAAAAAAATTTATACAAATAGTATGTATTGGTAGGTCCCTTTTCAAAGTTAGTATATGACTTTTAAAAAAGATTTTTAAACCTTTGTTTTTCTCTGTAGCTTGACTCATGGTATGTTATATTAAATGGCACTGTAGAAATCAGTCATCCAGATGGAAAAATTGAAAATCTCTTTATGGGAAATAGTTTTGGAATTACTCCCACTTTGGATAAACAGTACATGCATGGTGTCGTCAGGACTAAAGTAGATGATTGTCAGGTAAGCTTATAACTTTGAAGTACTCTTGTTTGTTCGTTGATTTAAAATGGCCGAATCTGTTTTTCTTCCTCAAAATAAAATAGCTTTATTTGAGAATTGGAAGTTTCAAAGGCTTTCAGTTAATAAAAGAAAATAGATTTTAAATCCACTTCAGATATTTTTGGAATTGAGCAAACTATATCTGATAGGAGATGTATATATAAAAGAGAATATGCCAAAAAGATGTTGATTTGTTACATTTCTATCTACTAACCAGCCCAATTTTCTTTTTAAATAAATAAATAAATAAAGGAAAGAAATAGGAACTTCTGTGGTGTTTCTAACTTAGTCTTGCTTTGTGTTTTCTCCTCATAGTGTCAGTTTTAAGAGAAGTAGATGTTCACTTCTCCTTTTACAGCAGAATCAAAACAGATTGGACATCTTTGCTGTATGTGTGTGCAAATTATTTCTTTTATCTTTTTTTGTTTGTTTATTAACAATTAAAGGACCAACTGAAAAAGAACTGATGCCACTTGATTTCTTACCTTTGTGCTCCGCCTTGGTACGTAGTGATATATTTATGTACTACAGGTTCATTAACTGTCCCCATGTTGTTCTCGGACAGTTTGTCTGCATAGCTCAGCAGGATTATTGGAGAATTTTAAATCATGTGGAAAAAAATACTCATAAAGTTGAAGAAGAGGGAGAGATTGTTATGGTGCACGAACACCGAGAACTAGACCGGAGTGGAACCAGGAAAGGACACATTGTAATCAAGGTGGGTGATTTTTACTTTTCATTCTAGTCACTGAGGGTGCAAAGTTTTCATCTTGCTGAAAAGACTTTGAACCACTTTTGAGTAGTGCAGGGCAATTCAAATAAATATGTTGGCTCATTTCCTTTTTTCTTAGTTGGTTTTTAAACATTTTAATGATGTGAGGTAACATTGCCATTTAATATCAGTACAGGCAATATATTTTAGAATAAGCTGGTCAAGGTTTTCCTTCTCAAATTTAGTTTATGATCCATTGATAACTAGAGTTAATGTCATCAGAGCTAGCAATGTTTGAAACAATATAGGAGATGAAAGGACCAGCCATAAGGCATACATAATGAATCCTAAATGAAGATGCCCAGTGCTTGCTGTTTGGGTCTCTATGGCATTGAAATAGAAATTGGCTTCTCTGAACCTTACTTTCCTTATCTGAAAATGTGAGTGATAAAACAGGGTTGTACTCGGGCTAAGTGAGATAAATCAAAATCATGGCATGTTGTAAAGTCTGAATATTAAACACCATCTGGTTTTCCCTTCTCTTCCCCCATTGCCTTTCTTCCCTCTTGTCTCTCTGAAATTCTCTGCAAGTAAAATAGGGCACTTAAAATTCAAAGAGAAGGAAATGAATGCATGACTGTTTCCCTTTTCAAGCTTATCTTAATTATAAAATAAGTAAAAGTGTCATTATTAATTACAAATGCAGCAGTTTATTTAATAATATGAAGAGATAAGTCAGAGAAATGTTGTGAATCTGATGTCCAATCTGTTCATTCTCCACAGGAGTCAGGCTATTTCTGAAAGCAGTCTTTTTCTTTTCCTAAGCTGATAAATACAAGCTTGCTTTGCAGAAAAAAATGAACATATGGATGGGCTGCCATAGACTAATGCATAACTTTTTTTATTTTATGTTTTTATGGCAGCTTATGTTTTTTTAATAGTTTGTTACTCAGAGAAAAGTTACGACACTACAGTGAGCTCCCCTCACCTGCATTCTCCAACTGTTAAAATTTTACTACATTTACTCCATTATGATTATCATCATTATCGTCGGTCTTTTTCTGAACCGTTTGAAGGCAAGCTGCAGATATGATACCTCACCACTCCTAAATAGTCTAGTATGTGTTTCCTAAAAACAGGAACACTCTCCTTCATAATTACCATAGAATCCTTCAAGTTAGGAAGTAAACATAGATAAAACAATACCATTCAGCCCACAAACCCAATTCAGACTTCACCAACTGTCTAGCAGTGTCTCTTTTTCCTTTCTGTTCTAGGATCTCATCCTGGGACACAGGTTACATTTAGTTGTCAGGTTACCTTACCCTACTCCAGTCTAGAGCAATTCTTCAGTCATTCATATCCTCAGTAGTTTTAAAGAATGCAGACATAATATTTTATAGGATGCCACTTAACTTGGATCTGTCTAGTGTTCCTCATGACCAGACTCAAGTCATCCTTTCCTAGCAGGACTTCTACAGAATGATGCCATATTCCTTGCAGTGCGTAATATCAGGGGCATACGTTGTCAACCTATCTTATCACTAGTGAAGTTAACTTTGATACCTGGTCATACGGGTGTCTGCCAGGTTTCTTTATTGTAAAGTCTCCATTTTACTCTTTGAAATTGATAAATATCTAGTAGAGAAATGTTCTGAGATAGTGCCAATAACCTGCCAGTCTTTACTTCCATTGACTACTCATTTTCAATTTTGCTTATTTCTGTGTTTCTTAATTGTCATGTAAAAGAGCTTTCTCTTCTCCTCCACTGATTTATTTATATTGGTATGGACTCATACATCGTATTCCCTTACTGCTAGTATTATTTTGATGCTAAAATTGCCCCAGATTTGGCCAATAGGATCTTCTTCATGCTGCCCCATGTCCTTTGGACACATCCCCATCATTCTTTGAGCACTTCCTTCTTATCTAGTGAAACAAGATATTCCAGGTTCATCTTATATTTTTCTTGCTGCATCCTTTTAATCAGGCATTTCTTCATCCAGAAGGCCTTGTTCCTTTTCATGAAGATTGGCATTTAAAAATCAAAATCTGGGAACTCAGTATATTCATTGCTGCTAAGGTATCCTTGCTTCAAGTCTTTTTGTTTCCTTGTTTGTAAATGCGTGCTCCAGTGAATGCTCTCTTTTTTGCTCAGTATATTTGTTCATTTTATCCAGTCTCTGTCACACCATTATAACCATGCCAGCCATCTCCTCCACCTGCCACATCTGTGTACTGCTCCCCCTTCCAGCATGCCATATTTCTAGATGCTAGTCTTGTCAAGGACTTTGCTTCAGTGATTCAGCCAGTCAGGGTAGATGTCATATCTTTAAGATGTTGATCAGTTCCCAGCACTGACTTAGCTATAGATCATTTAAGAACCAGATTTAAGCAACTCCAGACTGTGATTGGCCTGAATGATACATCCAATATGGTATTCTTAGTTTTAAACTGTTTTGGAGGGTGGAAATGAATAGGAAGTGTGTTCCTGACCTTTAGCTGTAGACTGTATGAAGAGCCTTATTTCTGACATTCTTGTATGATACTTTACTTAGCGATGGATACGTTTAAAAAAATTCTTAGATAAAAACAGTTTTTACCATATAGTTACTGTGAATAATGAAGTTGCTTGGATGAATACACATGAAATTTGGGGTTATGGACAACATTTTCTCATGTCAGACTTAACATCTGGTTTGTTGCTGTATTTCATTCTATGTACCCACTTTTGAAAAGTCTGCAAGGGTATTAAGTTGGAACATTGGCTCAGAAGCTCAAAGAGGAGCAGTAGGGGAATGTTTACATTTCTTTTCATAAGTTTGAAGATGGACAAGCAGTTAAAACTCTGAATTAATGTGAAAACTAGAACTTTTGATTCTTAAAATGGTGAACTAGCACAGAGAAGTTATAGAAGAGAAAACCTCTATTCTAGGAATTGGCAACAACAGTGACTGACATAAGTTATCTTGAACTGGTATGTGGTTCCTACAGCCTAAGGCAGGAAAGAGTTTAAGGTGCATTAAATCTGGAGGAAATCTTTTCTTTTCTTTTTTTTAAGCTCTTGCCTCTACTTTTGCCTTGTGACAGTCATTACATGCCCCTACTGCAGCAGAAGTGGTAGCAACAGCCCACACTAAGGGTAATATAAGTAAAGTTATTATATAATAAATAAATAGCTAAATAAATACTGTTGACTATTTGTTCCTCTGACTTTCCTTTCTCCAAACCTCTGGGTACTGATGGACTTCAATTTTGGGAGAGATGCTCTCCCACTGCTAAGAGTTTAGAGGTGAAACTGATTTGAGGAGTAGCTGTAATGAGCAGAAGTACTTTGGTTCTTGAGGTATTTATTTCCTAATCTTTTCTGTTCTTGGATTTTTTTAGGCAACACCTGAGCGTCTCATCATGCATTTAATAGAAGAACATTCCATTGTGGACCCAACTTATATAGAAGATTTTCTATTAACTTACAGGACATTTCTTGAAAGTCCTTTGGATGTTGGAATCAAATTATTGGAATGGTTTAAAATTGACAGCTTAAGGGATAAGGTTGGTTTTGTAAATATAAAGGGACAAAAGTGACTTTTAAGTTTCAAATTTTATTCATAAAACCTTTTGAAATTGTTAAACTGTTTATTTTTATAGCATTTAATTCATAAAAAAAGAGCATATATTTGTATCTGTGCTTAATTACTTTATGACAAATAACCCTGTTAAATGCAGACATGAGCCTTAAAAGGCAAAAATTTAAATCTGTAAATTCAGAAAACATGATAGTTACATAAAGAGGATTTTTTAGAACTTTACTGAAAGATTCATTTCTGGAGCTCTGGTGGCACTGTGGTTTAAGCATTGGGCTGCTGACCAAAAGGGCAGTGATTTAAACCCACTGGGAGAAAGATAAGCAGTCTGCTTGCCTAAAGATTTATAGCCTAGGAAACTCTATTGGATAGTTTTACTCTGTCCCATAGGGTTGCTATGAGTTGTGATCAACTTGAGGGCAGTGGGTTTGTTTTGGCTTGGTTTTTGGTGCTCAATAAAGTGATTAATTATTGAGAAAAAATATTCACTAAAAAATGTTTTGGGAGAGGGTGTAGGTTATTTTTAAACCTTCAAATAGAAATACCTTGATTTTTCTGAGCTACTTAGAGACTTTATAACCATTTGAAAACAATTTATCAGACTTTAATTCATCTCTGCTGTGACTTATTTAAATCAACCTTTGAGTGTTTTTTTGTTTTTATTAAACACTGTTTGCTATTTTAAATAGATCTTATTTCATGGTACAGACAGTCCCCAGGTTACAAATGTCCAACTTATAGACAATTTATATTTTCCCTTTAATGTTATGTAAATTTGCCCTCACTTTGAAATGATTGAACCAACTCTTACTTGCTACAGATTCTGCATGACAGTCACTTTCATTTACTGCATGTGCAGCTTTTAAATCACTTGAAAAGGCTTCAAGGTTTTTCTTGCTCTAAAGTAAGGCTAAAGAAGAACCATATGCACCAGTTCTGACTTTCCTACAAATTTGACTTAAAGTCATTCTTAGGAACAGATTTTGTTTGTAACCCAGGGACTGGACTGCCTATATGTGTTGTATGTCTAGTGAAAAGGCTAGTAATAACTCAGCAAATTGATGGAAGTAAATTATTTTAAGAAATGAAAATTAGGGCCATAATTGCTTTGTGTGTCTTTCTGAATATATTTTAAAGAAAATAAATTGGATGCAGGTAGATTGTAGAATTCTGTTACTTTGGAGACTAAGTATCCAAAAGATGCTAACTCTGGTAATAATTTCTTAGCTGTTATACCAAAAACACAAAAGAAACAAGAGAAAAAAAAAAAGATAATTTGACTTAATCAAAGTTAAAAATTTCTGAGCATCAGAAGACACTATCAAGAGAATGAAAAGCAACCCACATGTGAGAAAATATTTGCAAATCATGTATCTGATAAGGGTATCCAGAATATATAAAGAACTCCTGAATCTTAACAACAAAAAGGTGAACAGCCCAGTTAAAAAATGGACAAAGGACTTGAGTAGACATTTCTCCAAAGAAAATACACAAATGGCTAACAAGCACATTAAAAGATGCTCAATGCCATTAGTCATAAGGAAAATGCAAATCAAAACCTCAATGAGATACCACTTCTCAGTGACTAGGATAGCCATACAAGTGTTGGCAAGAATGTGGAGAAATCAGAACCTTGTACATTGCTAGTAAGGATGTAGAATTCTGTGGCTGCTGTAGAAAATAGTTTGGCTATTCCTCAAAAAGTTAAACATTGAATTACCATGTGACTCAGCATTTCTCTTTTAGTTATACATAAAAGAATTGAAAACAGGTGTGCACACCAATACTTTTATACCACTGCTCATAACAGTACTAGTCACAATAGCCAAAAGCTGAAAACACATGTCCATCACCTGATAAATTGATAGACAAAAAGTGGTATTTCCATACAGTGGAATGCTATTCATTTATTAAAAGGAATGAAGTACTGTTAATATGGATGAACCTCAGAAACATCATGCTAAGTGGAAGTAGCCATACACAAAAGGCCACATATCATTTAATTCCATTTATATGTAATATCTAGAAAGGCAAACAGACAGAAAAGCAGGTAAGTGGTTGTCAGGGGATTGAGAGAGGGAGAAATATGGAGTGACTGCTGAATGAGTTCTCAGTTTCCTTTTGGAGCGATGAAAATAGTTTGGAACCTAGATAGTGATGATGGTTGCACAGCACTGAAATGTATTAAGTGCCACTGAATTGTATACTTTAAAATGGTGAATTTATGTTATGCCACAATTAAAAAATATATGACTTAAATTACTTAATATTTTTATTTAGGCCTGTTAATCAAATCAACTTCCATTTGTTCATTTTTAACTTTTCTATTAATCAACTCACCACTTTGAAAATTAAGTATTTATAGTAAAGGAAGTTTAAGACTTATTTTTGTCATAATTTTGGTTAAACATATTCTCATCTATAGAATGCTTTTGATAGGATTGTCTGGCCTTAGTTGCTAACATTTTAAGACTGACTGACATACTTCTTACTTATTAGAACACACACACCAAAAAAAACCTCACTGCTGTGGAGTCAGATCCGACTCATAGCGACCCCTCCTTGGGTTTCTGAGGCAGTATCACTTACAGAAGTAGATTGCCCAACTTTCCTTCTGAGGAGTGGCTGGTGGGTTTGAACCACCAATCTTCGGTTAGCAGTCAAATGCCTTAAGCACTACGCTACCAGAGTTCCTTATTAGAACACAGGCTTGTGATTTCTAATAGAATGCACAGAGCCCTGATTGTTTCTGTTGTTTGTGTACACAAGGAAGTGAAAACTCAAACTAAACTGTGAACCTTTTGTGTGTAGGGCTAGGGTGTTTAGCTGTAAAGCTCTGCTTACCCCCCAGTTTTGAGCATATTTTTGGAATCTACTGTTACAAAAAGAATGCTTCTCATAATCAGTCTGCTTCTGTCATGTTTCCACAGGTGACACGAATCATATTATTATGGGTAAATAATCATTTTAATGATTTTGAAGGTGATCTTGCTATGACTCGATTTCTGGAGGAATTTGAAAAAAATCTGGAAGATACAGTAAGGCTCAAAAGAATTTTTTTTCTTCAGCATTTAGGGCCTACCTCCAGCATCAACTCAGAACAGCTTTCATCTTCTCCTGTATCTTCAACCTCTATTCTGAGAACCTGCAGATCTATATTCCAGACCTTTACTCATCCTTTGCCACCCCAACCAAAAATAAAACCTACAGTGGTGCTTTTTCCTGACTCTCCTGTTTCTGTTTAACATTGTCATTCTACCAGTCATACAGACTTATTTACCCTGTTTTACATGTGGGTCCCTCTCACTTTCTTGAATTCCCTGATATAAATGTCTATAGTTGTAGCTGAAGTCACTGGGATCACTGATTAGGCATACACATATTTTCTTACAGTCTCTGTGAAACACTTTTAGTCTGCTCGCTGTTCTTAATTCTAATCACTTTTCCTTCTAGTCCATTATGTGTGGCCAAAAGATTGTGGTTATAAAACCACAAATGTGATGAATATTATTCTCTTTGTTGGTAAATATTATTACCTACCAGTGTAATACAGTCAGACCTCCATATTTACGAGTTCCACGCCTACAGATTTAACCAGCCATAGGTAGAAAATACTCAGGGAGAAAGAAACAAGTAGTTAAAGCAGTCTCTCAAAGGCCAAGAGGAAGCATGAAATGCTGTTTGCATTGTATTACGTATTAGATATTATAAGTAATCCAGAGATGGTTTATGGGAGGATGTGCTTTGGTTATATGCAAATACTGTGCCATTTTATGTAAGGGACTTGAGTATCCATGGATTGTGGTACCTGCGGAGGTCCTGGAATCAAGTCCCCATGGATACTGAGGGGTGACTCAGATCCCTTACCTGCCTTTTCAGAAATTTTCCTGTACACCCTAGGTTGAAACCAAACCACAGTATTTTATGCTCTGCCAATTCTGCATCTTAGACCAAGCTGTTCTCTCAAGCTGTAACTCTCTTCTCCCAATCCTGCCATTTGAAATGCTACGTAATCTTCAAGGCATACTTTACATTTGAGATCTACATTAAGACTTTTTAGGTCCCCCCTCTGTATAGTTCACTTATTCTTAATATACAGCACCTAAGATCATTCCCTTAAGGTCCTTTTAACTTCATAAATCTATTTTATTCTCTTTACCACATATAAAACTTTGAGGTGCTACTGGGTTGTATGCTCCAAGCAGATTTTAGGAGTCATTAAATAGCAGTGGAGCATGGCAATTTAAGAGGATAGCTATGGAGTCTGATTGCCTGAATTAAGATCTGATTTCCACCACTGACTAGATATGTGAGCTTGGACAAATTGCCTAACATTCTTATGCTTCAGCTGTATAAAGTAGAGATAGTAGTCCCTAGTTCATTAAAATTGTTAAGAGGATTATTTTATACACACACACACACATACATATATAAAATAATTAATGTCCTTTAGAGCATGGCATATTGCAAATGCTCAAGAATTGTAGTTAGAACTCATAAAGAATAAATAGATTAAGTTGAATGAAGAGAGAAAAATTGACATTTGGTTCCTTTTTCCATCTAAGTCCCTGTGCCTCCTGTATGCAAATGGGGAGCGTGAACAGGGACTGGAGAACTTGATAAAGAGGTCATATGAGTTCATCACCATCATTTGTTTGGTGCCTCCATTGTTGGGTATTGGAGATACTTGAAGAGCTAATGGAATATGGACATTACCTTATTATAGTCATGGAATTTTTTTTCAGTACTTGGTCTTTCATCAGGTACTTACTGAATTCTACTTTGTGCTCCAGGGTGTTGGGTAGGATCAAAAGAAGTATAAAACTTTGTCCCTGCCCTGAAAAGAAATGTTAGCTTCTTGTTGAGAACATGAGACATATACCAATTACACTAGTAGTTGAGAATAATCAAATATTAAACTGATATTAGAATCTGGAAGCTAAAAAGATACTGAGTTTAAGGAAGACCTAAAATAATGAAATTTTTCTTAGAAGAGGTAGAGAGTTGAATGTGGCTTTGTATGTTAGTATTTGGAAAAGTGATTCACGAAGTTCAAGGTTTTGAATCAAGGTTTAAAAAGATTCTTAACATCCAGGAGATAAGCAAGATAGGAATAGAGTGTTTATTAGTAAGGTTAATTAAATGAGAATTGAGACATCACTTTGAAATCTTATCTAACTTGTAATTATCTAGAAATCTTTAAAAGTTGATATTAAAGAGATCTTATTCTTGGCCCAGTTTTGTTTTACCCCTACTTATTTATTCCATACTCTTCATATTTTCAGATGTAACTCTGATGTTAATAATTCTAGGTGATTAAAGCGCCTATGGGAATAGATATATATCATTGATGTACCTTTTTACTCTTTTCTACTTTACAGAAAATGAATGGTCATCTCCGATTATTGAATATTGCTTGTGCTGCAAAGGCTAAGTGGAGACAAGTTGTGCTACAAAAGGCTTCACGGGAGTCCCCACTACATTTCAGCCTTAATGGAGGAAGTGAAAAGGGATTTGGTATTTTTGTGGAAGGAGTAGAACCTGGTAGCAAAGCTGCTGATGCAGGATTGAAACGTGGTGATCAGGTAAGTAAATAACCAACTACTTAAATAAAAGCCTTCCTATAGGTATTATGTCTTACAGTCTAACCAAAACCAGACTCATTACTGTCAAGTCAAATCCAACTCATAGTGACCCCTCCTTGGGTTTCCGAGGCAGTATCACTACGGAAGTAGGATTGCCCAACCTTCCTTCCGAGGAGTGGCTGGTGGGTTTGAACCGCCAGCCGTCTGGTTAGCAGGCAAATGTCTTAGCCACTATTCTACCAGACTTTGGTAATGGTTTATTCTTTTCCATATAGGCACTGGATAACTAGATCACTGTGTTTCAAAATGTGACTTACTGACAACTTTGTTTAAAAAAAAAATGTGATTCCCAGGCCCACCCTTATAACAACCCCAGTAACAATTTTCTGGCTCAAAATGTCAATATAGCAGAGGTTAAGAAATTGGTCCTTATCCCATGCCTGCTCATTAATCTGTAGTTAAGGCCAAAGAGCCCTGGTAGTGCGATTGTTAAATGCTCAGCTGCTAACCAAAAGCTTGGCAATTCAAACCTACCAGCCACTTTGTGGGAGAAAAGATCTGGTAATCTACTCCCATAAAGAATTCAGCCTAGAAAACCTTACAGGGCAGTTCTACTTAGTTTGACCTGATGGCGCACAACAAGTAGCTAGGAGCTTGGAACTAGTATCTCAGTTGTTCAAATACTTTATTGTAAGCCACTTAAGAATATCATTCTTCACAGAAAAGCAATGAAATCCAGTGATCTCTTCCTGAAAAATGAAATTTATCATGTTTTTACTTCTTTCTTTAATCCTCCCAACTGTTGTTGAAATGATGGGAGATTCAGATCTAGATAATTATTGTCATTTTTTAAATTGTATATCTCTAAAGAATACTCTTGACTTTTGCATTAAGTTTCATACATTATTCCTAACAATCATGTAGACATTGACACCTGCCTTACCAGTTTCATTGATCACTTCCATTTGTTTTTGCCCTACCTGCCCATTATTTTGATTTGTTTCAGTTGTCTGGAGCACAATTTGTTATACTTTTTTTTTTCTAAGAACAAGTACATACTGTATTTTTATGTATCATTTCATGTCTGACAATGTCTTAATATGGGTTTTTTTTTCCGATTTTAATGTTTTTCTTCAATTAAGTATAAAATTATTTGGTTACAATGACTTTTTTTCCCCCTTAGGACTTTATAGTCACAGAAGCATCCCTTCATCTTAGTGTTGACTAAAAATCCAATCCTAATGTTTATCTTTCCTTTGTAGGTACCTTTGGTTTTTTCCCCTCACAGTGATGCATTCTTTGTTCCCTATCAGGAATTCACAAATTTCACTGGAATGTGTTGTGTAAAGTTTCTTTTTATTATTTTTACATGCTGGTACATGTACCATTTCAATATGTAGACTTCAGTCTTTTCAACTCTGAAAATGTAACTAATGTGCTTTTTTTTTCTTCTTCTTTTTAAAATTTTTTGTTTCTCACTCTTTTTCTTAATTATTTTGGAATTTCTATATTGATTCCCTAGATCTCATTACCTATATCCTGCTTTTTGTTTTGTTTCATTTTTGGTGATCATGTTTATCTCTTAATCCTTTCTACAGAATTAGTATTTTTTAAAAATAAGCTTTCTGTATGATTCTGAGCTACACCTGTATTTAGGAAGCCCTGTTGTGAAGGATTAGTGGTGTTCTTCTCATGGAAAAACTCATCTCATTTGTACTTGTTGTTGTTGACTTCTTGATTCAATTAGTGATGGCAGGGAGGTGGGGAGAAGGTGAGTATATGATACTACTGTATCTAAACTAAGACCCTCTGCTGGATTCCAAGGATAGAGTTAGAACTGCACCATAGGGTTTCCAAGGCTGTAAATCTTTGTGGAAGTCGAATGTCACGTCTTTGTCCTTTTAGGTAAGCAGTGAAGCACTGAAACAGTGTGCTACGAAGCCTCCTCTATAATGTCTCTAGAGAGCTCTTTTAAATGAATTACCCCTCTTTGAAATGAAATAAATTTACATTTAGAACATTTCTCTAAAATTTCTACATTTATCCAGGCAAAACTATTTGTGAGCTGATCTAACATGATTAAAATTTTTAATTCATGTGTAAACCATCTTACTTTAAAATAAATAAATAAATAAATAGTTCCTTAATATGATGCTAAAAGAAGTGTTCATTTAAAAAAAAAAAAAAGTGCCTATAGTAGAGATTTTGGAAAATAAAACAGTAACCTCATTTCTCACAGAGATAACAACCATTGTTCACATATGAGTATATTTTATTCGTTTCATTTTATCTTTTCACCATTAAACTTTTAAGGTTGTAGAAGTAACCAGTACTATTTGTTTAATTTTTCTTTTTCAAATACTTTTCTCTTTAGATAATGGAAGTAAATGGACAAAACTTTGAGAACATTACGTTTATGAAGGCCCTTGAAATTTTGAGGAATAATACTCATCTTGCACTTACTGTGAAGACCAACATTTTTGGTGAGTTTCGTTGTATAACCTGTGAGCTTTTTTAGTGATAGAAAAGAGAATAATTATTATAGTGAAAGATGTGATAGTAAATGTAAACATGTTTTTATCTGAGCTGTTTGAACATTTTTAGGATCTTTAGTATTGAGCTATACAATTGTGTAGTCTGGAGTTTCATTTTTATATTGTTTGTATTTTTTACCATCTTACTGATAAATAAGTTTTAAAATAGTTGTACACCTACACTCAGTCATTTATGAAAAGTCAGTTGAGCATTTATTATTTTCTCTACTCTGCTTCTTGGAGTGTTTTTCTTATTCCGCTAGAGGTACAATGAATGAAGCTTAGAAGTCATAATCACCTTCTGTTTCCCCTTGCTAATGTGCAAATCAATCAGTTTCTAATCTTTAAACTAATCTCCTCAAATAATAACATGAATGCCAGATTAGCTGTTTCATGGAAATAAATGAACTCAGTGAAACACTGAATTAAGTAACCAGTGTATTATGTTTCTTTTCTGTATAGAAGTGTTGATTATCATGCCTGTTTCATGTTTTGATCATGTTTATACTTGAGTAAAGCAAGAACTAAGCTTCCACTAAATTTGCTTATGTTTCTGAACTTTTAGGAAAGATGTTCTGTAATTTGTTTCATAGTCCCCAAGGATTTTGCTGAAATTTTGAGGACAGCAATTAACAGTGAAACAATTGAAAACTATCAGAGAGTTTAAGAGTTTTTATCAAGTAGTGAAAAATAAGTTTCTCTAGATCAATTATGTTGAAATTTGAGAAGGAAGAGTTGACTTTAAAAGATATGCCTATGGCAAGGAAGTATGAGTTTTGTTTTTCTCACTTAGGCGCCTACTTACCTGTACTTAGTCATAATGAAAGTTTAACATTTGCTATTTTTCCTCTTTTCACTTGAGTTCCTTTGCCTACAGTACAGTACAACATGTTAAATCTAGTGAGCCCTTCCTAATATTTGTTACTTTATCCTTAGTAAAAGTAATTCAATAAGCCTTCACAGTTACTGGGTTTTCTGGAATTTGGACTAGTATATAGAAATGTCAAGTTTTAGATTAAACAAAAATAGATTTAGATTTTAAAAAATAATATGAAAATTTCCTCTGTAATCTTAGGCAAGTCATTTTGCCTCTTTAAGCCCCAGTTTTTCCAGCTATGTTTCATAGTATTCTTGTAAGGATCAAATACTTTTAATCCTTTTGTGCCTGGTACATAATGTTTAGTAAGTGGTATCAGATGTTATTATATATGAAATACAGATAATACCGTGATTAACTCATGAATTCTGGGAGACAGAAAAAGCAGGTCTGAGAGCTGCAAAAGCAGAGAAACCCCTTCCTCAGGACTCTGAGCGATAAGAAACATTTGTCCAACAGAACCCTAGAATGAATGTGACAGAGAGCAGGAGTTAAATGGGACCACAAAAGGGGAACCATATCAGTTCAATACCTTCTTCTTATTCCATGTAGAGTGTAGAAGCCAGCATTTACCCCAAGCAAAACACTGAAGAGCATCTCAAAGGAATGTTAATGAAACATTTGTGGAAATGGAGCATTTTAGTCTGGGTATGGTGCCCCATAAGAAAACCGTATGAACTCTGGGCCTGTTAACTCTGGCATTTCCATAAAGCCGAATTGAGCAATTTGGTTATATGGAGCTCCCACGCAGAACACCTACAAAAAAGAAAGCTGTATGGGAAGACTGATCTATTTAGATGATGCAAAGCAAACCTGCTTAGTTTTTTTGTGTTAATTAAAACTAACAACTTGGGATCACTAGGCATAGGGGGCTGAACGTAATTGAGAGGAAGGGATGAGGGGACCTAATAAGTAAGCATACAGATTCTGGAAAAAAAACAGGTAATGAGGGAAAAGAAGAAAAAGGATTTTAGAACTCTGCTCTGAGAAATTTGAAAATTCATCCTTGAAAACAAGAACAGGTTGTTAGGAAAAAGGAAACAACAATCATTAAGAAAGAAATAGCTGCTAGAGTGACTTAAAATAAGGTGGTGGTGGTGTTATGTGCTGTCGAGTCAACCCCAACTCATAGCGACCCCTCCTTGGGTTTCCGAGGCAGAATCACTACGGAAGTAGATTGCCCAACCTTCCTTCCGAGGAGTGTCTGGTGGGTTTGAACCGCCAGCCTTCTGGTTAACAGTCAGGTACCTTAGGCCAAGGTAAAAACATTCAATAGAAGGAATAGATAATAAAGGTGGGGTAAACTCCCAAAATACAGAATAAAAATACAAAATAGATTGACCACTACTCCAAGAGATCTACAAGAAGATGTGGGAAAAAAGATATTAAAGAATTAACAGTTTTAGCATAATAAAATAAAAATAAATAATAGCAAAGATTATCTCAAATGAAAGATGTGACTCTTCAAATTTAAAGGACCCACTGAATTCTAAGCAAAGTGAATTTTAGAAATATCTGTATCAACTTTCCATTTCCGGTAGTGACTGACAACCGCCAAAAAAAGACCAGATATTAAAAAGTAGCTAATACCAAGAACTGCCTGACATAAAACAGAGAGGAAATTTGACCTCAGGGAGGTGACTTGAGCCCTATCTGCCATGGAGCAGTTGCCAGTACAGAAAAGACAGAGACTGAGCGTCTTCTGGCAGTAAACTCCCAGGAAAAGATAAAAGGATTTAGAGTCTTGCACTTGCTAGGAGCATAAACTCCTGATGTGTCTGATCTCTTCTCCCTTTCTGTGACTGTACCTCAAAGGGGATTCTCTTTCTTTTCAGGGAGATTTTCCCATCCATAGAATATAGCTAAGAGAAGGAGCCACCTGCCAAAGCCTGGGAGACCTTAGTATAACTACTTAAAGGCTCACCCTGATATGGATGTAGACTGTAGCTCCCTCCTCTCACTGACTGCCATCAGGTCGATTCTAACTCATGGTGACCCCACTGAGTTTCTGAGGTGGTAAATCTTTACAGAAGTAGATTGCCCCATCTTTATTCTGTGGAGCGGCTGGTGAGTTTGAACCACCAGCTTTGTGGTTAGTCAAATGCCTTAGGCAGTGTGCCACCAGAGCACCTTAGCTACTTCCTCTAACTACCCAGAAAAACCTCAGGTCTTGGCCCTGGCCCTAGACTATGAGCACCCTTAGATGCCTGGCAAAAGAAAATAAAAATCCTCAGTAGACCACCAAAGTATTTCTAAAAATAATTTTTCAAATACAGGGTCAAGCAAACTGAACATTGGAGCCACAGGCCACACAAAACAACCACTACCCTCCATAGGATATAAACAGGGCTTGGCAGTTTTAACTTCAACAGGGTACCCTTGTTAACACTATTCTTTGTACACAGGCTTTGCTGAGTTATTTTAACTTGTGCATTGATGTCTTTCATCGGTTTAGAAATTTTTGGTGATTATCTCTTCAGATACTGCCTTTGCTCTTTCTCTGTTGCCATTTCTTCTGTGAAACTAATTACTCATGTTAGACCATTTGTATCTTGTATTTTTCTTACATTCTACCATATTGTTCCCAATTTTTCTTTTTCTTTTTTTTCTTTTTGTGCTTCATTTTGGATATTTTCCAATAACCTATTTTTGAGCAAACTGATCCTGTTTAACCTATTGTTAAGCCCATTCAGTGAGTTTAATCTTAAATATTTAATCTTTCAGTTCTAGAATATCCATTTGAATCTTTTTATCAGTCTTAATTTTCTGCTAGACTTTTCTGTCTTTTCATCTATTATATTTTTTCCTCTATTTTCTTTGCCATTTATAATGGTTACTCTAAGATCCTATCTACTAACTGTAACATTTGGATCATCTTTTCTTTTCTGCTTTTCTCCTTCATTATCAGTCATACAGATACTTTGTGTGTCTCAAAATTTTATACACAAAGCTGGACTTTGTGTGTAACTTAAAGGATGAGATTAAAATTTTCTAGAGAGAAGAATTGTCATTTTCTGCTTAAGCAGCTAGGATAAGGGGAGTTGAGCTAGGTCAGGTGGTTTGCAAATTATTTACACTGTGTCTAATGATTTCAAGTTGAGAGAAAAGCTTGTTATATTCTTGATGCAGGCCCCTTCTCAAGTGGAAATTTATCTTTTAAGCACCAAGAGATTGTGGGGAAATTAACTCTGTCTAGTGTACCCTCTCTCTACCCCTGCCTCAGGCATGGCTTTTGATTTAGAGTCTGGTAGGTTTCTGTCTCCTCTTTTATGTGAATTATGCCCTTGACAGATTTTGAGTTTAGTTCCTTAGCCAAGCACCCTAAGCAGGTTGAAGTCCACATCTGTTTTGTGCTTGTTGTAAGCCCCTCTCTATTATACAACACACACACACAGTCTCTTAAGCACCAAAAGACAGTCGGATATTTCCAGCCAGTCTCCTAGCCTCCTGCATTGTCCTACTAATAGCAGGTGTCTGGAGAAAACCCACACTGCTTTTGTTCTTTTCTTTATTCCAGTTTTCCTGCCATCTGTCAAAAGCTCTCTTTCCCTTAGTAGAGTTCCTTTGACTGATCCACACTTCATGCTTCAACTCAGCAAATGCCACCAGAGACAGAAACAGCTGGCTCTTCCCACTCTAAAATTTTAGTTTATTCCTTTTTGCAACTTTCTGACACCTTTAAAAACTCCACCCTCAGTTAACTTATTCATATTTTTATTTTTAATAAAAATAATGCATACATGTATTGTAAAAAATTAAAACACACTAAAGGAAGTTATAGGAGCTCTGGTAGCGTAGTGCCTAAGGCACTTGACTGTTAACCAGGAGGCTGGCGGTTCAAACCCACCAGCCACTCCTCGGAGGGAAGGTTGGGCAATCTACTTCCGTAGTGATACTGCTTGGGCAACCCTTGGAGGAGTCTCTTATGAGACTGACTCAGCGGCACATAACAACAACAACAAAGGAAGATATACACTGGAGCCATACAGTGCCTATCCACATCAGTCTATGCAGACTTACTTAATTGTTATGTAATTGTTATTGTTGTGTAATTTCACTGCGTATTACCATAATCTACTGAGTTAATGTCATAGTGATGGACATTTTGTGTTTGCAGTATTTGCTATTAACAGTGATGTAATAAAAATCCTTTGTAATGATCTTTTATGCTCTATTTTTAGAACAGATTTCTCTAAATGCAATTGCTTTTGACAGTTCCTAGAAAGCTTTTCAAAATTGTATGAACCTCTATATTAAAGTGGATATAATCAACTTTTTAATTATTTATTTACGTTTACATTATGTAAGTAAAGATTATTTACATCATCTTTAATTATGAATGAGTTATTTTGTTTAAACAGTCTTTTAAATTCTTTTGCCCATTTTTATATTGAGTTATTCATCTTTTACTGATTAGTTTGAGCACTTCATAAAAAGATAGTAACTTTTTGTTTTAAGAATTGCAAATATTTTCCCCCAAGTTGTCTTTTGACTTTTCTTGTTTTTTTAATACACATATCACACATAAATATGCATACATTTACACATATGTACACACACATACATATGTACAGAGAGAGACATTTTTAATCTTTAGTCAAATTGATTAAGCTTTTCTTTTGGTTTCTTGGGCATATTCATTTCTGATTCATGTGTTATATCTGATACTGCTGTTAATGGCATTGTAATTATATTTACTCACCATACTTTAAATTTTGTCCTTAACTAATTTTTTTAACACAATAATTTCTTCTCTGTATCTAAAATCACAAACTCATTAAATTTTGATTGTATATGCAAGTCTAGTGAGGCTGTAAACTATTATGTAAACAATTGGATCACTTTGGATATACCCTGTAGCCAGGGAAATCTTCCATCCCCTATCCTTCAGAGATTTCCTGTTGGTCTTAAGAGAAAATTAAAAAATCTTATCATACCTTACCATGTCGGGAGGAAGTGGAAGGAGAGATGTTGCATTGTGCTAAATTGTGGTCAATGTCATGAGGCAAAGTGTATGTGATCTGCTCATATAATCATATCTTACCATTTCTCTCACCACACTGTGATCTAGCTTTCTTCATTTCCAGGATGCCTTCTGTAATCATTCCTCCTTCCCTTGCCTTTTCCTAGTTAAAATTTACTCATCCTTCTGATTTCTTCTTATGAGATGATTTGAAGAAGATCTTCCCTTTCCTACCATCTAAATTTATTCTCTGGTTATGTTCTCTCTCTTTACCATGTATCTTAGGCTGTGTGTTCCCTATAGGATAAATCTGGAAACATCTAAATATAGTGCCTGGTGTGTATTCATATTGTTGTTGATGTTAGCTGCCATGGAGTCAGTTGCAACTCTTGGTACCTCTCTGTGTTGCAGAGTAGGACTGATTGATTGCTCTACAGGGTTTTCAAAGCTTTGACCTTTTGGAAGCAGATCACTAGGCCTATTTTCTTAGGAACCTCTAGGTGAGTTAGAACCACCAACTTTTCAGCTAGTAATCAAGTGTTTAACTGCTTGTGTCACCCTTGTTCAGTAAATATTTTCTGAAATATTTTCATTTCAGTGAAAAATCTTGATTTTAGTTCCAAAAAAATATTTCACCTTTACCATATGCTTTAAAATGAAGTGAAATTTGAAAACTAGAAACTGAAAGGAACTTAGCCCAGTATCTTTGAAAGGCAACTTCCAAAGATCTCCTTTATTTTGAGAGCAAAAAAAAAAAAAAAAAAATTGTGCTTTTCACAAGCTTGCGACGGATTTTGTAATATAGTATCATCCTTCTGATTGAAGCCCTCTAAATGCCACTCTTCGGAAGGAAGGTTGGGCAGTCCTACTTCCGTAGTGATACTGCCTCGGAAACCCAAGGAGGGGTCGCTATGAGTCAGGGCCAACTCGACGGCACATAACAACAACAACAAATGGGACAAATTTTACAACTGAATACCAAATTGTTTTTAAGGTTTTTTTCCATTTGAACTTACTTAAAAGTCTTTTGATGTAAGAAAGGCTTGCTTTCTTTCATTCCCAGAACAACAGAGAAGATCACATTTTCTGTGTTTGGGTTTTCAGTGGGTACATCTATATACATGTACAGCTTTTCTTCTAAAAAGGTAAAAAGTACACTACTGAGAGCTGTACCCAATGATAAGCTCAGTGTTTGACTTTATAGCCCATGTGATTAAAAATCTTTAAAATGTGTTCTTAAGAATATACAGCTAGCCTGGTCACAGCCAGCTACCCAGAGGGACCGAATAGTTGAACCTGTAGGCTTGGGACCAAAGTCACAGAGGACATCAAGCTCAATTGGCATAACATACTACACAAATCATTGTTCCACCTTCTACTGTGGCGAGAAGCGACTGAGATCTTAAAAGCTTGCAAGCTGCCATCTAGATGCAACGACGGGTCTCTCCTTGTCCAGAGCCAAGAAGAATGAAGAAAACCAAAAATTGATGGAAACAATCAGTCCTAGCAACAGGTACACCATCTGATCTGCAACCTATACGACTATGAGACCAGAAGAAATAGACAGTGCTTGGCTACTACTGTCAACCACTTGGAAGAGGATCTTTGTAGGAGATCCTGGATAGACAGGGGAAACAATGTGGAACAAAACTCCAAATGATTTGGAAAAAAAAAAAAAAAAAGCAGGGAACAGGTTTGCTGGCCCGATGGAGCCTGGTGGAACCACTGAGACTGTGGCCCCTAGCTGCCCTTCAGGTCTGGAATTTGAACACACACCTGTGGCTTTCAGCCAAACAATAGGCAGGCATACTAGTTGAGCATTTACCTGAGATAGATACACTCCTTGGAGAAAACAAGCAAGAGAGAAAGAAGGGCTGCTCAGGCACAGGGAGACAGCTCAGGGGGTAGGAGTGCATGGAGGGATGGACACAGGGAAGAGATAGCTGCCGGGAGGAAGTGGAAGGAGAGATGTTGCATTGTGCTAAATTGTAGTCAATGTCATGAGACAAAGTGTATGTGATCTGCTGTATGGAAAGTGTATTTGCTCTGTAAATTTTCACCCAAATCACAATTAAAAAAAAAAAAAAGAATATGCAGCTACCACTTCTCTATCACTTAGAATCCTCCAGAAACTGTATCTTTCCATGAAACTTATTAGCATATGTATTCATAGTAGGTTTTCTCTAGCTGTCTGTCATACTTAAAAACACACATTTAAAACAACAATAGCAAAAACTTCTTTTTATGACAATCCTTAATGAAAAATACACTCTGGTGGTGTGGTGGTTAAAGCATTTGGCTGCAAGACAAAAGGTCAGTAGTTGAAACCTATAACTGCTCCATGGGAGAAAGATGAGACAGTCTCCTTCTGTAAACTTTTAATGCCTTGGAAACCACTGTGGGGGTCACTATGAGTTGGAATTGATTCAGTGCCAGTGAGTTTGAGGGGTTTTAATGAAAAACAGATGATACAGATTTTCTTAACAGGTAAATGAGACTTTAATAGTTTCTAGATGTATAGCTTTATACAGATTTTTCTTTCTTTTTTCCTGATCCCAAGGACATACCCTCTCACAAGGTGAAATAAGGTCTAGGCAAAGAGACTGCTAGACATGCAAGTTTCCAAATGTGCCTGTGCCCTTATTAAGGATGAAGTAGTTCACAGTGTTAGGGTTGATGGAATCTATGATATGATTGGATGTTTACTTCAGACCACTTTAGTGATTGTTCATTAACTGCTTTAAACATAAGTCTCATAAACATGACCTTGAGGAAATTGTCATATATTACCAAATGTAATACTATTTATTTCTGGTAAAAACAGATTCAAGAAAGCTTTCCCCATTATTTGTTATTTGTGTGTGTATGTGTGAGAGAGAGAGAGATTTGGGTGAAAGTTTACAGAGCAAATTCATTTACCATACAGCAGTTAATGCACATTTTGTTTCATGACATTGACCGCAATTCCCCACAGTGTAACAACTCTCTTCCCGCTTCCTCCCTGTATTTACCTCTCCCCTTTGTCCTTCTTTCCTATGCATTCCTGTCCCCTGAGCTGTCTTCTTGTGCAAGTACTTCCCTCTGTTCTCCCATGATGGATTGTTCTAAAGAGTGTATCTACCTGATGTAAATGTTCACCCTATGTGCCTGTCTTGTTGTTTGGCTGGGAGCCATGGGAGTGAGTTCAATTCCAGACCTGGAGAATAACTAGGGGCCATAGTCTTGGGAGTCTTATCAGACTATCATACTAGGTTTTTTTTTATGATTTTGAGCTTTAGTCCACATTGTTCTCCCACTCTATCCAGGATCTCCTACACTGATCTCTTTCTAAGTAGTTGCTGGTGGTAGCCAGGTACCATCTAGTTCTTCTGGTCTCAGGGTCACATAGGCTGAGGTTTGCATGGTCCACTAGTCATTTATACTAATTATTTCATGCATCTTTGGTTTTCTTCATTCTTCTTTGCTCTGGAAGAGGACAGAAGACCCATTGTTGCATCTAGATGGCCGTTTGCAAGCTTTTAAGACCCTAGTCGCTGCTCACCCAAATAGGGTATAGAACAATGTTTTTGTGTACAGTGTTACCCCAGTTGAACTTGATAACCCCTGCAACCGTGGTCCCAAGCGCACAGGTCCAGCTACTCACCCCCTGAGGGTAGTTGGCTGTGGCTAAGAAGTTATCATAACTTTGCACCTTATTGGGAGCTCTGGTAGCATAGTGCCTAAGGCACTTGACTGCTAACCAGAATGCTGGCGGTTCAAACCCACCAGCCACTCCTCAGAAGGAATGTTGGGCAATCCTACTTCCATAGTGATACTGCCTCAGAAACCCAAGGAGGGGTCGCTATGAGTGGGGGCCAACTCGACGGCAAATAACAACAACAACAACAGTGCTATTATAAATATGGGCATTCTTACAGCACATACAAATGCATATTTAGAAATATCATCTGCCAACCTTATATATGGTCATGGTTATATTCCCTTTTGCATATATACACCTAAATAACATAAGCCTCAGAAACATGACCTTGAGGAAATTGTCATGTATTACCAAATGTAATACTATTTATTTCTGGTAAAAACAGATTCAAGAAAGCTTTCCCCATTTTTTTTTTTTAATGGCTAAATTTTGTCAAATTGAGCCTGCCTATGGTACCTAGTATCTCAACTAATTATAATATAAGAAGGAATATAATATAAATAATATAATCTAACTATGTTTCTATAAAGTTGGGATAGATAAAAAGTAAGTAAATAGGAACCCCTAGACTTTTCAATCATAGGCTGAAGCTAGCCCACTTTTTTACATTTTTCCCAATGACTTCCTTTTATCACCATTTGGCAACATCAGAGTATGTTGTTAGTTACTTTTGAGTCCCCTCATGGCAATCTTATGTTATGTGTAACAGAATGAAATGTTGTCCAGTCCTGTGCCATCTTCATGATCTTTGATTTGTTTAAGTTCATCTCGTTCCATTCCCTCGTTTTTACTGACCCTCTACTTAATCAAATATGATATTCTTTTCTAGTGATTAGTCTTTTCTGATGATGTGTCTAAAGTAAGACAAAATCTTGCCATCCTCAATCTAAGGAGCATTCTGGTTAGAATAAGACTCTTTGTTCATTGGCAGTCCATTGTATGTTCAGTATTCTTTACTGGTACCACAATTTGAATGCATCAGTTCTTCTTTTATCTTCCTTTTTCATTGTCCAGCTTCCTCATGACTATGAGACAGGTAAAAAGACCATGGTTTGGGTTAGGTACACCTGAGTCATCAAAGTGATACCATTGCTATTAAAACTTTAAAGAGGTCTTTTGCAGCAGACTTACCTGAGCCATTGTTTTTGATTTCTTGACTATGCTTTCATGGTCATTGATTGCTGATCCAAGTAGAGTGAAATTGTTGATAACTTCTATTTTTTTCTCCATTTTATATTGTTTATCAGTCCAGCGGTGAGGTTGTTTTTGTTTGTTTGTTTTTGTTTTTTGCTTTATGTTCAAATGTAAGCCATATTGAAGGCAGCAATCTTTTACCTTCATCAGTAAGTGCTTTAAGTCCTCTTCATTCTGGACAACCAAGGTTGTCTCTTCTGCTTATCACAGGTTCTTAATTAATCTTCCTCCAATCCTGGTGCTGCATTCTTTTTCATCTACTCCTACTTCTCAGATTATTTACTTAGCATACAGATTAAATAAATAATAAAGTGAAAGGATGCAGCGCAGCCACTTATCTTTTCCAATTTGAAACCACACAGTATCCCTTTGTTCTGTTTGAACAACTGCCTATTAAGCCATGGACAGGTTCCATATGAGTGCAATTAAGTGTCCTGGAGTTCTCATTCTTTGTAATGTTATCTGTAATTTGTTATGATCCACACAGTCAAATGCCTTTGCATAGTTGATAAAACGTAAAATCTTTCTGGTATTCTCTGATTTTGGTCAAGACCCATCTGACAACAGCAGTGATATTCCACATTTTCTTTAGAATCTTGTTTAAACTTCTGATATAGTCAGGTGCAAAAACAGAAGAAAACTGATAAATAAAGGGTAGGTATGAATTTGGTAATATTTAATAAATGGCGTCGGGGCCGACTCGACGGCAAACAACAACAACAACAACAACTGGGAAAGGCCAAGTAATAGCAAGTAACTGTATTTATCTTTCAGATTTTTTTATTGGTGAAAAACTTTCTGAGAGGAAAAGAAATGACAAGTTTTATTTATTTCCACAGTGTTCAAAGAATTACTTAGTAGGACTGAGCAGGAAAAAGCTGGTGTTCCTCATATCCCCAGAATTGCTGAGAAAAAAAGTAATCGCCATTCAATCCAGGATGTACCAGGAGATATTGAACAGACACCACAGGAGAAAGGAAATAAGAAAGTTAAAGCAAATACTGTTTCAGGTGGAAGAAACAAAATCAGGAAAATTTTGGATAAAACAAGATTTAGTATCTTGCCTCCAAAACTGTTTAGGTAGGTAATGCCAGTTACAGTCATGTAGGAATGTTCATACTGACTGTTAAGTTTTTATTTTAGGGGAATGGGAGGTTGGGTAGGTTTTATTTTTTTATACAAGTAGCAATCATCATAAACATTTCAAGCAACATGTAAATGTAAAAGAATAAATTCTGAATGTCTCCCCATTACTTCCATGAGGTTACTATAGTTAGATCTGGTATATATTCTTCCGTTAACCTTGATTAAAAGAAACTGTCAGATTTCATCTTATCAAACCTGATTTTCTATATTTTAGTCCATTTTTCATTCTTCTCATCTACAAATTTGGACACCTTAAATTTTGGGACACATTCATTGCTATCAGTTTTGTTTTGTTTTTAATTATATTTCCCTTTATGGTACTTTTTATTTCCTCTTGAATTGTAAAATTTTTTATTTCCAAAATGGGATATCGCCAGAAGTGAGTAAAATTTCAAGATTTTAAATGTAAATTAACAGCTATAAAATATTGATTAAATCAATCCACTCAAGTTCATGATTGAGAATGACTCTAATATATATTCTATCTAACTATACACTTTACATTGTCTCCTTCCTGAAGCAATCACAAAAATTCTAACCAAGTATAGTATTTAGCATATATTAGGCACTCAGATTTGTTGGATGCTTAAGGCAGTCAGTGAAAGAAAGAAAACTTACTTAAAAAAATATTTCTTGGGCCCTTGAGATAGTGCCTACCTCTAGCATATCAAACCAAAAAAAAAACCTAACTCAACTATTGTTGAGTTGGATCCGACTCATAGCAACCCTTGCTTGGATTTCCGAGGCAGTATCACTATGGAAGTAGATTGCTCAATATTCCTTTCTAAGGAGTGGCTAAGCAGACCGGAAGAGCACTAGTGCTCAGACGGCTCCCTTGTTACCCTCCCAAGAGGGACCGGGTCTCCGGGAGCAAGGTAAGCACAGGCAGGTTGGTGCTTACTCACTGATCTGCACTGAACACTTTCCCTTGTTATCCTCCCGAGAGGGACTGGGTCTCCGGGAGCAAGGTAAGCACAGGCGTAGCACAGAGTAGCAGGCCAGAAGAGCAGGAGAAAGGGGTAAAACCCAGTCACTAGTGCTCAGACGGCTCCCTTGTTACCCT
>NW_006921699.1:730670-737378 GCF_000298275.1 Orycteropus afer afer | reverse complement strand
TTGTAAATTTTGGTCAATGACATGAGACAAAGTATATGTGAACTGCTGTATGAAAAGTGAATTTACTCTGTAAATCTTCATCCAAATCCTAATAATAATAAAAAAAAGTGCTTTAAAATGACCATTTCTTTAATTCAGTAATTCCATTTCTAATAATAATTAGTTGAAGGTTTATGTACAGATGTCCTTAGTTCTATTATCTATTAAAAAAAGAAAAAAAAGCAATCGGAAACACCCTAACTGCTAAACTACAGGGGATTGGTAAGTAAATTGTACTGTATATTCCAAAATATCTAGAATGGAAAATATCAAAATGTTGCTTTTATTATCTCTAAGGTGTGTTTTAAGGCTAATTTTTCCCTCTTTCTTCCTTTCTTATTTCCTATCTTGCTTTTCTAATTTTCTACTTTGAAAGCTTATTATTTTTTAGTTTGGGGGAAAAGAAAGTTTTGTGTATGAGTTCAGTTCCACAGTTTCTGAGTATCTCCACAGTTCTGAGTATCTATGGGAGGGAGAAAAATAAAGCTTGTTCTCTGCCTTTTTCACATCTTTAAGAGCAGAGGTTGAGTTGTCTTAGAAGTACTGTAGGAAAGATTGTCTGCATATGTGAGAGGAGCAAAGAAAGAATTTAAGGGACAAATAATTAATAAAATTCCTAGCCATGGTGTAATTTCAAAATAAGAAAGGTTTGAAAATTAGAAGTGAAAACATTTAATTCAGTTTTAATAACATGTAAGTTGAGAAATAGCAGTATGGCTTTTATTGACCTGCGAATACTTCACAGTTCAGGAAATCGGATATTCTCTTTTTTCCCCTCACCCACTTTTTTTTTTTATAAATCACAGATTCCCTAAATAACATCTTTATATTATTCATTGTAGTAGTATCTTGCTTGCTTATTGGAATAATCTTTTGCCTCCATTTCTTGTCACTTTTCTTTCTTTGTTTGCTTTTAATACAGGGAACATGTTTTATTTGTATATCAGAAATATTTAGGTGGCTTTTTTAGTTTCTTAATGTGAAACTGAAACATACTTTTATTCTAAGTAAATTCAGTGTTGGAGAATTATTGAGTTGTTTTTCAAAAATATCCTTTTCTGTTACTGCATCACCTTCTCAGGAGACTATTTTGGTAAGATGTGACATAATTATTTGCAAATTGGCTTTATCAATTCAGCTTCCAAACAGGCATGGATGTTTTGCCAGTTAAATGCTTTTTCATTCATATCATAGCATGGGTTGTACATGTTAATTTAGTTTTCATTGATACATGCTCACACCTCAATTACCATGAATTTGTAACCAGCATACATTAGTAGCTGTATAGTGCCATATCTGTTGATTATTAAAAAGCAGAAGTAAGGTTAAATAGTAAGAGGAAGAAGAACTTGTAATGTTTTGTTCATTTCTCTTCATCTCTATTCCAGCTTGCTGCAAGTGATGCTACTGCTTTCTTTTAACCAAAAAAAAAACTTTTTAACATTGTTAAAATTTTTCCCACTTTGATTATTAGTAGAACTACTGATCTCTTTAGTCTTTAACAGTTTGATTTCTTTGGTTTAGTTACCTGACTCTCTTTCAAAAAATGGTGGCATTCAAAAATCCATCAGTGACTGTTGTATTTTTTTAAAAAAAAAAAAAACAACTTATTTTCTATGTAATTTAAATTGTTTCCAAATTACTTACAAAATTGTGAATAAATTATCTGTGAAAGCCCCCTCTTTCTTTTTTTCCTCTTACCTAACCTCAAAACATTTAGTTCTGATCTCTAGGTCTTCAAACCTAATTATAAAAACCAGTGTAGCACAAATTACTTATCAAGTAAAGGGTTTCCTTTGTCTTACTTGTCAAATTAGACTGCCATCTTTCCCTATGAAAACCATTTCCTATTTCTGTTGTACTGTCCTCACCCTGTTTTTTAATATATAAATTGCTTCTTTAAAAAATATTTCTCTTTTGTAGATTTGTACAGTTCCCATTTTATTTTTGGTGAAAGTGCTTCATTGTTTTCTTAAAAATAGGAATTTTATTTTGCATTGTTCTCAAGTTACATTTTCTTCCATTCTTCAGGCAATAAGACCCTGCTTGTCATTTGATCATAGTAATAGCAGTTATAACTGCCACTATTTACATTGTGCCAAAATATTTGCCTATATTTTCTAATTTAATCCTTACTCTTAGGGGGGCTGGGCATGTCCTGGGGAATAGATAGTGTTATTCCTGTTTTACAGAGGAGAAAACCAAGGTCAGGAGAGAAGAGATATGCCTGAGCTCACATGGCTTATAATGCAAGTCTGTCTGACAACAAAGCTTGCTTTGGAAATACTAATCTTTCTCACTTCCACACCTTTTTGCTCTTCCCCTGTGTTTTGGTTACCTAATGCCACTGTGACAGGATTATACCACAAATGGGATGGCCTTAACAAACAGGAGTTTATTCTCTTACAGTTTGGGAGGCTTTAAGTCCAAGTTCAAAGTGCCAGGCTATAGGGGCTTTGTGAAAGCCCCTCAACCTTGGGCTTCAGCTCTGCCTCCTGCTCCTGGCCTACTGAAGCTAGAGGCTTTTCTTCACTCAGACAGCTACTGGCTGCTGAGGCTGACAAGCCCAAGGTTGACAAGTAAAAAGACACAGTCCCTATGTTACCAAACCACATGGCAGGCCATTAATTCAAGTCCATCGAAAGTTCCAAGGTCAGCAGAGCATGGGAGGCTGCTAAACAACGACTTGGCTACATGCAGGGTTCAAGTATGCCATAAGCTAGAGACTATTCCCCAAGGCTTCTCCTTATGTACAGGAAGCAGACCACATCCCTAAAGCAGCTACTCAGCTGCTCACAGTAGATTCCACCATGGAGTTGATTGCCAGTCTCATCATGGGGAATACTATATCCAGCTGCCCAGCCCCTCACTCAACCAGGCTCAGCCAAGTTGACACATAAATTTAATACCACACCTTGCTCCTTAGTTCTCTTTCTTGTCCTGACTCTCCCTTTTTTTTCTTGCTATTAACAGTCCTTTAGCCACTCTATTCTCCATCATGCATGGTTTCCTATTTACCAACATCTTATATTTTTCTCCTAACATATTCTAAGTATGTCCTATACTACTCAGTTTTAAGATGTCCCTTAATCTTTTCCTTGATAATAGGTAAGTAACAAATACTGGGTAGAAGACTACTTTGAGTCAAATGCAGATGAGAATTAATTTTAACTGGAAGTATTAGTTTTGACATAAGCACGGCTTTTACAGATAGGTAGCATTTTGGTTGTTGATGCTGATGAAAATCTTTTTTTTTTTCATTGCTATGTTGTTTTTGTATGGCTGTTTTTGCAATTTTTTATGATATATAAAAGTAAAACAACAACGTTGTGTTTGGTTTTTTTTTTTTTTTTTTCCCCTTGAATGAATTTAGAATTTCTCTGGTAGCACAGTGCCTAAGGCATCTGACTTTTAACCAGAAGGTTGGTGGTTCAAACCCACCAGCCACTCCATGGAAGCAAGATTGGACAATCTACTTTCATAAAGATTTACTGCCTTGGAAGCCCAATGGAGGTTGCTATGAGTTAGAGCCGACTTGATGGCAGGGGGCTTGGTTTTGGTTTCTTTTTTTTTTTGTATGTATGTATTCTAAAATATTTAAAGTTTTGTTTGCTTATTGTTAGGTTCCATTGAATTGGTTCCATCTCATGGAGACCCTGTGTACGACAGAACAAAACATCGCCTGGTCCTGCACCATCCTCACAATCAGTGCCATGCCTGAGCCCATCATCCCAGCCACTGTATCAGTCCATCTTGTTGAGGGGCTTATCCGATTTTTCTGACCCACTGCTTCACATCCATGATATCCTTCTCCAGGGATTGACCCCTTCTGACAGCATGGCCAAAGTATGAGAGATGAAATCTCTAGTTTATAAGGTGCATTCCAGCTATACTTCCTCCAAGACAGATTTGTTCATTCTTCTAGCAACCAGAAACAACCAAACTCGCTGCCATCGAGTCAGATCCGACTCATAGCGACCTCTCCTTGGGTTTCTGAGGTGGTATCACTACAGAAGTAGATTGCCAATCCATGGTATATTCTATATTCTTCACCAACACCACAGTTCATATGCATGAGCTCTTCTGTGCTCTTTATTCATTGTCCAGCCTTCATGTGCATATGAAGCAATTGAAAATACCTTGGCTTGAGCAGGCACAACTTAGTCCTCAAAGTGACATCTTTTCTCTTTAATATTGTAAAGAGGTCTTTTGCAGCAGCTATGCCCAAATATTTGTTTGCTTAAATATGACCATTTAACTGGTGCTTGTTTTTAAAACTTTTGAAGAGAATTAACTCTAGCTTACTTACATTCTGCACGTTTTTGTGTTCTCGGAACAGTCAAGTAATTAGACTTAAATTAATGTACCCTTAGAATAAAGTTTAGAGATTATAGATTTTTTTCCCTCTATCTTCATTTCTTGCCCTCCCCCCCCCTTACCTTTTGTCACATATTCTAGTTGTTCTTTGTTGCTGTTACTCTCTGTGCCATCTTACTGATAACTTTTCCCTACTCTTACTGGTTTGGATAGTTCGCACATTGTGTGTATGTTTGAAGACTTCTCATTTTGTTGCTAACTTGGCTCTATTGTTACCTACAAATGCCATATTTTTAGTTTGGGTTGATTCAACTCTGTACTTTGCCTAGAAGGTTGCCAAGATTTTCCATCGAGAGAGTGAGGTACTCTGTGTGTGTGCACACACACACACATAAGGAGCTCTGGTGGCATAGTGCCTAAAGCATTTGACTACTAACGAGAAGGTTGGCAGTTCGAACCCAGCGGCCACTCCATGGAAGGAAGATTGGGCAATCTACTTCCTTTAAGATTTACCACCTTGGAAACCCAGTGGTGGGTCACTGTGAGTCAGAAATAACTCGATGGCAGTGTGTTTGGTTGTTGTTTTTTTTTTTTTAATAGTACAAACATACGTACATATAGATACACACACACATATGTACACACTAGTATGTATACATCATGCTTGGTAAAGTGGAGGGTCAGCGAAAAAGAGGAAGACCCTCAACAAGATGGATTGACACAGTGACTGCAACAATGGACTCAAACATAGCAACAATTGTGAGCATGGCTCGGCATCAAGTAGTGTTTCATTCCGTTGAACATGCGGTCGCTGTGGGTTGGAACTGACTCAGTGGCACCTAAAAACAACAAAAACACATTTAGTAATGCCCACTGAAGTTGACAGACCTCAAGGGTTCCTTACATACTCAGGTTCAATTTCTCTACCAAAACCAGTAGAAAGTAAATATGACTGTTTCTTGATGGTATTGTAGAAATACTTAAATGTATAAGTTAAATATTACTGGAGTATAATTGTTAAAAGCATCTTTTATTACTGTTTTCATCATTACAGATGCCCTATTCTTTTTTAAAAAATTACTGTAATATTTAATCTGGTTTTCAAAATCACCACTTGGAATTGATTGTATTATGACTTAGTGCACAAAGAATAGAAATGTTTACTATTAAGTACTTTGAATGCTTTGAAGTGATAATGTGACATTCTTTTGAAGTGATGGAGGCCTGAGCCAATCACAGGATGACAGCATTGTGGGGACAAGACACTGTAGGCACAGTCTGGCTATAATGCCAATTCCTGGAACACTCTCATCCAGCAGCCCAGATCTCCTGCAGCCTACCACCAGCATGTTGGATTTTTCTAATCCTTCAGGTAAGTTTTGTATGTGATTTTATATAACCATATTGGTCCAAAATGAATAAATGATTGTTACGTAGCTAACACTAGATTTGTATACAGCCTTCTTGCATCTCTAGGTTAGAATTTAATACAAAAAGTTAAAGGGAAGGTTATGTCTTTTAATCTCGTATAGAATGAAACTTTCTCCAAAATGAAATAAAAATACAGGTAATAAAGAGACTACCTGTGACCACAGATTTAGTAACCATGATCCAAGCAGTGGGATGAAAACAGACACATTCTGTTCGTCCAAGAAACACGTTGTCCAGGGTGTCAAAGAAAATAAGGAAGATTATTTTAATATGAGCAGCCTTCACTTATCTTTGGGAGCTCTGGTGGTATAGTGCCTAAGACATTTGACGGCTAACCAGAAGGCTGGCGGTTCAAATCCACCAGCCACTCCTCGGATGGAAGACTGGGCAGTCTACTTCTATAAAGATACCACCTTGGAAACCCAAGCAGAGGTCACTATAAATTGGAAATGGCTCAACAGCAGTGAGTTTGGTTTTTTGGTTTTCATGTAACTTCGTCTTTGGTATATAGAAATGTGTTAATAATTGTCTAAAAGCACTGATTTCCCTTTATACTTTAAGTTGTTCATCTTTTCAAGTATTGCTATCAAAGTGCTATATACCATCTTTTTTCATTGCTGTTCATACTTTCCAGTGTAGGACATCAAGTTAATATTTCTGCCATCTGTTCATTCCTGAAGGCACAAATTGTCATTTAACTGTACAATCGAAGATTTGTTACAGTGAAGAAAAACTTGGGACTTTAAAGAAATAAATATGTGCATCACTTGAAAGGTTTGAGATGGCTTTCAATAAAAGATACATGCAATTAAAAATGGAAATATATAATCAAAATGAAGGATTGTTGTTGTTAAGTGCTGTCAAGTCGTTTCCGACTCATAGCGACCCCATGCACAGCAAAAAGAAACACCGCCTGATCCC
>NW_006921699.1:708877-727840 GCF_000298275.1 Orycteropus afer afer | reverse complement strand
GGACTATTCCTAAAGGTGCACAGTAATGTACCAAACAGTGTTTCTTTGTTATTCATAAGGTTTTCCCTGGCCAATTCTTTGAGAAGTGGACAGCCTCTTCCTTCTTCCTAGTCTGTCTCAGTCTATAAGCTGGGCTGTTACCTGTGCACCAGGTGCATCTTGCTGGGTTTTTAACACCAGAGGCTCAGCCTTAAAACTCACGTCTACATGTCACCACAGTAGGACAAACTGACAGACAAGTTTGTCTTGCTGTTGGAGACCTCTCGTATTAGCCCCACCTGGGTCCCTGTGGCTGACTGTTCCTCTGTCTGTCTTCCTGGCTTTTAATCCCCTTTCTCCTGCTCTTCCGGCCTGCTGCTTTGGGCGTCACTGAGTTGTCTCTCCTCACCTGTATCCCTGGGGCTTACTGCTCTTCTGTGCGGGTTCCTGGCTGTTATCCCCTTTCTCCTGCTTTGCCATCCTGCTGCTTTGGGCGGGCCTGAGTTTCCTCTCCTCACCTAATCCCTTCAGCTGATTGCTCTTCTCTCTGGCTTCCTGGTTTTTAATCCCCTTTCTCCTGCTTTTCCCGCCTGTTGCTTTGGGCGTCCCTGACTTCTCTCTCCTCACCTGTAACCCTGGGCCTGAAGGAAAGGAGGAGAAAATAGACTTTCACAAAGATCCAATTTAGTTGTGTTTCAGTGAGTTTTTTTTATTTTGTAAAGTGTTTCCATTCTGCTTGTTCTGTTTCCATGGATCTAGCTTCCCTTCCCCTCCTTGCCTTCTCATCTTTTCTTATGGCTAAACATTGACCATTTGGTCCTATATAGTTGATTGTTTAAAGGAGCACATTACTCACAAGTGATACTGTTTATTTTATGAGCCAATCTATTATTTGGCCGAAAGGTGACCTCCAGGAATAGCTTCAATGCTAAGTTGAAAGGGTATCTTAGGATGATAGCCTTAAGGGTTCTGTAATCTCTGTCAGTCCAGTAGGTCTGCCCTTTTTTAGAATTTGAATTTTGTTCTGCATTTTTCTCACGTTGTCTCTGGGACCTTCTATTGTGTCCCTTGTCAGTGTCATTTTTGACTCCGAAGTTCCTAACAGCTAGTGTGAAAAAGAAGGAAACTCCACTGATTACGTAAACCTCAGTACCAGAAATGGGTAAAGTATGAATGTAGTAATAGCCTTTATGTATAGCAACTTAAATAAATCCCCTAGCAGTGGACATAGAAACACAGTTTGATGCAGGTCATTCTGTACATTTTTTTCTTTCCTGAAGAAACAAATTATTCATTATTATTTCATTTGCTTCTTAACCCCAGAGACATTACTAAACCCAATAATCTGTCTTTGACACATTCTACTCTGTGTGGCTGCCAGATTTTTTTCTAGAACAAAGATCTTAATGAGTCATTACTTTTGCTTAGAAAATTCCAGTCATTTCTGTATTAGGGTTCAATCATAAGACAGAATCTGCTCCATTTATTTCATCAAAGAATTTAATAAAAGGAATTATTATCAAGGTGTTTTTAATCTGAAAGTATAAAAAGCCAAGGTATCACAGAGGTAGGAAAACTGTAAACTGCATTCAGTGTTTGGTATGTGAAGGAGAAGTGGAAATGCCACTACCAAGGTTAAGTAAGTGTTTCTGGAGTGGTACAGAAACAAAAAACCCACAGGACGAAACAGGATCAAGTCCCTGCTTGCTCCTTAGCCTTGCAGTGTACCTCTGGTGACCCCCTATTGACAAAATGTAAGAAAGAGGAAGCCATTTGGCAAAGAAGAAATGTGGTTTGCAGTCTCAGCCCCAGCATACAAGGCAGAGCCTAAGTGGATTTGGAGCCAAAAGACAATAACTTAATGACTGTAGCTCTTCAGCCTCCATAGCATTATTTATAAACCCCCTTTCTAGTCTACTGTCCTCCCTTTCTCCCCACTGTTAGTCCATCCTTCTTTCCTGAGAATGGCATGTACTTTCTGAATGCTTTCTGTGCCTGTGCTGTTCCTGCCAGTGCTACTCTTCTTTCCTTGCACATCAGGTGAACTTCTTGCTCATTCTTCAGTGCTAAGCTCAAGTTACCTCACCTAGGAAGCCCAGCTCCCATTAATGCCAACAGTCACTTCTTTTTCAGCACCCCAGCACATTTTTTGTCATCTCATACATTTCTTGTCATGTGGTTACATAGAAGGCCCACAAATAAAATATTTCATACTACCAAAGCGCAAACTACATATGCATACGTTCATAACACAGATATTTAGACACATGCAGTTTATGGATTTTGTAATTTTTACTGCTGTGTTTTTGCCATAGGCGTAAATAGAAGTAGAGGGTAGGGAGTAAGCCTGGGGAGGAAAGAGAGAAGTAGATTAGGATTTAATTGTGAGTACAAATGGAAGAAGTTGGAATTATTAAAATTTAAAAACTGTAAGCTCCATGGCTTCTGAAAATGAGGTGCTGCTCAGCTTGGTTCATATGGACTGCATAATTCTCTCCTTGCGACCATCTGTTAAAAAGACTAGTTGCATTTTATAAATCTGTTCTGAGAAAGTCTGATACGGTTCAATCCATACCAATAATATAAATGCTCACACATATGATAGGTATTGAAATTAAAACTATATGTATAAACCTCCCAAAAGTACAGTCTTATGAAAGGCCTTTTACCTAGTAGTGTTGCTATTTATTTATACTTATTCTTTTGTAAAATATTTGTTCTTTGCCAATTACTTTCAAATTTGGCTCCTCAAATCATATATGATAACACTTTATCAATCTCAAGTTCGGCTATGTTTATGCCACATGTTTAATGTTATTTTTAGATTGAAAAGAAAGTGGAAGTGATGCTGTAGAGCTATTTAATTAATTTGTTTTTGATTACTGACTTTTATGGTTTTGCTTTGTTTTTGCTGCCTACAGCTGTTGGTTTTTACTGTAAGTATCTTGAAGATGGTATTCTATTGCTCATGTTTGTATGTAGTGTTTTATTTTAAAAAAGTCAAATTGAAGGAAAGTAGAAAGCAAAGCTTTTCTATCTACTGACAAAGTAGCCATTGTTAACTGGTATGTCCTTTTAGTCATTGTCTTTGAATATATGCTTTTTTATACACATATAAAATCAGAGTATTCCTACTTTTCTACAACTTTTGAAAGTGTTTTGGAATTTTGACCTAATACAGGATGAGGCCTAAAGGAATTCAGAGTGAAACTAAAAGGAATTTGAAATATTTTTTTTTCCAAGTCACCATACAGAACTTTTTGCTTACAAAAAATTAAAAATTAAAAAATGTTATTTAATTGCACCAAGCTTTTACTTGATTTCTTTAATGTAATAAACTTCACATTCATTTCTATATTGCAAGTCTGGGTTATTTTAACTAGTTTTTCAATTATAAAGGGACACAATCATAGTTTTTTAAGAATAAAACTATAGAGAAAGGATAAAATATAAAAAGCCTGTACCCCCAGAATTATTATTGTTGTTGCTGCTGCCAAGTCACACACACACACACACACACACACACACACACACACACTAATGGCAACCCATGCACAGCGGGATCAGACCATTGTGATGCATAGGATTTTCATTGGCTGATTTTTTTGGAAGTAAATTGCCAGGCCTTTCTTTCTAGTCTGTATTGGTGTGGAAATTCCACTGAAAGTTGTTCAGCCTTAGCAATACAAAAGCTTCCACAGACAGACAGGTGGTGACTGGGCTTGAGGCACATTGACCAGAAATTTAACCCAGGTTTCCTGCATGGAAGGCAAGATTTCTACCACCGAACCACCACTGTCTCCTTCCCAGAATTAACAGCAGTTAAATTACTCAAATATCCGTCCAGAAATTTCAGCATAAAACACGTATCCCATTCTCTTCACCCCAAATGATGTTATACTTTTCTGCCACTTACCCTTTTTAAACAGCTGATAATATTCTATTTAACTGTATAGTCCCCTATAAATGGACATTTACATTACATTAACAGGCCTAAACCACTATGTTAATATATCTTTGCATGTTTTATGCAAAAACCCTACATTACTATATTTTTAATTTCATCATTTGACAAATTGCAGAGATTTGTTTTCTCTCTTGTTGTCTAAGTACTTCAAAATGTCATTGCTTTTTGGCCTGCAAAGCCTGAAGTATTTACTATCCGTTCTTTACCAGAACAAGTTCACCAGTCCCTGGTCTATACTTTTACACTACTGCATTCTGTTTTCTTTGTGACGTTTTTTCACTGTTCAGTTTGTCTTATTTACTTGATTTTTGTTTTTTTTTCCTTCATCCATTTCTAAACTCTCTTTAATTTAAGCAAGTCCTCTGAGAGCAGAGATCTTGTCTATATCTGTAGGGTTATCTGGAACACTCGTTGACATATAACAGGCACTCAATAAATATTTGTTGCATGATTAGCAGTTTAAAGCAAAATAGAGAAATGATCTTTTTTTACTTTAATGTCTAAAATATTGTCCCATTTTTTTTCTAACTTCAAAGTCAAATACATGCATCCTTCAGATATCTTTTTTCTTTTGTTCGTTTTACTCATAAAAGGTAGTACTTAACACTAGAAATTTTGCCTTTGTGTTGAAAGTCTAGTTAACTGAGGTTCCTATTGAATTAATTTACATAGTATAAAAGAATTTCATTAACAAAATATGAATCATAAGATCCATAAATGTTGTACTCCTCCAAAAACCTTTTGAAATGTCTGTTTTGCCCTTACTAGATTATATTCTCATGTGTATTTTAGCTTCATGCCTATAATTTGAGGTGATTGGATAATTTCTCCTTTGATTCACCTTATTCTTACCTCATATTTACCATTCATATAATCAGTTAACATTTGGAGTATCTGTCATGTCCCAAATATTATGCTTGCAATCTGTCTTCTCCCACTAATACCAACTGTGTTTGGGGGGTGCATGTGTGTGTGTGTGTGTGTGTGTGTACGACAATTCTAAAATAGCAAAAGAGGTCTACACTGACACTGATATCAGCATAGATAAATTTTTTCCTTCTAATATCTCTTAAAAGATTTTCATTATCTTGACAAATTGAGATTTGAGGTTTAGGATAATCTTTTGGAAAAAAGCCATTTGTAATATATGAAGGCATTGATTTGTGATGCCTGAATCCCTCTTAAGTGACTACATAACATTTTAGCCTTTTCCTGGGAAACAGGTGGCTTTCACAGACTGTGACTTTGTTATGCTATTCAGCAAAATACACACCTCTGTTCTTTCCAAAAACAAATGTTAACAGTATATCAGCATCAAGAGAAGGAACAGGAAATGGGTCCAAATACCTTATCCCTCTTTGTGATTAAATTTCTTTTAAGAAAGTAATAAAGGACCAGAATATATCCCCAGTCCCAAAGATCAAATAAACTGATCCAGTTCTAGAGGCCCAGAACGCTGAGACCTATTTTCAAGAAGAGGATAAGAACAATGCAAAAATGGGGGGGGGGAGAAGGGGGAATCTACCTCAGTGCTGTAAAGTCAATTCTGACTCATGGCCACTCTGTGTTATAGGGTAGAACCGCTCATTGGGTTTTCTTGGCTGTAATCTTTATAGAAGATAAACAGACCTGTCTTGTGCAACCCCACTGGGTGGGCTCAAACCCACCAACCTTTAGGTTAGTAGTTGAATGCAAACCATGTTGCTTGACACATTTTTATAGAGTTAAAAGGGTGAAACACTTTCATCCAGAATCTTTCTCTTCAGAAATTTCCAACTGGTTGCAGTCATTTTCTAGGGCAAAGGAGCATCTCTGGTTTTGGTGAATCATAAAGCAGTCTGACTTGAAGCTTGGTAGGTTCAGAAACCTGATTATATCAGCAGCACACTAATGATGGACTTATTAGAAAGACCAGGAGGCATTTGATGACTCGAATGTTTAAAAACATCAAGGATAGACAGTTTGATGCATACATCTTACACAAGGGCCTGAGTAGATGAAACAGTTGTTCACAGCTTGCCAGTGGACCTAGTTTATTCAATATCACTTGGCTAAGGCTCCTTTTCCCGGCAATTGTAATCATGTGTATTCAATGGAATGTTCCTCTCCTGGGAACCAGTCTTTGTCTTTATTTGTCCCTAAACTTTGAGTAGGCAGGGGAGGGGCCTTATTTTGTGAAATTATTTCTTGCCACATCTGCTTCAGTGTTCTTTCTTTTAGCCAGGACAAGTGGCAGGCTATACCTCAGGTGGTTTTTAGAAATTTATAATTTTGTCTTTTCTCTGAAAGTTAATATATATAATGCTAAGAAGGCAATGCCAGGTAAATAGTGTAAAATACCTTGAGCCACCCAGATCTCCCCAATCCACTCCCACTGCAATCATTACCAAAAAAGACCACATTAATAAATTCTTCCTAATTAAAAAAAATAATTTTTGTATCATTGATTTATTATCTTAGGGTAATATTTTAGCAGTGTACATGCTATCAGATCACTCTTAGTTAAATTAGAACATAGCCTGCTGTCATTACATAGAGCATTGTTTTGGAAATTATAGTCACATGATAAGGGAAAAAAAACAAGTTGGAAGAATCATTATCTACATGTCTACATGATATCTGCACATCCCATGGACATTATCTTGAGGTGGAGTTTATCTCCTAATAACAAAAATCACAAAGGCAAAGATTGAGGTATTTAACCATGTGAACATTAACAGTATTTTTGTGTTTACAAATAATAAATGAAATTAATAGAACAGGTAAATTGAAAAACATTTGGGACTTTGTAATAGACTTTGTAAGCATTGGGATCTAGTATAATTCAGTAGGAAAAAGCATACAACATATGAAACATTACTTTGAAAAAGGAAAAATACCAATAATTCATTAAACAATACCAGTTACTGAGCTTCACTAGTAACCAGAGAAATGGCACATAAAACGATGATATTTTTGGGGGGTGGGAGCATTATTGAATACACAGTTTTTGTAAAAGTGTGAACAAATTGCCTCTTATACCCTAGGATTATAAAATAAGCTCCCTGGAGAAGAGTTTGGCAATATGTTTGAAAATCCTTTTAAAATATTCATGCCCTCTAACTCAGCAATTCTCTTTATTGGGATTTTTCTCTGAGGAAATAATCAGATTGTCTGCAGAGGTTCATCTACTTTAGAGAAGTCTTAAAATATTATTTATAATATAGGAAAATGGTAAGCAACTTAAATATCTAGCATTAAAGGTTTAGATAATTTAAAAATATAAAATAAATATTATGAACTTAACAAAAAGACAACCCAATAAAAATAATGGGCAAAGAAATTAAATAAATATACATTTCACTAAAGAGGATATATAAATGACCAGCAAGCACATGAAAACATTTGGTGTCGTTAGTCATTAAACTTGCTGGTGTTGAATCAATACCAAATCATAGTGACCCCTACAGGACAGAGTAGAACTGCTCTATAGGGTTTCCAATGCTGTAGTATTTATGGAAGTAGATTGCCACATATTTCTACCACATACCAACAGGTTTGAACCACTGACTTTTCTTTCTATTATTATTATTTTATTGTGATTTGGGTGAAAATTTACAGAGCAAATTTGCATACAGCAGATCACATACACTTTGTCTCATGACATTGACCACAATTTAGCACAATGCAACATCTCCTCTCCCACTTCCTCCCGATAGGTACCGCTTCCCTGTGACCATCCCTCCATGTCCCCCGACCCCCGAGCTGTCTCCCTGTGCCTGAGCAGCCGTTCTTTCTCCCTTGCTTTTGAACCACTGACTTTCAATTAGTAGCTGAATACTTAACCACTGTACCACCAGACCTCCTCATTAGTTGTTGTTAGGTGCTGTCAGGTCTGCTCTAACTCATAGCAACCTTATGTAAAACAGAACGAAAACACTACCCAGGCCTGTGCCATACTCACAATATTTGCTATGCTTGAGCCCATCATTGCTGCCACTGTGTCAATTCCATCCCGTTGAGGGTCTTCCCCTATTTTGCTGACCATCCACTTTACCAAGCATGATATCCTTTTCCAGGGACCAGTCCCTTTCTGTCAACATGACCAAAGTACTTTAGAGAAAATCTGGCCATTCTTGCTTCTAAGGAACATTCAAGTTGTATTCTACCAAGACAGATTTGTTCATCCGTTTGGCAATGCATTTCAGTATTCTTCGCCAGCACCACAATTCAAATGCATTGATTCTTCTGAGGTCTTTTTTATTCATCATCTAGTTTTCTCACGCAAATGAGGCAATTGATAATGCTATGGCTTGGGTCAGACACACTTTAGTCTTCAAAGTGACATCTTTGCTCTTTGATACTTTAAAGAGGTCTTTTGCAGCAGATTTTCCCGTGCAGTCCATCCTCTTATTTCTTGACTTCTGCTTCCATGGGTGTTGATTATGGATCCAAGTAAAATGAAATCCCTGACAACTTGAGTCTTTTCTCCATTTATTGTGATGTCATTTATTGGTCCAGTTGTGAGGATTTTTGTTTCATGTTGAAGTGTAATACATACTGAAGGCTGTAGTCCCTGATCTTCATCAGTAAGTGCTTCAAGTCATCTTTGCTTTCAGCAAGCATGGTTGTGTCATCTGCACATGTCAGGTTACTAATGAGTCTCCTCTAATCTTGATGCCACATTTTTCTTCATTTAGTCCAACTTCTCAGATTGTTTGCTCAGCATACAGATTGAATTAATATAGTGAAAGGGTATACCCCTAATGCACACTTTTCCTGGTTTTAAACCATTCAGTGTCCTCTTGTTCTGTTCAAACAACTGCCTCTTGGTCTGTATGCAGGTCCTTCATGAGCACAGTTTTATGTTTAATTTATGTATAAATTATGTAAGACTGTGTTCTTCACAGTGTTATACATAATTTGTTATGATTCACACAGTCGAATGCCTTTGCATAGTCAGTAAAATCCAGGTAAACATATTTCTGGTATTCTTTGCTTTCAGCTAAGATCTATCTGACATCAGCAATGATATCTTTCATTCCATGTCATCTTCAGAATCTGACTTGAATTTCTGGTTGGTCTCTGTTAATATACTACTACAACCGTTTTTGAATTATCCTCAAAATTTTACTTGTGTCTGATATTAATGATATTGTTCAATAATTTTCACATTCTGTTGCAATTTTATTCGTTATGAAGGAGATACAAATCAAAACTACAATAAGATAACACTAAAATGGCTATGATAAAAAATATATAATAGGTATAGGTATAGATGTTGTTGTTAGGTGCCGTCGAGTCGTCTCCGACTCATAGCGACCCCGCGCACAGCAGAACGAAACACTGCCCGATCCCGCACCAGCTCCACGATCCCGCACCAGCTCCACGATCCCTGCTATACTTGAGCCCATCATCGCAGCCACCATGTCAATCCATCTCGTTGAAGGCCTCCCCCTCTTTCATCGACCCTCCACCCTACCCAGCATGACATCCTTCTCTAGGGAATGGTCCCTTCTGACAATGTGACCAAAACAGGTGAGGCAAAGTCTGGCCATTCTCACTTCCAAGGAGCATTTCGGGTGCACTTCTTCCAGGACAGATCTGTTAGTTCTTTTAGCAGCCCATGGTACTTTTTCAGCATTCTTCGCCAGCACCACAACTCAAAAGCGTCAACTCTTCTTCGGTCTCCTTATTCATTGGCCAGCTCTCACATGCATACGAGGCGATTGGAAATATCATGGCTTGTGTCAGGCGCACCTTAGTCCCCAAGGAGACATCCTTGCTCCTCAGCGCTTGAAACAGTTCCTTTGCGGATGACTTTCCCAATGCTACACATCGTCTAATGTCCTGACTGCTGCTTCCATTGGCATCGATTGTAGAACCAAGCAATGTGAATTCTTTGACAACCTCAATCTTCTTTCCATTTATTGTGATGCTGCTCATTGGTCCAGTTGTGAGGATTTTTGTTTTCTTTATATTGAGTCCATACTGCAAACTGTATTCTTCAACCTTCATCAGTAAGTGCCTCAAGTTATCCTCACTTTCAGCAAGCAAAGTTGTATCGCCTGCATATATCAGGTTGTTAATGATTCTTCCTCCAATCTTGATGCCACGTTTTTCTTCATATGGTCCAGCTTCTTGGATTATTTGCTCAGCACATAGATTGAATAAGTGTGAGGAAAGGATACAACTCTGACGCACTCCCTTCTTGATTTTAAACCATGTAGTGTCCCCTTGTTCCGTTCAAATGATAGCCTCCTGGTCAAGGTAGAGATTCCTCATGAGTACAATCAAGTGTTCAGGAATTCCCATTCTTCTCAATGTTATCCATAATTTGTTATGATCCACACAATCAAATGCCTTTGCATAGTCAATAAAACATAAGTAAACATCTTTCTGGTATTCTTTGCCTTGAGCCAAGATCCATCTGACAACAGCTATGATATCCCTTGTTCCACATCCTCTTCTGACTCCAGCTTGCACCTCTGGAAGTTCTTTGTCAATATATTGCTGCAACCATTTTTGAATTATCTTCAGTAAGATCTTACTTGTGTGCGATATTAATGATATTGTTCTGTAATTTCCACATTCTGTGTGATCACCTTTCTTTGGAATGGGTACAAATACGGATCTCTTCCAGTCATTTGGCCAGGTAGCTGTCTTCCAAATCTCTTGGCATAACCGAGCGAGTGCCTCCAAGGTATAGATGAGGATGTGGAAAAATTACAACTCTCATACATTGTTCATGGTACAGCTGCTGTAGAAAAAAGTTTGGTAGTTCTTTGAAACATAGAACCTAACACATGACCCAGCAGTTCCAAACTAGGTATATATCCAGAATGAAAGTAGAAACAAGAAACTTGTAAACCAACAACATTCATTGCAGCCCTATTCACAGTAGCCAAAAGGTAGGAACTAACTGTCCATGGAAGATGAATGGATAAACAAAATGTAGCATATATATATATACAATGTAATATATATCATTCATAAAGAGAAATGAAGTCCTTATGCATGCTACAGTATGGATCAATTTTGAAAATACTATACATTTTATGATCCCACTTACATAAACTAGGCAAATAAAGGACTAAAGGGGAGGGAAGAGAAAAAGAGGAGTCAGTGGTTGGAGGGCACTGAGTTTCTCTTAATGGTGGTGGAATAATTTGGAAATGCTTAGTGGTGATAGTTGTGCAGCATGATAAATATAATGTTACTGAATTTTACATGTGAAAAACGTTGAATTCGCAAATGTTTTCTTAACATATTTTTACATAATTAAAAGTTGCATATCATAGAAAACTCTATTGAAAATTGTTTTTAGAAGAAAATGATACAAAAATGTTTATAAATTATTAAATGAAAGAGAATGTGTTCTCCAAATTCTGTGTATAAAATGGTCCCAGTATTTACCTTTTTGTGTTTTTCTGTGAATGTGTGTTAATATTTATTTTTTCACCTGAAAAAAATAATTTTATCGATAAATGTACAGTGATTTCTGTTAACCTCCTAAAAAGGCAATGTGTATTTCAGTGTTTTGCAGGATCATTGTGTCCAAATTGGTTTTTGGAGAGCTAAAAAGTAATTTTCTTGAAAATAATAAGGCGCATCTTTGTATTTATTTAGATATTCCTGATCAAGTTATAAGAGTTTTCAAAGCAGATCAACAAAGTTGCTACATTATCATCAGTAAAGACACTACAGCTAAAGAAGTAGTTTGTCATGCTGTTCATGAATTTGGTTTGACTGGTGCATCCGACACATATTCTCTCTGTGAAGTTTCTGTTACTCCTGAGGGTGTCATAAAACAGAGAAGACTTCCAGACCAATTCTCCAAATTAGCTGATAGAATTCAGCTTAATGGAAGGTGAATGTACTTATTAGTGAATGTGCTTATTGTACATATGCTGTTTAGATCCTCCATTAAGATGGATGTTTTAAGTAGAAACATCCTCATGTTTTTAGAGTCACTGAATTTGCTAAAAGTTGAGCAAGATTGTTCTTGTTTTGTTTTTTTCTTTTTCCCCTATTTTCTTGTTTCCATAATTATGTAAATAGAACCTTAGGATGTTAGCACATGTAATAGTTACCCCAGAGTATAAGAATGAAAGAAGGAGCAGGCAGCTTGCTGAAATATTTTAGCACTCCTGCTAAAATCGACTGATATAATATATTCTCTTTTTTTTTTTTACAGATGAGGAAACTGAATGATACATATCTTTATATGTAATATATGAATTTCTTTTTACTCTGGCCAATACATATTTGGGGCAAAAGAAGTTTCAATTTTCACACATTTTTTTCTAACTAGTTTTCCTTTTCTTGTACAAGAAAAAATTATTTAAATATGCTCTGAAAATCATTTGAAGACTTTTGATAGTACAGTTGTTTTTTGTTGTTAACTCTGGAAATTTTCCCTGAGAATAATTTAATCTTTGTAGTGAGCCCAGTTTACATGTAGCAAGAGATCCTTGGGGACTTTAAAATGACAGGCCATCATGGTTGCTGTGAGTAGAGAATGGATTTCTGTGATTTGCTGGGTATGTGTGGTGGTTAAGAGCAGGGACCTTTGGAGCCAGTCTGCTCAAATTCAGAGCCCAGTTCTGGCTATTTGACCTCAGGCAAATTATTTAGGTGTACTTGAATTTTCTCATCTATAAGATGAGAATGATAATTATAAAGCCTATCCCATTGGTATGTTATTAAAGCTTAAATAAACATGAATTACTGTATATGTGTTAGATATAATTACTTTTATTATTTCTAATATAATGATTCTCAACACTGTTGTTTGTAAAAATGTCTTGGGCATATTAGCAATATAAAGGCAAGAGAGAAAGGGGGCTATATTTTCTTGACAGTAAAAAAAATAGATGGACACAAACTTAGAAGCACTGTAGGAAAGTTGCATATCAGAAAAGACCATTTCATGAAGTAAAAGCTTTATGTAAAACAGCAATCCTATATAGGGTGTTTCCTGATTATAAATATTTTAAGCTAGTCTCCTACATTTTAAATACCATAGAATTTTTGACCTATAAAGAAGAATAGAAAATGCAGGCCATTTGTATGGTTACTGATCAGTGCCATTTGCTGGAATGAATTAACAAGGATGCATCATTAGTAGAAATGTTTTCACTCCTTTATGAGTTTTATTATTCTTCACTTCTCTTAGAACTTTAGAGAAAAAGAAGGAAATAAGGACAATAACAGCTTCTTTTTTTTTCTTTTTCCCAGTAACAGCTTCTTAATAGAAATGTAAACCGCCCTCATTCGGGTCTTCATTTTGCCTTAATTATTCATTACTAATTTATTCATTCTTAATAATTCACTCCATCCACAAATGAATATTCATCTAGTACCAACTACATGTTAGATAGTGTTTTAGGTGGTGTCCTTGCCTTCATATAGCTTTTATGCTCAAGAATATACACACGTGGTTATTCACACATGGTGAATGAATAGTTTCATATATTTTTAAATTCACAGCATAATACTGTTTTTACTCTTTAAAATAAGACATCAGATGGCAGAAAAGCCCTTCTCATTTTAAAACTCTTAATTTTTCATTGCATTTATAAGTGAATATTCTGACATTTTGGATGAAAAGTTAACAGTGAAATTTAAATTGATATTTTTATAATAAAGAGGAAAATATTCTTATAAATGTGAAATTACTTATAAATGCAAATTTTTTGTTTTGTTTTTTAGGTATTATTTAAAGAATAACATGGAAACAGAAACTTTATGTTCAGATGAAGATGCCCAAGAACTGGTTAAAGAAAGCCAACTATCCATGCTGCAGCTCAGTACCATTGAGGTGGCCACCCAGCTCTCAATGAGGGACTTTGATTTGTTTAGAAATATTGAGCCTACTGAGTACATTGACGACCTTTTTAAGTTAGACTCCAAAACAGGAAATACTCACTTGAAAGAGTTTGAGGACATTGTAAATCAAGAAACATTCTGGGTTGCCTCAGAAATTTTAACTGAATCAAATCAGCTCAAACGAATGAAGATTATTAAACATTTTATTAAAATTGCACTCCACTGTCGAGAATGCAAAAACTTTAATTCCATGTTTGCAATAATAAGGTAAGGTTGTGCAAAATAGGTCAAATAGTTGTGTGTAGTTGGGTAATAATATCAGTCATGAATTTGATTTTGTGTCTAAGTATTCAGTGCCCACAAGAACAAAAATTCAGTTAATATCCTCTTATTAATACATTGTTAGTTATAATATAGGAGCTCTGGTAGCATACTGGCTAAAGCACTTGACTGCTAACCAGAAGGCTGGCGGTTCAAACCCACCAGCCACTCCTCGGAAGGAAGGTTGGGCAATCCTACTTCCGTAGTGATACTGCCTCGGAAACCCAAGGAGGGGTCGCTATGAGTCGGGGCTGACTCAACGGCACATAACAACAACAACAACAACAGTTATAATATATTTTTCTTTCTGGTAAAAATGGCTTTTTCTATTTTTATTTTTTCCATTCACTTAAAACAATATTTTTTGATGATTGTGAGTGATTGATTGCCTTTTCATTTTTCTTCCTTTCCCCCACTTTGAATGTGTACCTAGCAGCTCATCTTTACCAACTGACTTTTGGACTATGCGTTTCTGAGTACCCATCTCACTGTAATTTGACACTGAAAAATCACAGTGTGGTATCAGTGCTTTAACTTAAAATTATTATTTTGAAACAACAATGACAGCAAAAGCAATGATAATAATAATAGCAACCATTTGGTGATCTCTTCCTGTGTGTCAGGCACTGCAGTAAGTTCACTGGGTATATTGCTACTCAAGCAAGCTAGGACATTAGAATTATAAAAATCCTTCAAAGTTCATAAGCCCAGGGAGGGAAGTAGATGGTTACATGAGTTCCTGGAAATCTTTCTTCCCACTCATTATGACAAGTCAGTTGTAGGTAGCTTTTTGTTTTGTTTTTTTTCTGACCCTTATTCAGTATACTGCTGATCAACAAAATAATTCCTTTTAAAGCAAGTCTAATTTAAAGCATAGGGGACTGTCATTTAGTCTGCTTATAATGTAGTGTGTGTGTATATGTGTATGATTCCAATTTTACTAATTCCCCTATACACATACCTCAAAGAATTTGATAATGGTTTGTTCCTGTTACAGGAGGGGAAAAAAACATATTTACCATATTGTTGCACAAATAGTGTACACATAGTATATTACAGTTTTTATTTTTTTGGCAAACCATGCAATCCCTCATGTGTTAGTGTCCTAAGAGCACTATGTGCATTATATGTCTTGAGAGTGTTATATATGAAAACATCATCTAGGGAGTCTTTAATCTTAAGTCTGTTGTGATGATAGTTCCTTTGTGAAATTAACCAGTAACTGCAACTAAACTAGATGTTTTAGAGGGAGTACTGAATAGTACTGAATAACAGAGTGTGGCCTTTGGAATCAACTGTTCCTGTATATGAATCCTGACTTTCCTCCATAGCAGTTGTCTGTCAGTTTTCTTATCTGTAAAACATACGAATTACACCATCCATCTGTCTCATATTTTTAATCAGCTAGGCCTAAAACAACAAAAATGCCACTGATAAATACTTGGAAGGCTTGAAAAGGACCCTATTTGGATAGGAAGCGCTGAGTACAGGTTTTGGTAATGAGTGATTCGGTTTCAGAGTATGCTGAGCAAACTTGATCAAAACCAAGAGAGTGAATAATTTCTGTGCAAAAAAGAGAGTAGGACCAAAATGATAGAGGGCTAAAAATATAACTTAGTGACCACTCTTGGTGTGGGGTAAGGGAGGAAGACTCTAGCCAAAGAGGTGGAGGATTAATATAAGAAGTAGTAAAACAGCACAATTATGGTAATGCCATAAAAGCCAAGGAAAGAGTGATTCGAGAGAAGGTGGTAGACAGTTAGCCCAGGAAGGGTACAGGAAAGGTCTCTAGGAATGGACTCTGATTTTCTAAGCCAATCAGCACATGATATTCCTCTGATAATTATTATTAATTAGTCCCAAGTAGACATATAACTAAGAAGGCCTGGTGGTGTAACAGTTAAGCGCTTGGCAGCTAACTGAAAGATTGGAAGTATATACCTACCCAGCAGTTCCACAGGAGAAAGACCTGGTGTTCTGCTTCTGTAAAGATTACAGCCTAGAAAACCCTATGGACATATCTACTCTGTCACGTGGGGTCACTATGAGTTGGAAATCAACTCAGCACGCAGCAATAGCAACAGGTATGTAACTAAAGTTAAACCAGTGGGACAAGAAGGATCTGATTGCATGGGTAGACAACTGTGACTTCTCTCTCCCACTGGACAAGGAAAAGGAAGCGTGATGTCCCAGCTGTTGGCCGCAATTCAAAATGAAGCTGCTGCTGTAGATTTCAGAGTAGAGAGATGGAAATAATCTGAGGGCCCAAAGACGTTGCTGAGCCTTTGAATCAACAAACTTGAAGCCTGCCTCATCTCTAAACTTCCTGTTATTTGGATAATAATTATCCTTATCTTTTTAAATGAATAAAATTAAGGTTACACTGATACAACTATAGGCAAGTAAAGTAGTTCCTGAAAGAATACCTTTTTTTGTCTTCATAGTTCTACTATGTGTAATTCAGCAGTGTCCCCACATAGTTTTAGCTTTGTTAAAGAAAGTTGGTGAATGTACTTTACTTACCTGAGTACCTCTCCACCTTCCACCCCCAAGTTCTTTTTTAATGTTTTTATTTTCGTCTTTGACAGTGGCTTGAACCTGGCACCTGTAGCACGACTAAGAGGTACTTGGGAAAAGTTACCAAACAAGTATGAGAAGCACCTTCAAGATCTTCAGGACCTTTTTGATCCATCTAGAAACATGGCAAAATATAGAAATATTCTGAGTAGTCAGAGCATGCAGCCTCCAATTATTCCACTCTTCCCCCTTGTCAAGAAGGATATGACATTTCTACATGAAGGTATTTGAAAATTAGCATGTTTAGCATCAGCTAATTTTAAAGACTTGTATATTTTTGAAGTCTAATGATTACATGTAACTAAATCTTTACATAATTAAATGCAACAGATTTTCGACTCCAAGAGTCATGTTGATGGAAACAAATTTAAGTGCTTACCCTATGCATTCAAACATAAAATTAACTTATGCAAAGATGTGTTTGATAATATTTATTATTTGGTTTGGTGATACTTTTTCTTCCAACTTTTTTCCTTGGCCTGTTCTTTTATTGACATCTTTTACACATGGAGAACAATGTGTAATGAATTATGATACAGCAGTCACCCATATAACAAACCTGAATCAAAAATAAAACATTGTCAGCATCCCAGAAACCCCACATATGCTCCTTCCCAAAATACTTCTCTCACCCTCTTCCCCAAAGGTAACTGCTATCCTGACTTCTAATATCTTGGTTTAGTTTTGCCTGGTCACAGGGCATCTTGAATTCTGTGGCTTGATATTTTTAATCAGTTTTGGAAAATTCTAAGTCATCAAAGTTTGTATTTATTCTTTTATTTATTCTTCTTTACGGATTCTAATTTTGCTTCTGCTAGACCTTATCACCCACCATTTGTCTCTCAATTTGTTGTACTTTGGTGGCTTGCGTGTTGCTGTGAGGCTGGAGGCTATGCCACCGGTATTTCAGATACCAGCAGGGTCACCGATAGTGGACAGGTTTCAGCCGAGATTCCAGACTAAGACTCAGAAGGAAGGGGCCATCCACTTCTCAAAGAATTGGCCAATGAAAAGCTTATGAATAGCAGTAAAACACTGTCTCATATATTACTAGAAAACTTTATTAATAGCCCTGAAACATTGTCTGACATAGTGCCGGAAGATGAACCTCTCAGGTCAGAAGGCACTAAAAATATGACTGGGGAACAGCTGCCTCCTCAGAGTAGAGCCATCCTTAATGATGTGAAGGGAGTAAAGCTTTTGGGACCTCCATTTGCTGATGTGGCATGACTCAAAATGAGAAAAAACAGTTGCAAACATCCATTTATAATCGGAACATGGGCATACGAAGTATGAACCTAGGAAAATTGGAAGTTGTCAAAAATGAAATGGAACGCATAACGTTTACTATCCTAGGCATACGTGAGATTAAATGGACTGGTTTTGGCCCTTTTGAATCAGACAACCATATGATCTATGCCAGTAATGACAAATTGAAGAGGAATGGCGTGGCATTCATGGTCACAAAGAATGTTTCGAGATCTGTCTTGAAGTACAATGCTGTCAGTGATAGAATAATATCCATACACCTACAAGGAAGACAAGTTAATACTACTATTACTCAAATTTACTCACCAACCACCAAAGCCAAAGATGAGGAGATAGAAGATTTTTACCAACTTCTGCAGTCTGAAATTGACCAAACATGCATTCGGGATGTATTGTTTACTGCTGGTGACTGGAATGCAAAAGTTGGAAACAAGGAGGAATTACCAGTACTTGGAAAATTTGGCCTTGGTGATAGAAATGACACTGGAGATCGCATGGTAGAATTTTGCAAGGTCAGCATCTTATTCATTGCAAAGACCTTTTTTCAACAACATAAACAGCAGCTATACACATGGACTTCACCAGATGGAGTACACAGGAATCAGATTGACTATATCTGTGGCAAGAGGAGATGAAAAAGCTCAATATCTTCAGCCAAAACAAGGCCAGGAACTGACTGTGGAACATACCATCAACTGCTCATATGCAAGTTGAAGCTGAAGACAATTAGAGCAAGTCCACGAGAGCCAAAATATGACCTTGATTATATCCATTCTGAATTTAGAGACAATCTAAGGAATAGATATGATGTACTGAACACCCATGACTGAAAACCAGAGGAGTTGTGGGATGACATCAAGAACATTATCTATGGGAGTTCCGGCAAGATGGCGGACAAGGCAGAAAGACTGCACAGACCTTCTTCAACAAAGAAAAGGGAAACCAGTTAACACAGACACAGAAGATAATCCTGGACCCCTGAGCCTTGAAGGGAAGGATATAGAAGTGAACTAAACCCTAACTAGCAGAAGAATTTGCGT
>NW_006921699.1:688736-706577 GCF_000298275.1 Orycteropus afer afer | reverse complement strand
AAAAAAAAAAAAGATTTACTGTCTTGGAAACCCAATGGGGGTCACTATGAGTCAGGAAAAAAAAAAAAAAAAAGAACATCATCTATGAAGAAAGCAAAAGATCATTAAAAAGATAGGAAAGAAAGAAACGGCCAAAATGAATGTCTGAAGAGACTCTGAAACTTTCTCTTTAGTGTAGAGTACCTACAGTGAATGGAAGAAATGATTAATTAAATATGCTGAACAGAAAATTCCAAATGCATCTTGAGAAGACAGAGGCAGTTATTATAATGAAATGTGCAAATACCTGGAGTTAAAAAACCAAGAGGGAAGAACACACTAGGCATTTCTCAAGCTGAAAGAACTGAAGAAAAAAATCAAGCCTCAAGTTGCAGTACTGAAAGATTGTATGGGAAAAATATTGAATGACACAGGAAACATTAAAAGAAGATGACAGGAATATACAGAGTAACCGTACCAAAAAGAATTGGTCGATGTTCATCCATTTCAGAAGGAAGCATATGTGATCAAGAACCAATAGTATTGAAGGAAGAAGTCAAAGCTGCTCTGAAGGAATTGACGAAAAACAAGGCTCCAGGAATTGGTGGAATACCCATTCAGATGTTTCAACAAATAGATGCTGCACTAGAGGCCTTTATGCATCTTTGCCGAGAAATTTGGAAGACAGCTGCCTGGCCAACTGACTGGAAGAGATCCGTATTTGTACCCATTCCAAAGAAAGGTGATCCCACAGAATGTGGAAATTGTCAAACAATATCATTAATATCACACTGAAGTGGAATCTTGCTGAAGATAATTCAAAAATGGTTGCAGCAGTATATTGACAGAGAACTTCCAGAAATGCAATCTGGATTCAGAAGAGGACATGAAATGAGGGATATCATTGCTGATGTCAGATGGATCTTGGCTGAAAGCAAAGAATACCAGAAAGATACTTACTTGTGTTTTATTAACTGCAAAAGCATTCAACTGTGTGGATCATAACAAATTATGGATAACATTGAGAAGAATGGGAATTCCAGAACATTTAAATGTGCTCATGAAGAACCTGTACATAGGAAGCTGTCATTCACACAAAACAAGGGGATACTGCATGGTTTAAAATCAGAAAGGGAGTGTGTTAGGGTTGTATCCTTTCACCACACTTGTTCGATCTGTATGCTAAACAGATAATCTGAGAAGCTGGACTGTATGAAGAAGAGTGTGGCAGCAGGATTGGAGGAAGACTCGTTAGCAGCCTGCAATATGCAGACGACTCAACTTTGCTTGCTGAAAGTGAGGATGACTTGAAGCCCTTATTGATGAAGACTAAAGACTGCAGCCTGCAGTATGGGTTACATCTCAACATAAAGAAAATGAAAATCCTCACAACTGGACCAATAAGCAGCATCATGATAAATGGAGAAAAGATTGAAGTTGTCAAAGATTTCATATTGCTTGGTTCCATGATCAACACCAGTAGAAGCAGCAGTTAAGACATCAGACGACATATTACACTGGGCAGATCTGTTGCAAAAGACCTCTTTAAAGTACTGAAGAGCAAGGATGTCTATTTGAGTCTAAGATACGCCTAACCCAGGGTATTACGGTATTTTTAGTTGCCTCATAGACATGTGAAAGCTGGACAGTGAATAAGGAAGACTGACGAAGAGTTGATGCTTTTGAGTTGTGGTGTTGGCAAAGAATACTGAAAGTGCCATGGACTGCCAAAACTAACAAATCTGCCCTGGGAGAAGTGCAGTTGGAATGCTTCTTGGAGGCGAGCTTGGCCAGACTTCATCTCACCTACTTCAGTCATGTTGTCACAAGGGACCATTCCCTGGAGAAGAGTATCATGCTTCAGTAAGTAGAGGATCATCAAAAAAGGAGAAGGCCCTCAACTAGATGGATTGACACAGTGGCTGCAATGATGGGCTCAGGTATAGCAAGGATTGTGAGGCTGACGGAGGACTGGGCAGTGTTTCGTTCTATTGTAGGTACATAGGTTGCTATGAGTTGGAGTCGACTCAACAGCACCTAACAAGAACAGACCTTATTACTGTGTTCCTAAAATCTGAACGTGACAACATTATAATCTAGATCCCCTGGGGGTCCATTTCTGTTGTCCCTTTTTTCTTTTGCGTTTTAATTCTATTGTCTTTTATTTTGATGTACCTAATCATTTTTGACCATTAATGGATGTTCTGTGTAACAAATTATAGAAATAATCTAAGGCTTTGGTTGATGTTCTGTTCCCCCAGAGAAAAATAAAAATTGTTTCTGTCAGGCAACTAGGGATGAAAGTAATCCAAAATCACTTTAATCCATTTTTTTGGACATAATTTAACACTGGTCTACATTCAGTTCATCCTTAGTCTCAGAATATAGCCCTTCAGGGTCTCAACCCAAAGCATTGTGGATTTACCTGGACTTAAATTGTTTTTTTCTTTAACTTCAAAAGACAGAGTGGCCCTGCTCAGTTTTTCAGCTTATCAGCCTACTTTTTTTAAAATGAGCAGTTGCACAGGTAGGCAAGCACTGGCAAATGCTAAACTGGCTTCTCTGCGGCCTCCTCCCTGATCTTGACTTTCTGATTCCTCACTACCTAATTAGTTGTCTGATGCCTTTGAGCATATATTTTTTGTTTTTTCCAGCTTTTTAATCGTTCTCAGCAGGAAGAGGATTCTGAGTTACGTAGTCTACTCTTTCATTATCACTCTTTTTTCATAAGGAAATGTTGTTATAAGCTTCAGACATTTTTCTAACATGTTACCTCAAAACAGGTTTATGTGACTTGAGTACTTTGATGATCAGTTTGGTTCCAACTGGTATTGAGACCCTAAACAATTCATATGTCATTATATAGATACTGCTTACTGTGAGGTAGGAGGCTATCCTATGTTTCAAACCATATCATTCTCAAACTTGGCGTCAAGGCCTTGAACTTCCACAGAGGCACCTCAGGTGCTGCCATTGGAGATGAACTGGGGTTATGGTAACTGTTAAAGATGCTGCTGTAGATAATCAGCTTGCCCTTTGAACACATAGTTTTTGTTTTGTGGTTCAGACTAGATAATCCAACAAATGGGCTAAGTCTGATTTCATACCTAATCTCTTCAAAGAAAAGTAAGCCATTTTTAAAGCTGCCTGGACTTTTTTCTCAGACAACTATTTAATAGTCAAAAATAAAAATAATAGAATATATTTACAGGTAAATTTATGCTAATGATTGAAGTTGTGATTATAAATTCAAACACCAAGAAAGAAAAAGTGAATGGCAGACTGAAGAATGTATACCCCAGAGGCACTACCTCTTAATTTCAATGTAATTATTGCCATTTGGGAATGTGAACCCACTATTACCTAGTCCCTACCATCCCCTTTTTCCCAGCAGAAGTCAGGAATTTTTGTGTTCATATGGTATCTTCCACTTCTTAAATCTTGACCACTCAATTTAAAAAATATATATGTATGTTTTTTATGTTGTATATATATATATAGTGAACCAAAGAAAACTTATTTGTGGGCTGAATTTAATTACTACCCCACTCATTTTTAAATGCTGTTCCTTTGCTGCCCCAAAGAGCAGATATGGGTGCTTGTCTGAAAGTAGGCTTGGGCATCTGGAGAGGTAGACTTAAGGGGCTGCACATTTTATGGGTGTGCTTATAAATTAATGAGATTGGTTTTAGAAGCTATGCAAAGAAGGACTTTCATATATTCATCATCCTTACTCCGATACCAAGCAAAATTCCTCCCAGTATATAGCTCATTTTCTGGGAACAGGCTTTAAGCCATCTACGAATATAAGAAGTCTTATAAATAAACGTTAGAATTTTTAAAGAATGTTCAGGTTTGTGCCACACAGGAATAACAACTTGACTTTTGTTACTCTTACGTGTTGTTATTGTTAGGTGCTATCGAGTTGGTTCCAACTCACAGCAACCTTATGTACAGCAGAACAAATCACTCCCGGCCTTGTGCCATCTTCACAGATGTTGCTGTATTTGTGCCCATTGTTGCAGCCACTGTGTTAGTCTGTCTTATTGAGGTCTTCCTCTTTTTCACTGACCTCCTCTTTACCAAGCATGATCTCCTTCTCCAGGGACTGGTCCCTCCTAATAACACGTTCACAGTATATGAGATGAAGTCTCACCATCCTTGCTTCTAAGGAGCATTCTGGCTGTATTTCTTCCAAGACATTTTATATAGGTATTTTAATTTTGAAGGTTAAAGAATTACTTTCATTTTGTAGGAAATGACTCCAAAGTAGATGGTTTAGTAAACTTTGAGAAGCTAAGAATGATTGCCAAGGAAATTCGTCAAGTTATTCGTATGACTTCTGCTAACATGGACCCAGCTATGATGTTCCGACAGAGGTATGGTATTGAAATGTGTAAAAGTGTTAAAGAGTGGTTTATGGGGCAATACAATAATAGTCATAGTATTTATGGTTTATTGGCCATCTAAATCCCTGGATGGTACAAACAGTGCTGCTAACCGAAAGGTTAGAGGTTCAAGTCTACCCAGAAGTGCCTAGAGGAAACACCTTGCAATCTACTTCTGAAAAGTCAGTCATTGGAAGGTCTGTGGAACACAGTTCTATACGTGTTGGGTCACTATACGTCTGACTTTTCTGAGTACATGGATATTTCTGTATTCTAATGGTTCTTTAAAATATCAGTGAATTTAAACCTAGGAAAATTGCTGATCTTTACTGTAGTTATCACACAACACAAATGCTTTCATCTGATTTCTAACCTAAGCTGTGAAGTATTAGTCTGCATCTCTCTGATATTTTCACTGACTATTTTGAAAATTCTATTTCTAGCAAAGTCATACTTCAGTATTCCAAAATACAGTTCTTATTCTCAATTTATACTACTGCTGTTTGTTTATAGTAATTTCTTTGATATATTTTTTGTTGTGTGCCGTCGATTCCAACATAGAGCAACCCTTTAGGACAGAGTTGAAACTGCCCTACAGGGTTTCTTAGCCATACGTAATCTTTATCAGAGCAGATTTCTAGGTCTTTTCTCCCACAGAGCCACTGGTTAGGTTCGAACTGCCGACCTTTTGATTAGTAGCCAAATGCTTAACCATTGCACCACCAGCACTCCTTTCTTTGATATAGTTTGTAAATTGCAATTTAAGCATGTTCCATCTTTAATAAAAATGGATAATATTATTTGTATTCTATATTAACCAAATCTTCCAAGAATGCTTTTTTAAAATTCATTTTTAATATAATAACAAAGTCTTCCTCAAAATACAAAGTGGCCAAGTTGTTCCCAGTAATCGTTATAATTTTCAGGGTAGATAGAAATTAGGATTTTAATTTTTGGTCTGATTTTCCTCTGGGCCCATATATTTAGCTTCAGTTTATAAGAACTTTAAAAAATAAAATATTTATAGAGACAAACATAATTACTGTGGTTCTAAAATACGTATTATCTAAGGAAACAAAAATACTTTGTTCTTTAAGAGTCACAGTGGAAACTTTTTGTAACCAAACAAAATTAGTGTGTGTCAGGATGGTGTTGTGTTGTTTGTTTCTTTTATTTAAGTCACTGTCCAGGACTCTTTGTTTTTGTAAGTAGTTGATCTGATGATTCCTCTGGTTCAGAGATCGCCAAAGTATAGAGGAAAGGGTATGCCCAGAATCACGTCTTTCTTATCCATCTCACTTCTGCCCCTTAAGAATCACTAAATATGAGAGGTATCATTGCTCAAGAGTTTGGAAGCAGAAAACATTAAGAACTAGGGACCAAAGCAAACCTTCATTTCTGTTTTTGTTGCATGTCTAAAAGCTGTACAGTGGTCCCGTCACTCTGTGTTGTCTTACATAGACCTCCATTCACTCATACATGTTTACCAGCTTGGTCCCTGAAGTTGATGCATTTGTGACCCTGGCAGCCCAGTTGATAGTGCACTAAGTACTAGCTGTGCTTCAGAAATGAACAGAGGAGGAAAAATTGATGAGGAAATGAGTAAACCTGCCTGTGTTTTTGAGAATGGCTTGGGCTGATAGAATAAAGCAAGGGGAAAAATAAATCATTTATAATTAGATTGCACTGAACCTTCCCCAAATCAATTTTGTCACTAATACTGAAATGCAGTATCTTTCTTTGAGCAAATAATTGTCCATTTTTAGTGGTGTGTGTTACCAGTATGGATGAAGTAACCCTTTTATCTTAACATAATTTGCTGACTGAAAAACTATTTAGAGATATATACTATCATAAAAATATTAATGGTATATTTTTATTTACCTGTTTAGTTAGATTTGCTGTTTATAATTTCTTACTGAATATATGGACAAAAAAATTTCTGATTTAAAAATGGAATTATAAATCTTACTGTTTGCTGCAGTTTCACCCTACCAGTGAATGAGCAGCTCAACATATTTTTAGGAAAAAAAGTTTAAAAGTTCTATCCCTTTCCCTTTAAGTTTCCTTTCCCAAAAACTTTATAGTAAGTAAACATTTTTAATCAAGATGAGTTGGGTATTAAATATATAATTGGTTCAAAGCATATTTTTCTTAATTTTTTTAAATGGCCCACAGTGCACACACATCATAATGCATCTTACCCTCCTGCATTTCATTAAAATCATTTTGCTGTCAACCTTTTCCTAGTAAAATTTTTCTGGTCTATTTTGTCTGCAGTTTCTGTGACTCTCAACTGTTGTCTTTTTTCTGTGCTTTCCTACTCAAACACATGCTTCAATGTTTGTGGCTCTTGCTTACAGGAAGAAGAGGTGGCGGAGTCTGGGGTAAGTGTAGAGATGAACACAACTGGAATGAAGGTTGTGCAACTCTTAACATATACTGCATCCTTTTCATTAATGCACGCATATTATAAAATAGCATGCGTTCTATTAACCCTGTCAAGCCTACCTTCCTGAAAAAATGCCTTTTGCTAACAAGAAAAGTAGTGATAGAGCTAGCCTTTTTCTTTTTTTTTTTTTCCCCTTTACTTTTCTAAGCACTTTAAATGAATTATTTACTGCTCCATCCACCCTATGAAGTAGGTACTACTGTATTATTCCCATTATACAGATGAGAAAGATAGAGTTGCCCAAAGTCTTTGCATCTCATCAGTGATGGATCCAGACCTAAGTAGTCTGATTTTAGAGTTCAAGCCACTTTATTTTATTCAACTGCCATATCTTATCAAAGTTAAATCTGTAAGTGTGTGAAGGAGCTCTGGTGGCGTAATGCCTAAGGCATTTGACTGCTGACCAGAAGGTTGGCAGTTCAAACCCACCAGCCACTCCACAGAAAGAAGACTGGGCTAACTACTTCTGTAAAGATTTAGCACCTCAGAAACCCAAATGGGGTCACTATAAGTCGGAATTGACACAATGGCAGTGAGCTTGTTTTTTTGTTTATGTTTTTAATAAATGTATAAAGGTAGATGTCTGTTTATAAAGATTCCATTTTTGATCTGTTTATAAAAAGAACCCTTTATTCAACTACTATAAAATTGAGTTAATATAGAAGATGATTTTAATTCTTCAGATCCACTGATACCATAAGACTTTTGGAATTATTTAAATTTTGTTTGAAATCCTGCCAACTCCAATGAAAGACTGCCTTATCTCTTTAAAACTGTGATAGAATCAGAAACTGCCACCTTTTGTTGTTTAAGTAAGTTCAGGTCTACACTCATAAATAACTTCAGAATCATGGAATGTTGAGGATCCTAGAAATCATGTATCTAGTCTTTTCATTTTTAGGTGAAGAAAGAAACCCAGAACTTAGATAGTTTTTGTGGATGAAGAGATTGTATAAGAATTTTGATATTTTAAGACTGTAGTGAATCATGGAGTTAAATGCTTTTTTTCAATACATACTTTGTTTTTTTTGTGAGCCACTTTCTAAGTGTCTTACTTTAACTTGAGTCTTGTCTTATTTGTGGTCTTGTTTTCTGTTAAAGCAAGGTGAACTTGATTCTCCTTCTGTTTTCTTCCTCCTTCCCTAATGTGTACTTTTCATATGTTTTTATCTACGTATACATTTATGAATTGGTAAAAATTGATACCTGGCACTATCGTTGTGAAGAATACCTGGACCATATATCTTAGTGGGTATTTTGGGTGTATGAATGGCTTATATTAACAACCAATTCTCTATTTAATTCAGCTTTGGGTTCATATTGTGTGATGCTTGCAGGCATTGAGTATTTTTGTTTATATGTCAGACTTCTGTCTTGGAAATGGCTTAGAAAATAATTTATTATCATTTATCACAGTGTTTTCATTTATCAGTTTGTATCCTAGATTTGTGGACACCTTCTCTTATTATGGATATCAAATAAGAAAACATTATTAAGCATTTGAATTAAAATTTCATCCTAAACGTTGGGTCTTGATTTTACTGTACTATAGATCTAAGATACCAGTTTTTGGACATACCATTATTTTATTACCACTAAGAAAAATCACTGCAGTGCTTTTTTATCAATAAAAATTTTTGTTTTATGTGCTTACTAAAAGAGCTCTTATAGACTTAGGCATGAGTTTTTATCATGTAACACCTTTGTGCATACATAAAGAGGAAAATGTCAGCAAAGTAAATTGATTAAAGTATTTCTAAAACTTTATATTCAGAATATGAATCTTCTCAATCATTTCTAAAGTCAGTATCTTTTACATACACTCTCTCTGTCCTCTGCCCATAAGGTATGTTCATGGTGCAGCATTTCTTAAAACAAGTAACAAGTCATTAAAGAACTAAAGCCACTGGTGCTGGCCTCTTTTAGACTGGCTTTCCAAATACTTAAAGCTAACCTTTTAAGACCTACTTTGGGAATATTGTTTAATTTGTCAGATTCATTTTACAATCATTTGGTTCCTGGAGGTTAAAAGAGTAATTCATTAATGTCATTGGATTATCTTCCAAACTATTCTGCAAACTTTAATGTTTCTACATACGTAAGCAGTAACAACCACATCACAAATTCTGTCTGACCAGTAGCAACTAGAAGTTGCTATTGAATGTGAGACACACTCCTATTTCAACAGACTTAAAATGTGAAAGAAAAAAAGTACCAGAACTTTTTTTTCAACTATATTTCACTTGATTTATAATGAAAAGAGTAGGATTTGAGTGTCCAGTGGATGTGTGAGCACTGAAGAAAAAGTTGTATGGCTATGGTCTATGTAGATTTAGAGTATTTTTATATAAGTTTGTGATTAATTTAGAAAACCCATAGGTACATTGTGGGGTTTTTTGTTTTGTTTTGTTTTGTTTTTGTTTTTGAGTATCATGGCAGTTGCCTTCAAAATTATAATCATCCAAGAACCTTGTATATGCTGGCCTTGTTAGAAAGGACAAACAGCATTATAGTTCCCATTTCCCATTGACCATAGATATAATTATTGTAGAAGGGTATTTGCCAAAGACCATAGAACTGGATGAAGCTGTACCTTGTTTAAATTGTAGTTATTTTTACCTGGCTTGCAGTGCCATCACATTCAGAGGGATTGCAGAAGAGAGGGCGAGATTTCCAGTCCTAAAGCCCACATTTCACCTAGCCATTCTGTATGTGGGTGGAAGCATTGGGTAGTTTTTTAACTGCATTTTTAATCTGTGACTAAAGTTAATTAAATGTAGATGCTATTATTTTTCACTAATATCTTACTGGTTGTTCTTGAATTTTGGCCTGAATCTGTTTATTGATAAAATTGGCAGTATGCTGAAACGGACCTGCTATAGATAGGAATGGTGATGGCAATAGCATCTTCCCAGCAGAATAGACAAGCCATGGTGCTCTGGAAACTCCCTTACTGAATAACCCTAATGCAGATGGACTTGCCATAGCTCCTGAGTATAAATGGCTTCAAGGGCTAAGAGGTGCTTTTACTTGTTCCATGGGTTATATAAGCACAAATGCAGGTCTCATGAGATGTGTTGCTCAGCAAGCCTGGGGCAGGTGGGGAGTTTTTATCTTGTTCCTTTGAATTCTGCACTTTGCCAGATCTTGTTCTTAATTCAGAACATCACCATGTGTATCAAATTACTTCGCATTAATGCTTTTTATCTTTTAACTTATTTGCATCAGCATGCGATAGCATTAACAGAACAAAATTCTTTTACTCTTCAATCTGCCATAATTATCTTTACAGCCAGCCCTTTACTGAGATCTCCATCTTCTTATAGGTCATTGAGTCAAGGCAGCACAAACTCAAATATGCTGGATGTTCAGGGAGGTGCTCACAAAAAAAGGGCACGCCGCAGCTCCCTGCTTAATGCCAAGAAGCTATATGAGGATGCTCAGATGGCAAGGAAAGTGAAGCAGTATCTTTCTAGTCTGGATATAGAAACAGATGAGGAGAAGTTCCAGATGATGTCCTTGCAGTGGGAGCCTGCATATGGCACATGTGAGTACCAGTCTCTGAGTTTATACTTGTGTAACACTAAATTAAAGCACAACAAAATAGAAATTCATTTCTCTAGAATTATACTAGGAACTCTGGTGGCATAGTGCCTAAGGTATTTGACTGCTAACCAGAAGGCTGACGGTTTAAACCCACAGCCACTCCTCGGAAGGAAGGTTAGGCAATCTACTTCCATAGTGATACTGCCTTGAAAACCCAAGGGGGGTCGCTATGAGTCGGACCCCACTCAACAGCAATGAGTTTGGTTTGGTTGGTAGAATTATACTACAATCCCAAGAAAATTGTTAACTTTTACTCACAAGAGAATACTGATAACACCCCTAAGCCTCATGTGATCCTGTTAATAAGATACTGAATCCCATCCATTCCTGACGATTACACTAAAGCAAGAAATAGATAAATAGTTTATGGTTGAAATCATAAAAAATTGGAATACTGTAAAGAAATCCTTTCGTTAGAGAAAAATTCTAACTTTATTTCTAAATGAGGAATGACCACAAGTAAAATATTTTTTATTTCACAAATAATATATTCAATTAGAAGACAGAAGAAATTTAATCAGAACATTGTTAGAGGTACTAGGTGTATTATTGGTATTAGTAAATAAAGATTAGACACATTCTGATATTAGTGTTTAGAAAATACAGTAGGGAGCAAAAGATGCAATTTTCAGGATTTTTTTTTTTTTTTAATTCAAACAACAGAATGCCTATGTCCCTGTGTGAATGAACTCGTGTTGTACAAGCAGAAATAAAAAATATTAATATACTGTTTTTCATGGGGGAAAATATTCTTAAGTTGAAATTATGGTTAAATGTTAATGCCAATAAAAATCTCAATAGGTTGCATAGAATTTAATAAAATGTTGACAAAATAAAACCAAAAAACGGTCAGAATTTCTTTTGATGTCCATAATACTGGGGCAAAGATGACCCTAAGATTGATGAATGGTGTTTGCATAGTAATAGAAAAAGTATATCAACAGAGTAGAATGGAGAAAATGGAAATAGAACCAAGTAATGATAACAGATTAATATGTGACAGTGAATTTAAAATATCTTGAACACTCCCACCTATAGGAGAAGGAATGAAATGTGATAGAAAGAACAAACTGAAGGACAAAGGCAGAGTTTGAATCTCATTTATTACCACTTGAGTGAGGTTCTTTTCATCTTAGGAGGGGAAAAAAAAAAAAGCTAACAAATATTAAGAACATTCTGTATGCCATCTATGATGCTAAATGTTTTATAAACATTAGCATTTGCTTCTTACAGCTGCCTCTGAGGTGTCCAGTATTGGGACAGTATTCCAATGAGTTAATGCACAAAAATCACCTGCTTATACAAAGATGTTGTGATATGAATTACAGTGAAAAAGATACCACTCACATACTAAAATTCTAGAGAATATTTAAGTAAATTGTTTCTTTATCAGTACAAGGAAGGCATATGGCCATTAAAAATAACAAATTTATATAGACTAGAAAGTATTTTCTAAAAGAAGAAGATGGAAGGAATACAGAGTCACTGTACAAAAAAGAATTGGTAGACATTCAACCATTTTAGGAGGCAATACATGATCAAGAACTAATAGTATTGAAGGAAGAAGTCCAAGCTGCACTGAAGGATTGGCAAAAAAAGTAAGGCTTGAGGAATTGACGTAATACCCATTGAAGTGTTTCAGCAAACAGATGCAATACTGAAAATGCACCTTCATCTATGCCAAGAAAGTTGGAAGATAGCTACCTGGCCAGCCAACTGGAAGAAATCCATATTTGTGCCCATTCCAAAGAAAGGTAATCCAACAGAATGCAGAAAATTATCAATAAAAATATTATTACCAAAACATGAAAGTAAAATTTGCTGAAACTAATTAAAAAATGGTTGCAGCAGTACATTGACAGGGGGCTGCCAGAAATTCAAGCCAGATTCAGAAGAGAACGTAGAACAAGAGGTATATCATTGCTGATGTCAGATGGATCTTGTATGAAAGTAAAGAATGCCAGAAAGATGTTTACCTGTGTTATTAACTATGCAAAGACATTTAAGTGCTTAGATCCTAACAAATTATGGATAACATTTCAAAGAATGGGAATTCCAGAACACTTAATTGTACTCATGAGGAACAATACATAGACTAAGAGTCAGTCGTTCATACAAAACAAGGGAATACTGCATGGTTTAAAATCATGAAAGGTGTGTGTCAAGGTTATATTCTTTCACTCTGCTTATTCAGTATGTTGAGTAAATAATCTGAAAAGCTGGACTATATGAAGAAGAACGCAACATCAGGATTGGAGGAACACTCATTAACAACCTACAGCAGTCTTCAGTATATATTACACTTCAGCATAAATAAAACAAAAATCCCCACTTCTTGACCAATAAGCAACATCATGATAAATGAAAAGATTGAAATGGTCAAGGATTTCATTTTTCCTGGATCTATAATGTTTATGGAAGTAGCCATCAAGAAATTAAATGACATTATATTGAGCAAATCTGCTGCAAAAGACCTCTTTCAAAGATGTCACTTTGAGGAAAAAAGAAAAAAAAGTCACTTTGAAGACTAAGATGTGCCTGACCCAAGCCATTGTCTTTTCAGTAGTCTCATACACATGTGGAAGCTGCACAGTTAATAAGGAAAACTGTAGAAGAATTGATGCATTTGAATTTTCATGTTGGTAAAGAATAATGAATATACCTTGGACTGCCAGAAGAACAAACAAATCTGTCTTGGAAGAAGTATAGCTGGAATGCTTCTTAGAAGTGAGAATGGCTAAACTTCACCTCTTGTACTTTTGTCATGTTTTCAGAAAGGATCATTCCCTAGAACAGGATATCATGCTTGGTAAAGTAAGAGTGTCAGTAAAAAATGGGAAGACTCACCGAGATGGATTGGCACATGGCTGCAGCTATGAGCTCAAGCATCCCGGCTATTGTGAGGATGGCGTAGGACTGGGTGGTGTTTCATGCTGTTGTATATAGGGTCGCTGTGATTTGAAACTGACTCAGTGGCACCTAACAACAGCAAAGTGTTTAGGAAAATCTCTTATTGTGCATGTGTGATATCAAGGCTGTTTGAAAATGGTACATGTTGAAAGATTGAAAGAATATATAGAACTTTTAGGTTTTATTATATTTTAAAGTTCAGAGCTATACATATAGCTAACCCTGCTTTGAATGTTCACCAGAATTCTTTTTTCCCCACATAATTTAATACAGACTTTATCATCATATGCTTGTACAACACAGTTTATTTTGCTGCTTTCAGCTAGTAAAAATTTCTCTTTTGTTTTGGTTATCATATAATCTTTGTTCCCTAAATCTGACTTGGGATATTTAAGATCATAGGCATGTCTTTTATGCTTTATTAATGATTAAAACTGTGAGACCCAGAAAAATCTCACATGCCCACCTTTTCATTCTTGCCTCCTCTTTTTCTATGTCTGTCACATACACCCTGCACAGTATACCTTCTAACTGTCTACATCACTACCACCAGACTTGTCTCCATCTTACAACACTAAATGATGTCCCCCACTACATATTTAATATTGATTTGAAATGAGAAAATCTGTGGACCTGCCTTTCTTGTAGGTTTTGTGAAAAATTAAATTCAGTGTTCCTTGTTTTTGGTTTCTATTACATAACTGATTTTTAAGTATGTCATTAAGTAATGATTTTATCCCCAAGCCCAAAGACTGTAGCTGATTTCTAAGCATTGTGAGATTCAGTTGTTCCTAATAAATCAGTGTGTGTATGTATATGTGTGTGTGTGTGTGTGTGTGTATGTACATATATATGTATATATAGTTTGGCATCTATCTGTGAACTCTATTTTAAGTAGTTTTAGTAAAATGTCAGTAGAGAATTGATTAGCATTGAGGGTAGGGGGAAATATGTTTTGTGACTGTTAAGTGAAAAACAACATTTTCAATTAATTCCAAGCCACTGTATATTGTTCTCTAGTACTGCCTATGTTTTGACTTTATGAATGTTCCCTAATTTGTATCACCCAAAATATACTCTAACCCCCAAAAATAAACAAAGTCACTGCCATCGAGTTGATTCCAACTCATAGCAACCCCCATTGGGTTTCCAATGTGGTAAATCTTTATGGAAGTAGATTGCCCCATCTTCCTTCTGTGAAGTGGCTAATGAGTTTGAACCACCAGCCATCTGGTTAGCAGTCAAATACTTTAGGCACTGCACCACCAGAGCTACTTAAAATATACTCTAGACTCTTATAATAAATAAAAGCATGATAACTATGCAGCTTAAACATTCTAGTTTTGCTTTTATCTTGGTATTTAAAACAAACATGTCATAGAGTCATTAAAAAGGTCTTTAAAAAGACAGGAAAGGAAGAAAAGACCAAAAAGGATGTCAGAGGAGACTCTGAAACTTGCCCTAGAACGGAAGAGTAGCTAAAGCAAATGAGAGAATTGACAGGATAAAAGAGCAGAACAGAAGATTTCAAAGAGCAGCCCGAGAAGACAAAGTCAGTTATTGTAATGAAATATGCCAAGAGTTGGAGTTAGAAAACCAAAAGGAAGAACACACTCAGCATTTCTCCAGCTGAAAGAACTGAGGAAAAAAATGTAGGCCTCGAGTTGCAATATTGAAAGATTCCATGTGCAATATGTTGAATGATGCAGAAAACATCGAAAGAAGATGGATGGAATACACAAGGTCACTATACCAAAAAAAACTGGTAGATGATCATACATTTCAGGAGGTGGCATATGATCAAGAACCATTAGTATTAAAGAAAGAAGTCAAAGCTGCCCTGAAGGAATTGGCAGAAAACAAGCCTCTGGGAATTGACGGAATACCCATTGAGATGTTTCAACAGACAAATGCCACATTGGAGGCACTCATTCAGCTATGCCAAGAGATTTGGAAGATAGCTTCCTGGCCAACTGACTGGAAGAGATCCATATTTGTACCAAAGAAACTTAATCCCACAGAATATGGAAATTATTGAACAATATCATTGATGTCACACACAAGTAAAATGTTACTGAAGATAATTCAAAAATGGTTGCAGCTGTATATTGACAGAGACCTTCCAGACATGCAAGCTGGATTCAGAAGGGGACGTGGAGTGAGGGATGTCATAGCTGATGTCAGATTGAGTTTGGCTAAAAGCAAAGAATACCAGAAAGATGTTTGCTTGTGTTCTTTTGACTATGCAAAGTCATTCGATTGTGTGGATCATAATAAATTATGGATAATTTTGAGAAGAATGGGAATTCCGGAACACTTAATTGTACTCATGAGGAACCTGTGCATAGACCAGGAGACTGTCATTCAAACACAACAAGGGGATACTGCATGGTTTAAAATAAGGAAGTGCATCAGGGTTGTATCCTTTCACCATACTTACTCAACTTGTATGCTGAGCAAATAATCCGAGAAGCTGGACTATATGAAGAAGAACGTGGCATCAGGATTGGAGGAAGGCTTATTAACAACCTGCAATATGCAGATGACACAACTTTGCTTGCTGAGAGTGAGGATGACTTAAAGCACTTACTAATGAAAATTAAAGACTACAGTGTACAGTGTGGATTACACCTCAATATAAAGAAAGCAAAAATCCTCACAACTGGACCAATAAGCAGCATCACGAGAGATGGATAAAAGATTGAAGTTGTCAAAGACTTGATATTATTTGTTTTCACAATCAACACCAATGGAAGCAGCAGTCAAGACATCAGAAGACATATTGCATTGGGTAAATCTGCTGCAAAAGACCTCTTTCAAGCGCTGAAGAGCAAAGATACCTCTTTGAAGGCTAGGATGCGCCTAACCCAAGCCATGATATTTTCATTCACCTCAAAAGTGTGTGAGAGCTGGACATTGAATAAGGAAAATCGAAGAATAGTTGATGCTTTTGAGTTGTGATGTTGGCAAAGAATGCTGAAAGTACCATGAACTGCTAAAAGAACTAATAAATCTGTCCTGGAAGAAGTGTAGCTGGAATGTTCTGTGGAAGTGAGAATGGCCAGACTTCATCTCACCTACTTTGGTCATGTTGCCAGAAGGGACCATTCTCTGAAGAAGAATGTCATGCTTGGTAAAGTGGAGAATCAGCAAAAGAGGGGAAGGCCTTCAATGAGTAGGATAGATACGGTGGCTGCAGCAGTGGGCTCAGGTATAATAGGGATAGTGAGGCTGGCACAGGACCTGGCAGTGTTTCATTCTGTTGTACATAAGGTCGCTATGAGTTAGAGACAGCTTGACAGCACGTAACAACAACAACGTCATAGAGGACTGAAGTTGGACCTGAGTTGAAACTACCTTGAATAAAGTTGAAACTACCTTGACTGAAGGATTATTGAAGGAAGAAGTTCTTTCCTTTGGACTGCAGTGTTGATTTTATACAAAGAAGACAACTTTTTGTTGCTTAAGAGAGTTCTCAATTTTTAATTCTGACATTCATTTTCAAATACTTTACCCATGAATTTATAAAACAGTATCTTTAGTATTGCCATGTGTAGTTGTTGAAATAATTTTTGTTTATTCATTCAACAAATAGCTATTAAGCACTAATTCTCTTATCAGTCCTAGGAACATAGGGATATAATATTGAACAAGATACACAGTCCTTACTTTATATTGGTTACAACCTAGTGAGCTGCCCTCCTAGCTCATTCATTAGAGCATGAGACTCTTAATCTCAGGGTCATGGGTTTGAGCCGCACATTGGACATTACATTTTAAGGAGCTCTAATGGTACAGTCTTAAGTGCTCACCTGTTAACCAGAAGTCAGCACTTTGAGCCCACCAGCTACTCCATGGGAGAAAGATGTGAGAATCTGCTTAATAAAGATTTGTAGCCTTGGAAACCCTATGGAGCAGTTCTGCTCTGTGCTATAGGGTTGCTATGAGTCAGAATCAACTCCATGGCAGGGGTTTGGGTTTTTTGGACAGCCTAGTGCAGGAAGAGACATTAATTGATTAATCACACAGATAATTGCATGGTTACAAATTATGCTCATCATTGTGAAGGAATGATACAGGATGCCATGAGAGCACAAAACAGATCCAGTCTAGTTGCTGCAGTTTGGGAGAAGTTAGGGAAGGGCTCCGTGAAGTTCTTTAGGAAGTAATCTGAAAGAACAAGTGAAAGGGAGCTTTCTGGTTTAGGGAATGAATGAAGGCTGATTTAATAGAAACCTACAAGAATGAGACTGGGGAAAGGGAAAGTATGTGGTCCAGGGGGGTGAAGTGATGCTAGATCATGCAGGGCCTTATCAGCCTAGTTTTAGAGTCTTAGATTTTTTTTTTTTTTTTTTAATTGTGATTTGGGTGAAGATTTACAGAGCAAATTCACTTTCCATACAGCAGTTTACATATACTTTGTCTCATGACATTGACCACAGTTTACCACAGTGCAACAGCTCCCCTCCCACTTCCTTCCCATACTTACCTCTTCCCAGTGTCTAT
>NW_006921699.1:662522-684626 GCF_000298275.1 Orycteropus afer afer | reverse complement strand
GGATTATCTTCTGTGTCTCTGTTAATTGGTTTCCCTTTTCTTTGTTGAAGAAGGTCTGTGCAGTCTTTCTGCCTAGTCCGCCATCTTGCCAGAACCTCTAGAATCTTAGATTTTTATTGTGAGACTAGTGGTAAGTCATCTAAAGGTTTGTGCGGGGCATATGGAGAAGATAAATTATCATATTTTCCTTTGGGAAGCATCACTGTGCTGCTTTATGGCGAACAGTTTGAAAAGAGGATTGCTACATGTGGGTACTGATTCAGTAGTATAGACAAGAGGACATTAACTTGGCCTTTAGGGTGATGGTGGAGATGAAGATAATTAATAGATTCAAGAATTACTTAGAAAGTAAAATTATTCTATAAAAATTTTAAAGGTAACATTTATAATACTTAAATTCCTTTCAAGAAAATTATTTTTGTATCAAAATAGATGGTTTAAAAGCAAACATTTATTGTCAGTGGTAATAACTTCTCCAAGAAAAAGTGCAAAATCACTTACTTCTTACTCTTTCTGTTAGTGACCAAGAATGTCAGTGAGAAAAAATCAGCCAAATCATCAGAAATGTCTCCAGTGCCTATGAGGTCAGCTGCCCAAACAGCGAAAGCCCACCTGCATCAGCCCCACAGAGTAAGCCAAGTGCTTCAGGTGCCAGCTGTTAATTTGTACCCCATCAGGAAGAAGGGCCAAACAAAAGACCATGTTACATTGAGTGAGTATGCATAATTAGTATTAAGTTCCTTGAATTGAAATTTCCAGGGGGATTGGATTGAAAAATAATTATAAATGTAAATGCTCAGGAGAATTAGCTATTGTCGTTTGTGTAATGTAATCATCACTTCATACATCAGAGTGTTTCATTTTGTCTGTAGATATTTGATGGCAGCATACGATTGTTAAATGCTGACATTGGAATTCTTCTAATGCTGAAATCTTTTTAATTATGCCAACAGAAAGCTTGCAGAGATGCATCTTGGCTTGCTACATTTAGAAGCTTGAAAGAGGCTTTGTCAAATATCTAATGTGAACGCAGTCTATGAAAACAATGAGCATGAAGATGTTTATTCTAAAAATGACTGTGTTAGTTTTTCTTTAATGAGCACATCTGAAAATTTTCATTAATGATCACTTCTGAAAACCTAGTTAGGCATTAAAAAAAAAAAAAAGTTAACTGACATCAAGTCGATTCCAACTCATAGTGACCCCCCTTTGAATTTCTAAGGCAGTAAGTCTTTACAGAAGTAGATTGCCCAGTCTTCCTTCCTCAGAGTGGCTGGTGGGTTTGAACCACCAGCTTTCTGATTAGCAATCAGTTGCCTTAGGTGCTATACTACCAGAGCTCCTTCATGTAAAATACATATTTCTCAGCGTACTTTTTTCCCCCACTATGCCATGAGGATATTATCCAAATTTCTTTGCTTTAATAGTATCATAGTTTCAGTTTTTCATATTGGATGCTAGGTTAGATTTCATTCCCAGCATTAGTATTTACTCCATGCATTATAGGAGCATCATGGCACAGGGCCAAAGACATTTGACTACTAACCAGAACGTTGGCTGTTCAAACCCATCAGCCATTCCGTGGACAAAGTATATATTCAATAGAACTTTGTGAGTTTAATTTGATTTTCTTTTGAGATGCAAAACTGAATAAGAAGTATGCCCCTCTGCCAGATCTTCAGGCTCATGATATAGACACACAAACATAACTTCAGTATAATGTGTTTGTTGTTGTACTGAGGTATATACAGAACATAGAACAAAAGAGAAGGAAGTTTTAGCTGAGCTAGAGGTGAAGTGTGGCTTTAGAGAAGGCTTTCTGGAGATAACATCTAAGCATAATCTTACAGACTGATTAGGAAGGAGGTTATTAGGCAAGTTTAAAAAAAAAAAAAAAAACCCACTGCCATTGAGTCAATTCCAACTCATAGCAACCCCCATTGGGTTTCTGAGGTGGTAAATCTTTCCGGAAGTAGATTACCCAATCTTGCTTCCGCAGAGTGACTGGTGGGTTTGAACCACCAACTTTCTGATTAGCAGTCAGATGCCTTAGGCACTGTGCTACCAGAGCTCCTTACTAGGCAAGTAGACCCTGGCAGATGCTTGGCTGCTAACCAAAAGGTTAGAAGTTCAAGTCTTCCCAGAGGCACCTCAAAAGAAAGGCCTGGTGCTGCACTTATATAAAATCAGCCACTGAAAACCCTATAGAGCGCACTTCTACTCTGATACACGTGGGGTTACCATGAGTCAGAATCAACTCAGTGGCATCTGGCAATTAGGCAGAAGGTCCAAAGAAGTTTCTTTAGGCACAGGAAACAGCAAGGTGTCTGCAAATAGCTATAGGCAGTTTGCTATCATCTCTGCATACAAAGCTACACAGAGGCAATAATGATAGTTAACACTTGCTGAATGCTGGGGCTTATGCTCTTTACATACTTTATGAATTCATTTAATGTTCATAATAATCTTACAAGTTAGGGGGCATTTTACCCTCATCTGTAAGGAAGCAGACAGACTAAGTAACTTAAGACACCACCAGTAAGAAGTAGAACTGTTATTTGACTCCAGGGAGGCTCCAAAGCCCATTCTTTTAACCACTATACTGCACAGCCTCTCGGGATGAAGAGCAGTGAAGAGTATAGGTATGCCAGAATTAGAATGCACCATGCTGAAGGAAAGTTGTCAATGGGAAACAAGATTTGAGCAAGGAAAGGTTAGAGCTGGGGTGGAAAGCTAATGTAACAGTTAATCAGAGGGTTCAGGGCCTGGACTAGTTCAGTGGCTGTTGAAATGAAGAGGGAATTGGAAGCAAAATTGCCAAAATTGATCAATTATTTGCTGGTAGGAGAGAAAGGAAGAACCCAGATTTGTTTTTTTATTTGTGTATCATCCCTTGAGGGGCAATGTAACTTGGTTGAAGTAGCTTTCTTCATCTCTCTTATTTTAAAATATCTGCTATTTATATAATAAATATATTTAAATGGCATTTCATTAAGGGGTAGTGTGAGTGCATTGTGGTTTAAACTTTTTCATTGTCAAGCTGCTTGTTAATATGCCGAATCCTCATTGAAGTGGTGCTTACTTTACTGGTCAAGAGCAATGTCAGAAGTTCTTTGACATTTCTTAGAGAAGACATAAGTGAAAATGTCAGTATATTGAAACTTGCTAAAGCTTTGTCCTACCTCTCAGGGCCAGCTATTGGACAGGGGATTCAATAGGACTTCGAACAAATGTTTCCAGTGGGCTCCATACTATTTTTCTATAAATTCATGATTCTTTTTGTTGTTTACTCTCTCCTGTAGTGTGAATTTAGTGCTCTTGAAAAGGGCTGGACTGACAGCCCTGCAGCCTCTTCTGTATACCCACAGAACAGATGCAGCACAGGTAGTGACAGTGCTAACATTCCACGCTGCCCCGACTACATGCCTCGCCCTGACTTGGAGAGGCCACCTCTAGATGGGAGAGAAGAGTTTGAATCCATGTCTTCTCTATTCTGACTTCAAACAAGCGTGTCAATTGTGGGAGGTGGGGCACTGTACTCAGACTGCTGAATTGATTTCCCTTATGCCATAAAACAACCAACAACAACAAACTGTTATAATCGGGTTTGTGCTGACTGGCTGATTTGATTAAATAACCTAGAGGTGATAATCTCTATATGCCATTACCTAGTCATTTAGTCCCCTTTTGTCATTGACACATTTTAATTTACTGCACTAGCCATTGTACATCATAGCTTTAGTTGTGTAGTAATTTAAGCAACTGTGGACATCTTCATTGCAAAATAATCATTGTTTACTCCTTTGGTTTTATTTTTAGGTACAAATTTACCTCAGAAAGTTTTAGGAACAACTGAAGAAATAAGTGTTAAGAAACATATAGAAGACACCATTTCTGTGGCATCATCCTTACATTCTAGTCCTCCTGCTTCTCCTCAAGGTTCCCATCGCAAAGGTAAGGCAGAGCAGTTCAAGCTGTTTATGTTCTCCCAAACACTTTGTAGCACATATTTTGCTTTTCAATCTATAGCAGTAATGGAAAACATTAAGATAAATGTAACCCCTAAAACTTACATTTTAATAAACTTTTATGTTTTAAATTGAATTACAGGCAGTCTCTGGGTTATGAATATCCAACTTACATACAACCTGTAGTTAGGAACCCACTCCCATAAAGTCAATTGTATTAAAAATTCAAGGTGCATACAATGGTTTGTAATAACAAATGAACACTACTTTGTGATGCATATCAAAACATTATTATCATATTACTGTGTTGTTATGTTAAAGATGTTTTAGTGTTCCTGGAAGTGTTTCTTTAATGTTTTTTATGCATAGAAAGGTACATTGTATACTCTATACTAAGACAAATGTTTCACTAAGTGACATTAGATACAAATGGTACCTAACTATTCCGACCTATGTACAAATTCAGCTTGAAGACAGAGTTGGGAACAGAACTTGTTTATAATCCAGGGACTGCCTGTATTCAAATGTGTTCCAGATATTATGCATTATGTAGCAAGGTTTCTGATACTCAAAGTATAGTCCTTAACTTCTTTGACAGAGGACAAGCATAGATAAGAGTGAAGCAAGATTCACACTTAGTTTGTTCTGTGCAGATTCTTGACATTATTATCATTAAAATTTCCAATATTTAAATATTTTTAGGGAGGTTTGCAACTAAGAATTTCTCGAAGAAATTGTTTTTAACCAACTATAAGGTTTAGGGGAAAAAACATTTAGCTTGATCATTTTCTTACTTAAATAATGTAATATTACCGTTTTGCTCATCTCTGGTGGCATATTGCCTAAGGCATTTGACTGCTAACCAGGAGGCTGGCAATTCAAACCCACCAGCCACTCCTCAAAGAAAGGTTGGGCAATCTACTTCATAGTGATACCGCCTCAGAAACCCAAGGAGAGGTCTCTGTGAGTTGGGTCTGACTCAGTGGCGCTTTGTTTGTTTGTTTTTGGACTTAAAATAATCTATACCCTTTGGATTTTTATATTTGCGCTTATACTGGACCTCTTGAGGTGAAAAATCTGAATTCTCTCTTGTTCACTTATGTATTATTTTCATAGTGCAAATTGAAGCTCCTTGACTAGGCTGAGTAATTTGCATGTAGATGTGGATGTTGCATGTCATTTCATGGTAGCTGCACATGTGTAGCATTCTCAGTGGAGTGCATGTTTCTTACATTGGCCCCTCCATACACTCTGTATACCCTGGGGCCAAGTCCCCTTAGTCCTGTATCTTCTTTATAGATGCAAAAGAATTGCATCTTTGAATAACAACACAAGATAGTACATGGTCGGAGGAAAGACAAGTTTATGAATTCCAGCAGGAGGGAGAAGCTTTCAGAGCTTGCCTCAGCTCCTGTGTTGTAAATTTCATCTTACCCTTGAGGGTTCATTCTTATTTTTGCTACCTGTTTGGTACAGTGACATCAGACCTGAGTGTGAATCCTTGCTCTGTCCCTCAATGGCTATGTAAGCAGCTTTTTTTTTAAAAGGCCAAGTTTCCTGTCAGATGGGGGAAAAGACTACTTATTTAGGGGCCTCATGTAAGATTATATGAGATTGGTATTTCTAAAGCCTGATACCTACTAAAATGTTTACTAAATTAAGAGTACCTCTTTCTCTAATGCCCTGCTCAGGATGACATGCTTTAATAATGTAGTAGTACCACCATTTGAATTGATTAGTCACCTACCGTTTCCTCACTTTGCACAGCTAAAACTGGCTAGACTTTGCACTCTGGTTCTACTAAGAAAAGCTTCATAAAAATCAAATAGAACATGTAAATAGTATAAAGATAGTTCTTGACTTAAGATGGGGTTCTGTCCCAATGACTCTGTTGTAAGTATATGGCAATATTTCGCATAGAAATCATAACATAGTACACGTGGGAGTGAACATCTGAGAATGACAACATCAGCAGATTACACACTGCAACACTGTAAGTAGTACATACTACTAACAATAAAATGTACACAAAAAAAAAACCAGTTTGTCATAAGTGAGCTTCCTTGTAACTTAAAGACATTGTAAGTCAGGAACTATCCATATATGATAGGTGTTGTAGCTCATATACAATTTTGTGTGACACGGAGACCTGTTTCCTTGCCTTACCTGGTTGTATGATCCTATCCACAGTGCCTTGTGTCAGATTTCAGGGAGCGAGACTAGGAACAATGCTTCCAGTCAGGCAGATGGTACAAAAGTACTTTGTTCATATGCTCTTCCATAACATCTTTTTTGTACCCTCCACCTCTTTTGGGAACTGTTACAGATAATTGTCTAACCTGGTTGGATCTGAACCAGTATTTTCTACCAGAATATGACTTGTGGGGAAGAGGTCTAGGGACAGGAATTCCCCTCTGCTGTCATGTCCAACAGAAAATCCATTCTCACCACTGGAATAAGGAAGTCTTCTCTCTGTAGCATCTTTCAGTGTGTGGCCGACAGTCGACCATGGGGTTTGTAGATCTAGGAACTTGTCACATAGTTAGGTTTAGAATCCTTAGAAACGTGAAGAAATTTTTCTCTTGAAAACTGTTTCTAGTTGTCCTTACATACATTCTGTCAGACCTCAACAAAATACTGTATTTCTTTTTGTTTCCATTGATAAGTTTTTGCTAGTAATCTGTGATTGAAAAAAAATGTCATCATTATACTAAAGGTATGTCATTAGGGTCTATTCCAAGTTCTTGTTAAACTTTGAACTGGTTCTTTGTTTCCCAACAATTTTAAAAAAATAAATAATAATAATAATAAGCCTATCTTCATGTTTTCACAAGGAAAATTTAGACAAGCCAAAGTTTTAAAAGTGAGAAGTCAAGGCTTAAGTTTTATCTTCCCCAACGCATACAGAAGGCAACCTCCCCACCTTAAGAGCTACAAAAGGATCAGAAATTATGCTTTATAAACATATCTATTACATGTGCTCTATTTATTCATCCTAATTGGTTTTTACTAAGCTTTTTCTTAGTAAAATCTGCCTGAAAATTCTAGATTGTCACGGTTACTTTTGAAAAATGATTCTGGCATATGATACTCCTGTTATATTTTTCCTTATGATTTTACCAGTTTTGCTTACTTTTAAAACTTTTTTTTAAGTTTGTTTTTATCCAGGTGAATTGTCCTGTGTTCTGTCTTGCAGTGACTGATGTGTTTATGCCATATCGTAGATTGTGCATTAAAACATATATTGCTAGGTATCAATTTTTTAGATATTGTTAAGATGTTAGAATTTTTTAATAGTGTAATGTTATATAAACCAGGCTAATTGTGATTAATTGGAAAGAATTAATTGACCATGTCAGGGTTTTTGCATCTCTCCCTCCAGTTGGCAGCATCCTATCTGATCACAGCATCCTGCTGCACCTCTCAGGGTCCTCCTCATCCCCTCCCAGTGAGTCCAGCACCACCATCAGTGGCCAGAGCTGCCCCGGAATAGGTGGGGTTTACTTGCAAAAGAAAATTCTTCAGATTACCAGGAGCACAGCCAAAAGAACAGACAGGACCGAGAAGGCCACTGAGGAGACTAGAGGCAGGACAAGTTGTGAGAACACAGCCAGGAAAAGAATGACATCCCCGTTTAGAAGATTTAGGGAAAGAACTCTTTCAAGGGAGAGACTAGCCAACAGCAAAAAAGAGGACGCAGATCACCATCAAGCTACAGAAAGCTGTGAGAAAGTAAAGGATGTTGGAAGCAACATCAAAGATGAGAAAGGGAGTGGCATCTTCGATTCAAATAGCCGAGGCAACAGTAACACTTTAAACTGCTTCAGTACGCGATTCAAGTCTAAAAGGAGGAAGACACTGTGACAAATTCCTTATTTAATTTTAGTGTTAAATTTGTTTTCAATTATTAATGTAAATGTAGCTTATAAATTAAGTCATTTGTAAAACAAAGTTTAGGCAGACAACTTAGTAAAATATTATTTATGAGCATTTTATGATCACTGTTGTTACAGGTCCTGTAGCAGCAAAGTAATACTGATTTAAAGTGCCTTATTTGTATGTTATTTTGCTACTGTATTGAGTTAGTAAACTTTATACTCTTGTCTTCTTGTAGTTGGTTTTATTTCTTACTGGTAGCAGCTGGGTCTGTGAGTGAACTAAGTAGAGAAGACTTGTTAGAAACCAGTGTTTACTTGCACCATAAGACCCCTAATAATGGTCTGGTCAAAATCATTGCCTCAGAGATTTGTATGACTGTCCTATTACTTCAGCTGCTTTACAAGCTAAAGGAAAAAGAAGTGTTTGAGAGGCAAGAAACTGCATCTTGTCGACATACACTTTTTATATCTACTTTTCACATATCTCTGATGGGAGAGGAAGAGAGAGTCAATATAGTAAGTTCACAGACATCTGGGTAAGTTATTTTAAAATGCAATCAGTCACCCAAATCACAATAAAAAATTTTTTAAAAAATACGGTAGGTGTGGCCCACCCAGACATTGTAAATTTGAATGGCCAGAAACAGGCCTAGGAAGAATTATTTTAATAAACTTTCCAGGTGATTCTTAAAATTGATTTATATTTGATAAATATTTATCTATCAGAATATAGGGATGAACTTATTTTTAAAACAGTGAAGCAAGTCTGTTAGTCCTTAGGATAAAAGAACTAAGATTTTTCTTTTGAGGAAGAATATTTTTTTATTTTCCTTTTTTAAAAAAAACTTATTTACCATGTTCATTTTCTTGGGCCTCTTAAAAATTGACTGTTCAGTTTCTTAAAGGCACTGAGAAACAGCCGTGAGCCTAAGGTGAGAAAATTGGAAATAGGAGTCAGGAGGCTGGCTTGGCTCAGCTTGGCTTGTTCCTTGCCCCAAAAGCTAAGTGCACATCACATGTTCTCTGAGCCTTAATTTTTCTCTTTCACACCATTAATGAAACTACTTAATAAGGTTATTGTTTAGCATTTGTTTCTTAGAGGTACATGTGAGTAAACTCTTAAGATCCTTAAAGCAGGAAGGACCTTGGGTCTTAGGTTGTTGTCTTCCTCAGTTTACGTGTGAAGAAGCTGTTAGTCGTTGTTGGTTGCCATTTCCAGCTCACAGCAAACACTGCCCAGAAGGAAACCCTGCCCAGTCCAGCACCATCCTCACAACCGCTGTTCCATTTCAGCCTGTTATTGTAGCCAGTTATCAGCCCATCTTATTAAAGGTCTTCCTCTTTTTTGTTGGCCTCAGGCATGATGTCCTTCTCCAAGGACTGGGCCCTTCTAATAACATGTCCAAAGTATATGAGACAAAGCCTCACCATCCTCCCTTCTAAAGAGCATTCTGGTTGTGTTTCTTACAAGACAGATTTCTTTGTTCCTTTGTCAGTCCATGGTATATTCAGTTTTCTTCACCAGCACCAAAACTGAAATGCATCAGTTTTTCATTCTTCCTAATTCATTGTCCAGCTTTCGCATGCATATGTGGCTATTGAAAATACCATGGCTTGGCTCAGGCGTATCTTAGTCCTCGAGGGGACTTCTTTGCTTTTTAACCCTTTAAAGTGGTCTTTTGCAGTAGATTTGCCCAATGCAATACATTGGTTGATTTCTTGACTGCTCCTTCAGTGAGGATTAATTGAAAATCCAAGTAAAATTAAATCCTTGACAACTTCAATATGTTGTTTCATTTATTATGAGGTTGCTTACCGGTCTAGCTGTGAGGATTTTTGTTTTCTTTATGTCAAGGTGCCATCTGTAATAAAGGTTGTAGATTTGATCTTCACTAGTAAGTGTTTCAAGTCCTCTCCACTTGCAACAAGCAAGGCTGTGTGTTTCATCCGAAGAAGCTGAAGTCCTGAAAATCCCAGTAGCGTACCAAAGCCTGTGATTCTTAGTGAGATTACTGGGATTTGATCGAAAGTCATGTACAGGCAGTCCTTGAGTACAAATTCCAGTCCTAATTGTGTCTTTAAGTCGAATTTGTATGTTAGTGGGAACAGTTAGGTACGGTTCATGTCTAACTTCAGTTAGTCAGATGTTTGTCCTAGTATATACTGTATCTTCCTATGCATAAAAAAAAATTAAAGAAACACTTCCAGGTACACTAAAACATCTTTAACCTACAAATACAATAGTAATAAAGTTTTTGATGTATGTTGCAAAGTACTTGTTTGTTATTATGAACTGTGTACCTCGAATTTTTAATATGATAGACTTCATTGGGGTTGGTTCGTACCTATGGGTTGTATGTTAGTCAGACATTCAAACATTCGTAACCTGGGACTTCCTGTACCTACCATTCTCTTCTGTCAACAAGAAGATATTATTTGCTTTTCTCTGAGACCTAATCCCTTGTGAGGAGTACTGGGACATTTTATTTTACACAAAAGAACTTTGGTTTCTTTTCAGATTATCGAAATAGGCAATTATGTACATTTAACTCATGCTGCAGATTTGTTTTCAGATGCTTCTACCTCATTCCGTCCCCATGTCTTCATTCCAAAGAATACAAAAGAGAATCTCTAGTTGTCTTTCATGCAGTAAGTCATAGAACAGTTTTAAACAAGTAGATGCTGGGTTTTTCCTAACACATTCTTATGTATCTGTCAATTCAGCTGTTTAATGTGATATTCTTTGAAGTTCATGAAGAAAAAGACTAGATACAATAAATACTAAATCCAAATTTAAAATGATTTGTTTAAAAAATACTAAAATAATGACTTTCAGCTTGGAGTAGGACTTCTTTAGGCAACAGAAGCAGACTATCTGGGGGAGGTATATATATGTAGTTTGAAAAAACAAAAGTGTTAATTCTTTCCCTTGAGTCCTGACTCCCTCCCCCCACCTCTACCTCAAGGGGGTGTTTTGGACTCTCGGGTCAGGGCATGAAATTTTTATGTTTATCAAAGGAGAGGCAATGGGGTTAAAAAAGGTTGAGAAATGAAAATGTTGACTTTTTAAAATTTTACAATATATTTAATCTTTCTTTTTTTAGTAAATAGTAGCTTAGCTATGTCAGAGCCTAGGGCAGATACACCTTTGGACTAGTTTTTTTTTAGTAATGCTGGATATTGACTTTCAGTTTCTTGAATTTGGAGTTGGATTGCTGTGGGTGAATGGATATGTCTGAAAATGTGTGTTTAAAAGAAAAAATGGCCACCACTACATCTGCAGAAATAGAAACTGAGATTGTCCCTCATTTGTCTTTTGTTCTTTTTCTGTTTTTCTTTGCCCTCTCCCTGACCCTACCCCCACCCATTTCCTTGCTCTGTAGGTTGATTGATGTTCTTCTCTCATCCAGGTTATACTTTGATGCCATCAGCTAAATCTGACAACTTGTCTGACTCCAGTCATAGTGAGATTTCGTCACGGTCCAGCATCGTGAGCAATTGTTCTGTTGACTCCATGTCTGCAGCTCTGCAGGATGAGCGCTGTTCCTCCCAGGCTCTGGCAGTCCCTGAATCTACTGGGACATTGGAAAGGACAGAACACCCCTCAGGGACAGGAGACCACAGCCAGCTTGGTCCTGGGTAAACTTCCTTGCTGATGTTCCTATCCGAAAACCCAACCCAATTGGCCATTGCAAGCAGTGCTCTACAATTTGACTTGAGACCCCCCCCATGAGGTAGTTGGAAGGAAATCCTCAAAAGAATATGAGGACCAAGTATATATTTTCTATACTGAGTATACAGATAAGTACTATTTTCAAAGATGTATGGATATTCATTTTTAAAGTATTACTGAATTCTGAGTAGTTTTCTATTATTACATATCTTTTAGATTTTAAAAAAAAAGACACACTCAATGCTGTCGAGTTGTTTTCTGATTCATAGCAACCCCTCCTTGGGTTTCTGAGGCGATATCTCTACAGAAGTAGATTGCCCAGTCTTCCTTCTGAGGAGTCAATAAGAACTATTAATTTGGGGGAGGTGATTCTTGAGCTTCTGGCTGTTAGGTCAGAGGTTGCTCAAAAAGGTTTCAAAAAAAAAAAAAAAAAATCACTGCCGTCAAGTGGGATTCGACTCATAGCGACCCCTCCAGAGGAATGGAAAGTACCCTGAGTGCTGTGCACATTGTAGATGGGCTGGGAGAATAGGGCTGGGTCCTTAGTCTCTGAAAAGATGATCTGGGGAGTAAGAAGCAGCAGCTAGCAGAAATGAATTATATACAAAAATGTTAACTCTAAATTTCTATTTACAATCAAGCAATGGAAATGTTTGAGAAAGTTAACTGAAAGCTGCTAAATATTAAATCCATATATTTTCATATGAAAAAATTAAGGCATAGTTAAGTATTGTCATCCTTTTTATAAAGATTTCTAAACAATAATTTTCTTTCTTAGGGATTTGCAAAATTTGTATAAAATTTGATAGGAAAAATATTTTTAGGCTCTGTAGATCATGTGAGCTCCATCACAACTGCTCAGCTGTGCCATTGTTGCACCAAAGCAGCCATAGACAGTGTATCAACAATGGATGTGGCTTTTTATTTACAAAAGTAGGCCATGACCAAATTCAGCCTGCAAGTCATAGTCACCTGACCCCTACTGTGTACTATAAATGAAGTATTCTTGAACTTTCTGTATAAATGGCCAGATAGTAAATTTTTGGCTTTGCATGCTGTATTTGGTCTCTGTCTCAAATTCCTCGTTTTTTGTTTTGTTTAAACCTTTATAAAATAAAAATAAATTCTTTATTCCAGACCTTGAAAAAACAGGCTGTTGGTTGAATTTGACCCTTAAGCCTTTGTTTAGGGGTCTCTGCTACTAACGATAAGATTCATTTATAGGTAATTAAAGGAAGATGGCATTTACTAGGCACTGTACTCGGCTCAAGGAGCTCTGGTCACACAGTGGTTAATGCATTCAGCTGCTAACCAAAAGGTCAGTGGTTTTAACCCACCAGCCGCTCTGTGGAGGAAAGATGTAGCAGTCTGCTTCCATAAAGATTTACAGCCTTGGAAAACCTTTGTAGCAGTTCTGCTCAGCCTTACATTGTTGCTGTGAGTCAGAATCACCTCGATGGCAATGGGTTTGGGGGTCTTGGTACTCAGTTCACCTCAGAGGTACGTAGAAAAATAAAACATGGTTCCTGTATATGGGGATTCTTAATTCTGTATGTGTGGGGACCAATATTCTTTTATATTGACTTTCCAATAACAAAAATACATACTTAATTTTATTAATCTCAGACTTTATCTTTGCCTTTTAATTTAAAATCAGTTCAAAAAAAGTTCTGTGGAAACCTTGCTAAGCATATGAGCACCTTCAGAGGATATTTATAGCTGAGTATTAACATTAATGCTAATAAAGAATTTAGTGATTAATTCTGGTGTCATCATTTTTACAGGGTTATTCTAGCATGACCACTTACTGGAATACAGACACAGTAGCTTCTTGTGAGCAGTAGTTCTTGCAGTGTAGAGAAGAAAGTTTTTCCAGATAAGCCAGTAAGTAACTTTTGATTATATATTTTCTCCAATTTTAGGTGGACACTCTCGAAGCCATCTCTAATCAAGAGTTTAGCTGTCTCATCTTCTGTAAGCAATGAAGAGATTTCTCATGAGCATATCATTATAGAAGCAGCCGACAGTGGTCGTGGAAGTTGGACTTCCTGTTCAAGCAGCTCCCATGACAATTTCCAAAACCTTCCAAACCCAAAAAGCTGGGATTTTTTGAATTCCTATCGACATACCCATTTGGATGGCCCCATTGCTGAAGTTGAACCCATTGACTGTGAGCCCTACTCCTGTCCTAAAGGCTGTTCTAGAACTTGTGTTCATTGTAAAGGAAACCTGGAGACTAATCAATTAAGACAGAGTTGGGCCTCCTCCAGTTCTCTTTCCGACACATATGAGCTGAATTATGGGACAGTTAAACGGAGAGTGTTAGAAAACACCCCAGCTGAGTCATCTGAAGGCGTGGACACCAAGGATGGCACTGATTCAATTTATAAAACTGTCACTTCAAGTACAAAAAAGGGCTTAATTGGTAAGTTGTGTGTCCTTTGTCATATCTGTGGCATTTAGAGATAAAGTGCTTATTTAGAGAGTAAGTAATGAAGAGATGGCATTGGGATATTTTGTCCCAGAATTTTATTCTTGCATAAATCCCTTCTCTCACTCTTTTACTCCACCTTCTCATTCCTCCCTCCACAGACAAATTATTTCCAAAAGCTTTGCATTTTCTCAAAGGGCTTGAGGTACATACTCAAGCCTATTAAAATGGAAGGGATGGGGGGACTAATGAGGGTATTTAACTAGAGAAACAGGTTTATTTGCTTTAATTTGTTTTTGAGATTTTTGGTTCAGTTGAGGAAATATCATTGCATTATTACGCTATAGTAATAAAAGGATTATTCTCTTTGTCATCTCAGAAATTACTCGGACAACAATTGCTGTTCCTATGTGGTAGAAATACTCAATCTGATACAACATTTAGGTAGTAAAAATAGGAGTGAATGTGATAAAGAAATTTCAGAACTTTTTAATGTACCTTCCTAGTGCACATTCCAGGTGTGCCAGCTCCAGTTTGCAGATGCCTTTCTAGTCATGCACATGGTGCATTCTTTCTTTAGCTATCAGGTGCTTTTTTTTATATAATTCCTTTCCTAAATGACATAAATAACTGATTGTAATAGCACTTACTTTTCTCTTTATGTGGAAAGAGTGCTTTTCATCAATATTTTCATAATTCTTAAGTCTGTAGAATGTTAATCATATTGCATTTATTACTATAGGAAAGGAAAATACATTGATTATACAGTTACTTGTCAAATTGCAATACAGATTGAGTTTTTAGCTTGTTCACTTTTTCCAAGGGTTTTTCATTAAAATCTTTTAGGTAGCCACTATAGGTATATATAAGGAGCTCTGGTGGCATAGTGGTTAAGGCATTTGGCTACTAACCAGAAGGTTGGTGGTTTAAACCCACCAGCTGCTCTGTGGGAGGAAGGTGAGGTAGTCTACTTCTGTAAAGATTTACAGCCTTGGAAACCAATGGGGTTCCCTATGAGTAGGAATCAACTTGATGGCAGTGGCTTTGGTTTTTGTTTGTAGGTATATATAAGCATGTGTGTGCATTGATATGAAACCTAGCTCTTGTCCACTTAGGAAAACACATAGTTTCTCATTTCTTTGATTTTTGGGTGAGTCTGGGCAAAGCACTTACATTCTGTATTCTTGTCTTCTTCCCTTGTCAAGCCAGTCCACTAGCTAATCACTCCCCTCCCCCTCTTCAAATGGGAATGGAAATCCTTTTTGGCCTTGTTATGACATGTGATTCTACTGATAAAGTTGTAGAAATTTTCACAGGAACAAATCTAATCCTCTAAAAGTAGATAATAGAATTGATTTAATTTACCTTTTTTAGTATATTCTGCTTTTATATAGATAATGTTTGTGTTTTAAAAGTCACTTGCATCATCAATATATTCAGAGACATTTGTCCTGTGGGTCGGTCTTAATTTCATGGAGTTTTCCTCTTTATCTAAGCTATCTTTGTTGCTTATTGAAGTGTTGCTTTACTCCCAGGGTTTGCAAACTTAAGAGAAAGATTTAAAGTCACCATAATTTTTTTTTATTATTGTGATTTGGGAGCAAATTCACTTTCCATACAGCAGTTCACATACACTTTGTCTCATGACATTGACCACAGTTCACCACAATGCAACAGCTCCCCTCCCACTTCCTCCCGATAGTTACCTCCATGTACTCCTGCCCCCTGAACTGTTTCCCTATACATAAACAGCCCTTCTTTGTCCCATGATTGTTCTCTCCGAGGAGTGTATCTATCTACCTCAGGTAAATGTTCAACTCATATGCCTGTCTTTTGTTTGGCTGGAAACCACAGGTGTGGGTTCAATTCCAGACCTGAAGGGCAGCTAGGGCCCATAGTCTCACTGGTTCCACAGTCTCTGTCAGACCAGCAAACCTGGTCCCCCCACCCCTTTTTTTCCCCCAAATGATTTTGAGTTTTGTCCACATTGTTCTCCCTCTCTATCCAGGATCTCCTACATAGGTCCCCCTCTGAGTGGTTGACAGTGGTAGCCAGGCACCATCCAGTTCTTCTGGTCTCATAGTCGTATAGGCTGCAGATCGCATGGTGTACCAGTCGCTAGGACTAATTATTTCCATGAATCTTTGGTTTTCTTCATTCTTCTTTACTCTGTATGAGGAGAGACCCATCATTGCACCTAGATGGCTGCTTACAAGCTTTTAAGATCCCAGTCGCTACTCACCAAAGTAGGAGGTGGAACAATGTTTTGTAAAGTCACCATTATTTTTTAATGTCCATTGACAATCAGGGAAACTTCATTAAAGATGAATTTCCTAAAATAGTCGTTTTTTTCTTCTTCTCTTAGTCACAAACCAGAAGTTAGCGGTAAGGTCTTTGAAGGATTAGTTCCTCTGTCCCAGGAAAGTTAGTCATTTATGTGCCAGGACTGAGCAGTCTTGTCTGCCCAGGAGAACCAGAAAATAAATGGTGGTTCACATCTCAGAGAGTGAAACAGCCCTTAAACGATGCCTCAAATGTCATTTTTGTGAAAACCCTCCCAGTCAGCAGTGTGTGTGAGCTCTTACATGTTTCTGACTCAGTCATCTTTGGACTGGTGTTACTTGGGAAACCTATCAAACTTTTGGGATAAACTTTTTTATGAACTACAGAAGGAAGCTTGTCATCAGTATCATCTCCTTCAGCTCTCATTCTGTTTCATGTTTCTAAAACTACATGTAGTCTATCAATATGTACTTTAATAACAGATTTAAATATTAAGTTAATTAAGCTTTAAAAAATGTTTTGAATCTGCTGTCATTGTACTCAAATTTTGTTTGTTTTTAAGTTCTATTTTGTCATTGTAATAAGTTTCAGTGTTTTGACGTTGTTCTGTTTGTTTTTTATTTTTCATTAACATTTCCATTGCTTATTTTTCATGCCAGTGTACTGTGTCACCTCACCCAAGAAGGATGATAGGTATAGGGAGCCACCTCCCACTCCTCCAGGATACATGGGGATTTCTTTAGCGGATCTAAAGGAAGGACCCCACCCGCACCTCAAACCTCCAGATTATAGTGTGGCAGTGCAGAGGTCAAAGATGATGCATAACAACCTCCCTAGACTGCCACCAGCTTCTCTCAGTAGCAGCCCTGTGGCCTGTGCTCCATCGACGATTGTAACTCCGCCTCAGAGGCGTAATTTGCAGCCATCCCATCCGAAACTACTAGCAGATGTGACTGATGCAGATAGTGAAGCAGATGGTATGTTGACAGAGTACCTTAATGGCTCTTAAGTGAATTCCTGGTATGTTCTGGTAATCAGAAATGTTTTCTTCAAATGCCTTAGAAATCTTTTTGAAATCTTTTTTAAAAATAAGAAATCCCTAAAAATGATGCTGTGTTTTTCAAATGGAGAGGCCGAGCTGCTTATTTTTGTATACTTCTGGCTCAAATGGAATATTCTTGTCTGTGATAGAATAGCAGCTCAGACTTTTGGGACCACTTTGGGAGGGGGCATTGGCCTTAGTGGTGTTGTGTTTTATATTAATTCATGGAAACATGAAACAGCAAGTATCAAAATGTGAAATAATCTGAAACAATGCTTTTGGTGTAGTTCCTCACATTAGCAGAATTCTTGACTATTTCACCTGTGTCAGTCATTTGAAAAAGGGTGGCGGTTCAAACCTACCAGCCACTCCTCAGAAGAAAGGTTGGGCAATCTACTTCCGTAGAGATACTGCCTCAGAAACCCAAGGAGGGGTTGCTGTGAGTCAGATCGACTCAACTGCAGTAAGTTTGGTGTGTTTTTTTGTTTATTAAAAAAAAAAAAAGTTTTATCCTTGTAAACAAAGCAATAATGAAGTGATTAGAACCAGTTAAGAAACTCCAGTTTATTGCCAGTCTACAGTGTGATCAGAAGACATCAGTGTCTTTACAATAAAATCCAGGCATTGATATAGCATATTTGAAAGGATTTCTTTGTTGAAATTGACTAAGTTTCTAAACTGACGTAATCTAGACAAGTAGATTATCAGGTGATATTCATTAGCATGTTGATCTACCAGTTAATTATTTTTTAATTATTTTCAGAAGATGAACAGGTTTCAGCAGTCTAACCATTGGATGACCCGTTTGAAGATCACTGAAAGTCATTGAGGAAAGGACAGCACCACCTGTGCTTCTGCAGGCCAGTGCTGACGAAAGCTCACTGCTGCTCCTAAACCCACCCGCATCTATTGCTTGTACTTTGAGCAGTGAGACGGACCTGACTGAGTCATGCTTCCTTCTCATCTAATCTCTGCAGATGCATAGCCTTTCCTCAGCTATTGATGCTGTGCTAGGAGATCTGTCTCCACCTTGCACACCAGACCTGCCTTGGGACCACATTGGAACAGATGCCAATTCAGAGTCATCCAGATGCATATCACTATAGCTTTTCTGCCAACAATTTATTTTAAGCTATTATTATTTCTGTGCCATAGCTTGGGCTAATGGTCAAATTCAAAATGTCTGCCAATACCAAGGATATTCTTGGGTGTCCGAAAAGTAACTTCCTGTTTGAATGTTTATGGTGGTGTTTCTGTTTGGGAGCTCTGGTTAGCAGATGTGCATGTTTGAAGCCATCAGATTGTCCCTGGGCTGACCGAGCAGACGCCATCTTTACAGAGAGGTTTTGCTGTCACTTGGGTTGCACCAGTGCAATATAGGGTCTCAGTGTGAGTGGAGCAGGAAGCCTTTTGAGGTTAAGGTGTGAAGAAGGAAAGTGCTGCCATCTCCTGGTCACCATTTAGAAGGCCAAATGAAGCCAACCTTTTCTTGTCAGTCCTTTGAGAAAGGGGGGTCGGATTGGGATGGGTAGGAACTCTTGATTTCCAAAGAATGAAATTTTGATGTTAAAAGACATATTTACAGATTCTTCTTTGAAGTGAAAATCATGCTACTTCTAATTGTAACCAGAAGTATAAATCCAGCAAACAGAGAGTGGGTTCTAGAGAGTTTTCTTTCTGTTCTGTAGAAACCCAGAACAAAATTTTTATGACTCAAGTATAGGGTTCTTTTTTTAAAGGCAGTATAATCACAGTGGGGGTGGGGATCATGAAGGTGAATTTGGTTTGGGGCAGGATTCTACATCATACCAGTCCCATATCTCACAGCACCAGGCTGTGCCCATCTTAATAAATCCTGCAGCACTCCCAGCTGCCCCTGGTAAAGTTTTCAACCTACAAAGGTATGTAATTGGTGGAAAGTTTTGTGAGAGAAAGAGGAAGCTAGCATTACCGAAATGATTATCTCTTGTTTTCTCAGGTTATCCCTTGAGGAGGACATACTGTAACAGCCTATTCAGTGTGCATCTCTTAATTTAAGTATTTAATTAAAATTTCAGCGATTGTTTCCTAGATGAGCTAGATTTTTCACATTTTTAAAAATTAAAGATGGTTTTTATATCTTAAGTTTAAAGAGTTTTAGTTGTTTTTTTAGTGTAAAGCTAAGTGAAGTTTCAGTAAACTTCTGTTACTACCAAAAAAAAAAAAAAGCCAAAGCCTCTGGGTAATATGCCCTACCCAGATCAACTCAGAGCCAAAATAGGTTTCCTTCTGAAAGGTTGTCTGCATGTGACCATACAGTAAGGTTTAGTTGGTTCATGGCTTCCTTTTCAGAAGTTAGTTCTCTTTTTTTCCTAGCATTGTCCTGAAGTACAATGGTGTCTCCTTTATATCCCTACGTGTCCCCTTCATTTTTAAATCATAAATCAATTCAGAGTGTTAAATGGTAGATAGTAGTTAATCTTTTCCGTTTAAATGATTGTCTGTTCATTTTAAGAAAAATAACATGTCTGAGAAGTCCTCCTGGAAAAAATGAAAACATTAATCTGAAATTTAAGCCTTAGAAATTAACCCAGGTATTAGAATGAGGCTAGCTTTCTTAGTCCATTAAAACAAACTATCATGGACCGTAAATCCTGATTTGAGTCACACTCTAGTGACTTGGCCTATAACCAGTGTTCCTCTGATCACAAAGCTATGTCTTTTGGCTGAAAGTAAAACTTCTTTTCTTTCACTGATTTATATGTACTGTTTTCATGTCCATAGCAAAACAAAGAAAGTGAAAGATATTTTTGCTATAACCACCTTTTTTAATCACTTTTGGGTATTCTCGCCATTTTATATCCATTACCCCAGGAAAACAGGCTGTTTGCACAGTATCTGTTTATTTATCAGGTCTTTCAAACCATTTGGAAGCCTTACTCATCTTTGTCCTTATGGTGTGATAATATCTTGCACAGAGAGTTGAGGCCTATGGTTTTGAACTTGCACCTTGTAGCTGCCTTTGTTTTGTCTAGTTTTAACTGTGTTTGAATCAGCTGATCACATTGATCAGAAACTAAAGCCAAATGCTTTGTAGTTTGATATATATGTATCCCTTTAAAAATAGCGATGTTTTGATTTTTGTATTATTTGAATTAAGGGGACAGAGAAGCCCAGACCTATATTTGCTCCCACTCCAAATTCCTTGTTTGTTTTTGTTTTTGTTTTTTAAACTTGTAACTTTCCTGCAGAGATTAGTGCTTTCTCATCTCACCACAACTCTGAAAGCTGCCAGGACTATTGAAGCTGTAAACCCTCAGTGTATACTTCTGGCAAGTAATAAATTTCAACAAAATAGTCTCATTTTAATGAAAGATTGGATAATTAGTAAATCCAATACATACTTCCATAAAAAGTTGTTGTAAGTAATAGATTCTGATTTCCTCCAAATGACTGTTTTCAACATGTTACTTAACTGGAGAGAAAAAACCCTTTAATGGTGTTTCATGAGGGAGATAACTCACATCACTGTCATCTGCATCACCTGCTTGAAATATCAGTCAGGCTGCAAGGGTGGCAGCCAGTCATGAATCTTTCCGAGAACAAGCCCGATTTTCACAATGTAATCTCACCCCTACAAAACAAAAGGGGGGAGAACATTTCCTATATATTTATAACAATGCTTGTTACTCTGATACAATTTTAAGTTTTCAAAATTATGTTGTTAAAGTAGATATGTCCCTTTAGCATTACCTTAAAGGTTAGGAAAAAGGGAGAAGTCTGCAGAAAAGTGTCAGTACATTTTCGTGTTTAAACTTGAACCCCCATTCATCTTTAGTTTTTGTTGTTTTTTAAAGGCTTCTTTATTTTTGATACACAGAATGCAGTTGATTTTTTTAAAATCAAAAAGTGAGCTTATCAGCAAAAGACAAAAAACAAACTGCACAGTTGTAATAATTAAATAGTAAATATACTGCACAATTCAGTGATTGTAAAATATCCTGTAACAAGCAATGTTTGTCTCCTATTTTTTGATACCTCTTAAACTTATGTCTTTTAGAAAGACAGTGCCTCTGTATGCTTTTTGTATTTTTACTGAGTGTAAATATTTGTTATATTTTTGGTTAAGAGAATGTAAAAGTACCATTTATTATTATCATATCTACTAATACATTGGTGGAATCAATAAAGAATCTACATTAAGTATATTTGCACTTTATTGTGAGTGTATGGGGGAAAATGGAACAATTACACTGGTCATCCATGAAGACCAATCTGGGACCCGTGTCAGTTTTAAAGGCTTTTTTTAAACAGTCTTCAGAGAAATTGTTGTTATTAGGTGCCGTTAAGTCAGCTCCAATTCATAGCAAACCCAAGTACAGAACAAGATATTACCCAGCCTTGCACCATCCTCACAATAGTCACTATGTTTGAGTCCATTATTGCAGCCACTGTCAGTCAGTCCATCTCGTTGAGGGTCATCCCCCTTTTTTTTGCTGACCCTCTACATTGCCTCATGCCCAAAGCAGCAGGGCAGGAAAGCAGGAGAAAGGGGATTAAAAGGCCCAGGAACCTGGACAGAGAATCAGTCACCCACAGGGACCCAGGTAAAGGTGGTACGAGAGGTTTCCAAAGGGAGACAAACTTGTCTGTCGGTTTTTCCTACCGTAGTGATGTGTTGATGTGAAAACGAGCCTGAGCCGCTGGTGTTTCAAACCCAGCGGGATGCACATGGTGCACAGGTATCAGCCCAGCTTACAGACTGAGACAGACTAGGAAGAAGGAAGAGGCCATCCACTTCTCAAAGAATTGGCCAGGGAAAACCTTATGAATAGCAAAGAAACACTGTT
>NW_006921699.1:660787-662132 GCF_000298275.1 Orycteropus afer afer | reverse complement strand
TATGACTATTATTCAAATTTATGCACCAACCACCAAAGCCAAAGATGAGGAAATTGAAGATTTTTATCAACTTCTGCAGTCTGAAATTGATCAAACATGCAATAAGGATGTGTTAATTATCACTGGTGACTGGAATGCAAAAGTTGGAAACAGAAGAATCACCAATAGTTGGAAAATTTGGCCTTGGTGACAGAAATAATGCTGGAACTCGCGTGGTAGAATTTTGCAAGACCAACGACTTATTCATTGCAAACACCTGTTTTCAGCAACACAAATGGTGGCTGTACATGTGGACTTCACCAAATGGAACACACAGGAATCAGACTGACTACATCTGTGGCAAGAGGCAGTGGAAAAGCTCAATATCTTCAGCCAAAACTAGTCCAAGAGCTGATTGTGGAACAGACCATCAACTGCTCATATGCAAGTTCAACTTTAAATACAATTAAAACAAGTCCAAGAGAGCCAAAATATGATCTAGAATATATCCCTCCTGGATTTAGAGATCATCTAAAGAACAGATTTGATGCATTGAACACCAACGACCGAAAGCCAGATGAATTAATGGGAAGATATCAAGAACATTATCCATGAAGAAAGCAAAAGATCACTGAAAGATGACAAAAGAAGAGAAGACCAAGATGGATGACAGAAGAGACTCTGAAACTTGCCCTTGAGCGGAGAGTAGCTAAAGCAAATGGAAGAAATGAAAAGGTAAAAGGGCTGAACAGAAGATTTCAAAGAGCAGCTTGAGCAGACAAAACCAATTACTATAATGAAATGTGCAAAGACCTGACTCTGAAAACAAAAAGGGAAGAACACACTCAGCATTTCTCAAGCTGAAAGAACTGAAGAAAAAATTTAAGCCTCAAGTTGCAATATTGAGATATTCTATGGGTAAAATATTGAATGATGCAGGAAACATCAAGAGAAGATGGCAGGAATACACAGAGTCACTGTACCAAAAAGAACTGGTCGGTCTTCATCCATTTCAGGAAGTGGCATATGATCTAGAGCCAATGGTACTGAAGGAGGAAGTCAAAGCTGCAATTAAAGAATTGGCAAAGAACAAGACTCCGGGAATTGACGGAATACCCATTGAGATATTTCAACAAACGGATGCCCCATCGGAGGCACTCACTCAGTTATGCCAAGAAATTTGGGAGACAGCCACCTGGCCAACTGACTGGAAGAGATCTATATTTGTACCCATTCCAAAGAAAGGTGATCCCACAGAATGTGAAAATTATCGAACAATATCATTAATATCATATGCAAGTAAGATCTTACTGAAGATAATTCAAAAACGTTTGCAGCAGTATATTGACAGAGAACTTCCAGAGGT
>NW_006921699.1:644914-647664 GCF_000298275.1 Orycteropus afer afer | reverse complement strand
CTCTTGGGGTTCGCTTGGACTTAACTTTAATTATGGGTTTCATAGAAACAATGGGTGCTTGGGGCAGTTCCTGAGAGCATTCAGGAATGTCTTCCATGGCCTGTGCCTCAAACAATGATCCAGCTGGAACAGTTGAGTTAATCCCATCAGACTAAGGGGGAGGGGATGATGGTTTTACAGTAATCCATTCGGATGGGTGGGATTCAACAGTATTTACAGGCTCCATATCCTGATCTTCTAATTATCTGTCCATATGTCCCCACTCCAGGTTTCAGGATCCCATTTTTTTCTAATCAGTGCCCTCACTTCAACTCCAGGCACCATTCTGGATTGGCAATTTAGCTGGCACTGTAATTCAGCCACCCTTACAATAAGACTCTGGGTTTGGTTTTCAGCGATATCAGCTCTGTTACTAGAAGATATAAGGCTTTCTGTCAGAGCACAGCTGGAAGCATTGAGGTCTTTTATGTGGTGCTTAAGCCGAGACTCAGCAGCTTTGAGCTCATCTCACTCTATTCACCAGTTTGTCCAGTGTAAGTAGGACCAACCAATCAGCTTCCTTATACTCCTCATTCTGACAAAATTGCAGAAAAGTATCAAATATCCAATCACCCAAAACATCACTTTTCACAAGTACTTAATCTATTGGTGGTGCTATTTCGCATATTAGTTTTGCCACTGTTGTGCCCAGACCCTGTTTCCCCAAAGACCACCAAGGAGCCGATTCCACTGCAAAAGCATAGGGGTTTTTTATTCAAGCTCGAGCTTGTACCCTCAACCGTCACCGACACAGCGGTTCAGGATTCAGAGTGCTCAACTCAGGAGTAATGGGGTTAATATAGGGGTCTCAATCAGGAACAAGGAAATTTTAATTAGAAAATTACAGAATTGGTTGACATTTTCCAAGTTGCTAGTTGTGCCTACTTGATTGGGTCTGTCCAGTGGGCCGAAGCCACCAACTGTGGTTTTTAGGTAAGGTATGTCTGTGCTATCTACTGATTGGTTGTTGTTAAGGAGTGTGTTTGAGGGTATTGATGAGGTAGTTAGGTGTGGGGTAGCTAGGACTCTTTGTGGTTTTTCCAGTAACTAAAACACTAAAGCATGAAGTACGTGCTGAGGCTTTTTGCACAAATGGCTACTTATTCAAAATGGTCACATACAGGGTGTTGGTTATATAGAAACATATACAGAGTGGTGGCTATTATATAGAAACATAATCACATACAGAGTGGTGGCTATATAGAAACATAATCACATACAGAGTGGTGGCTATATAGAAACAATCTCATGCTTTCACACCACCTCACGCCACGGATTAGTAGGGCCCTCTTTACTAGCAGACATAGAGTCACTAGTGTCATTAAAATTTAACTGGAGAACCAATCTAGGAAGCCCATCCTTATGATTTTGTCTCTCTAGAAACACTCCCAGTACCAAATGTGTTAAGACTGGGTTCTGTAGAGAAACAAAAACCAGCAAAGCTTATATATATATAAAGAGAGAGAGAAATTTATCTTAGGAAAATGGCTCACCAACATATAGAAGCTGGCAAGTCCAAAGTCTCTAGAAGCAAACATCAGGCTGGAGGCTTTTCTTAGCTTCTACAACCACAGGGGCTGAGAAGCTCAGGGCTGGCAGGCAGTACACTGGCTGTTGACTCCAACGAATGACAAATCCAAGATCTCCAGGCCGAACAGTGAACTGCTCACTTACAGACAGTTGCAGGCAGCACAACAGAATCCCAATCCACAGAAGAATGTCTCTCTTGCTAGGATGTCCCTGGGTATCCTGGAAGCAGGCCACACCCCTAGGGAAACTCCCCTTGAACAGATTGGCCACTCAGAACACAGTGATCCGATCCCATGATGAGAACAACCACACAGAACTGGGGTCCAGCCAAGTTGACACACAGCTCCAACTATCACAATGGGACATTCAGTATTCTTCACCAACACCATACTTCAAATGCATCAATTCTTCTTCAGTCACAGTCTAGCTCTCACACACACATGAGGTTCTTGGAAAGACCATGGCTCGAATTAGGCACACCTTAGTCTTCAGAGTGACATCTTTGCTCTTCAACATTTTAAAGAGGTTTTTTTGCACCAGATTGCCCAGTGCAATAAGTCATTTGATTTCTTGACTGCTGCTTCTACTCTGGTGGCACAAGGTTAAGGCATTCAGCTACTAAGCAGAAGGTCGGCAGTTTGAACCCACCAGCCCAGAAAGATGAAACCATCTACTTTTGTTAAGATTTACAGTCTTGGGGGAGAGCATGTCTGGGGCCAGCAGTTGCAGTCAGACCCCTAGCCGGGCCATCCCCGCTACTCGACGGGTGGTCCTCGCCGACGGCGTACAGCTGCCGCCCGGGGACTATAGCACCACCCCTGGTGGCACACTCTTCAGCACCACTCCAGGAGGTACCAGGATCATCTATGACAGGAAATTCCTGATGGAGTGTCGGAATTCACCTGTGGCCAAAACACCCCCCCGGGACCTGCCCACCATTCCTGGGGTCACCAGCCCAGTCAGTGAGGAGCCCCCCATGCAAGCCAGGCACAGCCACCTACGCAACAGCACAGAAGACAAGCCAGCTGGTGGTGAAGAGTCACAGTTTGAGATGGACATTTAAAGGACCAGCCATTGGAATGAACAATGCCTCTGGGCCCCTCAGGTCTTTCTTGAGGGGCCCTTCTTGGAAGAAGAAGATATCAGCTGGGTCTTATGAATGTTATCACCCTGGACAGGCA
>NW_006921699.1:639804-644429 GCF_000298275.1 Orycteropus afer afer | reverse complement strand
GTTTCCAAGGCAGTATCACTATGGAAGTAGATTGCCCAACCTTCCTTCCGAGGAGTGGCTGGTGGGTTTGAACCGACAGCCTTCTGGTTAGCAGTCAAGTGCTTAAGGCACTTTGCTACCAGAGCTCCTAGGGTTACTATGAGTTGGAATCAACTCAGTGACATTAAGGTTGTATTTTTGTTGTTGTTGCTGTTGGTGGTTTTTGTTTTTGTTTTTTGGTTGATTTTGTTTTGTTGGCTTCTATGAGTGTTGATTGTGGATCTAAGGAAAATGAAATCCTTGAGAACATCAGTCTTTTCTCTGTTTATAATAACATTGTTTATTGGTCCATCTGTGAGACTTTTTGTTTTCTTTATGTTGAGGTAATCCATACTGAAGGCTGTAGTCTTTGCTGTTCATCAGTGAGTGCTTCAAGTCCTCTTGGCTTTCAATAAGCAAGATTGTATCATCTGCATATCACAGGTTGTTACTGAGTCTTCCTCCAATCCTGATGCTGCATTCTTCTTCATATAGTCCAGTCTCTTGGATTATTTGTTACAGTGTAGTGAAAGGATACAACCCTGACACACACCTTTCTTGACTTTAAACCATGCAGTATTCTCTTGTTCTGTTCTAGCGACAGCCTCTTGGTCTATGTACAGTTTCCTCATGAGCACAATGAAGTGTTCTGGAATTTCCATTCTTCTCAATGTTATCCATAATGTGTTACAATCCACACAGTTGCATGCCTTTGCATAGTCAGTAAAACACAGGTAAACATCCTTCTGGTATTCTTTGCTTTCAGCCAAGATCCATCTGACACCAGAGTGATATCCAGAGAAATTGGAATGGTCTAATTATTACTGACCATATGAAGTGTGGCAAACAGTTGGCTGTTGTTTAGGTTAAAAAACAAAACAAAAAAAAAAAACGTGGTTGATTGCAAACCAAATAACTGATTTAAACCCCATTGGAGCTGTTTATAAGAGTTCTGGTAGCATAGTACCTTAGGCACTTGGCTGCTAACCAGAAGGCTGGCAGTTCAAACCCACCGGCCACTCCTTGGAAGGAAGGTTGGGCAATCTACTTCCATAGTGATACCACCTCAGAAACCCAAGGAAGGGTCTCTGAGTCGGATCCAACTCAATGGCAGTGAGTTTGGTTTTGTTTGAGTTTTGGGGCTGTTTTAATAAAACAAAGTCCACAGTCTAATTGTCCAGGGCTGATAGAGTGACTCCACAGAGTTGTCAAGGATAGATGACCCATCCTTCCTACCCCCAGGCATCACCTCAGTGTTTGTAGGCAAGAAGGAGAAGGAAGGGTTTGGGGGGAAAGGTGCAAATATGTGTGTCGTTTTTTATTAGCAAAACAATAGCCTTTCTAGAAGCTCTACTTGCATATTTCTGCTTACAGCCCATTAGAATTGGATCTCATGACCATTAGCTACAAGGGAACTGGGGAAATCCCCTTTTTTAGCTGAACAAATGATGCCCCCAAAATTGGGATTCTTTTCAATTATGGAGGAAAGAATGGATATTGAATAGGCAACTAGCTAGGTCTACAGCAGCATACCTGTTGCTTCTCCTCTGGGAGGTACATGTAAATGCAGCTGTCTCTCTTAGGGGATCAGATCCCAGGGCCCTTGGCAAGGTAGGAAATTCTGCTTTAGCACCCTCTTCTAAAATCTCCCAACCTCCCTTCTGTTACTCCCTTGATAACTAAGGCTTCATTTTCCCAGTTCACTCTTCCCAACACAAACCAGGTTTTTGCAGGCCAGTGTTTTCCTAAGGCCATATGAGGAGTTCTCTAGATCACTTGACAGAGGAAGAGAATACCCAACAATGCTAGGGTTTACCTCTTGTTTCTTGTCTCTCAGGGATTACTGTCCTTCATTACCTGATGTCCAATGTCTTCAGGGCCATATTTTTATATATTTTGTACAGTTCTTTAATTGTTTCGGGGGTAAAGTCGCTATTACTCACTCTTGACCATAGGCAGAAGTCCATGTATAAAATTTACTACAACTCTTAGTAAATGATAGAACAAGCATACCAAAAGACATGAACAATAAGAATATAGAAGATTGGGATAACACAGTTAACAAAGCATCTAATGGACCTGCAGTGAACATTACTAACAACTGCAGAATTCACATTATTTTCAGATGAACATTGAGCATTTACCAACTATACGTTAAGCTGTAAAGAAGCTATTAACAAATTGCTGTGGGCTGCAATTAAGTTAACAAGGCTTTCTAAGAAATGAATTAGGAATTAATAAGAAAAGTAAGTAAATTTGGAGAATAAGAAATGTGCCACTAAATAACCTATTTGGAAAGTAAATAGGAAAGTAAAAATTATCTTGAACTGAATGAAAATGAAAATACAAATATCAAAACTTTGGGGATGTTGTTAAAGCCATAGTAACTGGGATATTTATCACTGTAAAGGCATATATTAGAAAATACAAAGGCAAAACATAAGTAAGCTAAGCCTTCTCAAGAAACCAGAATATTAACAGCAAATTAAACCCAAATCAGAAGGAAATAAAAAAGAATTAAAAGCAGAAATTAAATATATTATAAATATGCAAATCAAGAGGATTAACAAAGCAATAAATTGGTTCTTTGGAAAGACTAACATATAAATCCTTCCTGAGAATTATCAAGAAGAAACCACAAAAATGAAGTTAGGAATGAAAAAGGATCATGATTATAACTAATTAAAGAGATAATAAGACATTGTAAAGAATTTTATGCTAATAAATTTTAAAATGCAGAGGAAACATTCGTAAGAAAAACCAAAACTTACCAAAGCCATACCAGAAGGCTGATGGTTTAATCCCACCAGACACTCCTCAGAAGGAAGAGTGGGCAATCTACTTGCATAGAGATACCACCTCAGAAACCCAAGGAGGGGTTGCTGTGAGTTGGAACTGACTCAACAGCAGTAAGTTTGGAGTTTGTTTTTTGTGTAACTATTAAAAGAAGCTTTGGTGGTGCAGTGGTTAAAGCATTTGGCTGCTAACCAGAAGGTTGGCAGTTCAAACCCACCAGTAGCTTCACAAGAAGATGAGGCAGTCCATTTCCATAGATTTACAGCCTTGGAAACAACAATGGGGCAGTTCTACCCTGTCCTATAAGGTCACATTATAAGACAGAATCAACTCAATGGCAGTGGGTAAAACTATTAAATCTATTTAAAAAAAAAAACCTTACCACATGGGTGGGAGGGGAAGGAACACTGCAAAAAAAGAAAAGCATTGACCCATTGTTCTGGTTACCTAGTGCTACTCTGACAGAAGTGCACCACAAATGGGATGGCCTTAACAGACAGGAGTTTATTCTTACAATTTGGAGGCTTTAAGTCTAAGTTCAATGTGCCAGGCTCTAGGGGCTGGGTGAAAGCCCCTCAACCTTGGGGTCCAGCTCTGCCTCCTGCTCCCGGCCCACTGGAGCTAGAGGCGTTTCTTCACTCAGACAGCTGCTGGCTGCTGAGGCTGAGAAGCCCCAAGGTTCACAAGTAAAAAGGCACAGTTCTGATGTTACCAAACCACACAGCAGGCCATTAACTTAAGTCCACTGTAAGTCCCAAGATCAGCAGAGCATGGCAGGCTGCTGAGCAATGACATGGCTAAATGCAGGGTCCAAGCGTGCCATAGGCTAGAGACCATTCTCAAAGCTTCTCCTTACATACAGGAAGCAGACCACATACCCAAAGGCAGCTACTCAGCTGCCTGTGGTAGATCCCACCATGGAGTTGATTGCCAGTTTCATCATGGGGAATAACTACCACCAGCTGCCCAGCCACTCAACCAGGCCCAGCCAAGTTGACACACAAACTTATCTACCACAATTCCACCCCTTGTCAACTTGGCATCTGTACAGATCTTCAATGGGTGATATCTGTACAGATCTCCTCACTGGGTGGCTCCAGTCCCCTAGTTCGTCTAAGTGGCGACCTCACCTCCTTGGCCTGGCGGCCCCTTTCCTCTCCCTCTTGGGCATGGCAGCCCCGCCCCCTCACTCTTGGGCAGCAGCTATGGCTCCATCCCACTGGCTCACATGAATGAGCAGCCCCACACTCCAGAACCAAGTTGGTGAAGATCTGACCCTTTGAAACCTAGGGACTGTGATCGTTCCACCCCCAAAGGCCATGGTCCTACCCTTTCAGGCTGAGGCAGCTCTGCTTCCATTTCCTTGGTCTCTCCGCTTCTGCAGATTAATGCCCGAGGGCAACCCACTCCACTGGAAAACCTGCCCAAAAAACACTCGGCTTTCTTGCTCCGTGGGCTGGCCAACCTGTCACTCCATTTCATGCCGCTCTCTTTTACCAATTAATGCCTGAAGGCAATCCACTCTGCCAGGAAGCTGTCTACCCAATGGCACCCGGCTTTCTCCTCCGCGGGCTGGTAAGGCTGTCTCTGTCTCATGCCAGTTCTCTGGGCTCTGCTCCTGCCGTCTCTCATGCCGGTCTCTTGCCTTCTGTCCTGCCTTCTGTCATGCTGTATGCTGGGTTCTCTCTGCCAGGGTCTCAGGTCAAGGATGCACTGCACTCCTGTTTCCACATTTTAGGTATCTGTCAGAGCAGCACCCCACTCTCTCGGTACCAAATTCTGTTCTGGTTACCTAGTACTGCTCTGACAAG
>NW_006921699.1:629739-635179 GCF_000298275.1 Orycteropus afer afer | reverse complement strand
ACCAGCAAACCTGGTCCCCACCTTCTTTTTTTTTGCCTCCAAATGATTTTGAGTTTTGTTCCACATTGTTCTCCCTCTCTATACTGGATCTCCTACATCCCTTCCAAGTGGATGACAGTGGTAGCCGGGCACCATCTAGTTCTTCTGGTCTCATAGTTGTATAGGTTGCATCATCTGACTTCTTGACTGCTGCTTCCGTTGGTGTTGATTGTGGAAACAAGTAATATGAAATCTTTGATAAGTTTAATCTTTTTTCCATTTGTCGTGATGCTGCTTATTGGTCCAATTGTGGAGATTTTCATTTTCTTTATGTTGAGGTGTAATCCATACTGCAGACTGCAGTCTTTGGTCTTCATCAGTAAGTGCTTCAAGTCATCTTCACTTTCAACAAGCAAGGTTGGGTCATCTGCATATTGCAGATTGTTAATAAGTCTTCCTCCAATCCTGATGCTGCATTCTTCTTCATACAGTCCATCTTCTCAGTTTATTTGCTCAGCATACAGGTTGAATAAGTATGATGAAAGGATACAACCCTGACAGACTCCCTTCCTTACTTTAAACCATGCATTTTCTGCTTCTGTTCGAACAACAGCCTCCTGGTCTATGTATGGGTTCCTCATGAGCACAAGTAAATGTTCTGGAATTCCCATTCTTCTCAATGTTACCCGTAATTTCTTAGGATCCACACAGTCGAATGCTTTTGCATAGTCAAGAAAACACAAGTAAACATCTTTCTGATATTCTTTGCTTTCAGCCAAGAGCCATCTGACATCAGCAATGACATCCCTCGTTTCACATCCTCTTTTGAATCCAGCTTGCATTTCTGGAAGTCTCCTGTCAATACACTGTTGCAACCATTTTTGAATTATGTTCAGCAAACTTTTACTTGTATGTGATATTAATGATATTGTTTGATAATTTCCACATTCTTTTGGATCACCTTTATTTGAAATGGGTACAAATATGAATCTCTTCAGTTAGCTGACCAGGTAGCTGTCTTCCAAATTTCTTGGCATAGGCTAGTGAATGCCTCCAGTGTGGCATCTGTTTGTTAATACATCTCAATGGATATTCCATCAATTCCCAGAGCCTTGTTTTTCACCAATTTCTTTAGTGCAGCTTTGACTTCTTCCTTCAGGACTGTTAGATCTTGATCATATGCCACCTCCTGAAAGAGATGAACATTGACCTTTTTTTTTTTTATACAGTGACTCTGTGTATTCCTTCCATCTTCTTTTGACATTTCCTGCATCATTCAATATTTTGCCATGGAATCGTCCAATATTGAAATGAGGATTGAATTTTTTTCTTCAGCTCTTTCAGCTCGAGAAATGCTGAGCATGTTCTTCCCTTTTGGTTTTCTAATGCCAGGTCTTTGCACATTTCATTATAGTAATTGACTTTGTCTTCTTGAGCTGCTCTTTGAAATCTTCTGTTCAGCTCTTTTATCTTACCATTTCTTCCATTTGTTTTAGCTTTTCTCCATTCAAGAGCAAGTTTCAGAGTCTCTTCTGACATCCATTTTGGTCTTTTCTTCTGTTCTCATCTCTTTAATGATCTTTTGCCTTCAAGGAGTGCTGGTGGTGCAGTAGACAAGGCATTTGGCTGCTAACAAAAAGGTCAGCAGTTCAAACCTACCAGCTGCTCCATGACAGAAAGGTGGGCAATCTACTTCCATAATGATTTACAGCCTTGGAAATCCAGTGGGGGTATCTACGGGTCAGAATCAACTCAATGGCAGTGAGTTTGGTTTTGGTTTTTCTGCTTTCTTCATATATGATGTTCCTGATGTCATCCCACAATTCATCTGGTTTTTGGTCATTGGTGTTCAATGCATCAAATCTGTTCTTCAGATGGTCTCTAAATTCAGGTGGGACATAATTAAGGCCATGTTTTGGCTCTCATGGACTTGTTTTAATTGTCTTCAGCTTCAACTTGAACTTGCATTTGAGAATTGATGGTCTGTTCCACAGACAGCTCCTGCCCTCATTTTGGCTGAAGATATTGAATCTCCATCACCTCTTTCCACAGATGTAGTTGATCTGATTCCTATATATTCCATCTGGTGCGGTCCACATGCATAGCCACCCTTTATGTTGAGAAAAGTATTTGCAATAAGTAAGTTGTTGGTCTTGAAAAATTCTATCACGCACTCTTCAGCATCATTTCTACCACCGATGCTGCTGTATTTGGAAAGTCCTTTGTCCTGGTGATTCTCTTTGTTTCCAACTTTTGCATTCCAACCACTAGTAATAATCTTGATTGCATATTTAGTCAATTTCAGACTGTCGAAGTTAGTAAAAATCTTAAATTTCCTTGTCTTTGGCTTTGGTGGTTGATGCATAAATTTGAATAATGGTAGTATTGAATGGTCTTCCTTGTAGATGTATGGATATTATCCTATCACTGACAGACAGCATTGTACTTCAGGATAGATCTTGAAACATTTTTTGTGATGATGAATGACACACTATTCCTCTTCAATTTGTCATTTGTGGCATAGTAGATCATACGGTTGTCTGATTCAAAATGGCCAAAACCAGTCCATTTCAGCTCACAGATGCCTAGAATAAGGTGCTCTGGTGGTTTAGTGCCTAAGGCATCTGATGCTAACCAGAAAGTTGGAGGTTCAAACCTACCAGCCACTCCTCAGAAGGAAGACTAGGAAATCTACTTCCATAAAGATTTATAGCCTCAGAAACCCAAAGGGGGTTGCTATGAGTCATAATCGACTCAATGACAGTTTGGTAATGCCTAGGATGTCGATCTTTATGTGTTCCATTTCATGTTTGACAACTTCCAGTTTTCCTAGATCCATACTTTGTACATTCCATATTCTGATTATTAATGGATGTTTACAGCTGTTTCTTCCCATTTTGAGTCATGTCACATTAGCAAATGGAGATCACAAAAGGTTTACTCCATCTGTATCAAGATCAACTCTACTTTGGGGAGTCTGGACCTCTGGTGGCATGGTGCCTAAGGCATTTGAACACTAACCAGAATGTTGGTTGTTCAAACCCACCAACCACTCCCCAGAAGAAAGACTGGGCAATCTACTTCCATAAAGATTTACAGGCTCGGAAACCCAAAGAGGGTCACTACAAGTCAGAATCAACCAATAGCAGTGAGTTTGGTTTTGGTTTTGGTTTTTCTATTTTGGGGAGGCAGGTCTTCCCAGTCGTATTTTGAGCGGCTTCCCACCTGAGGAGCTCATTTTCTGGTGCTGTATCAGACAATGTTTCAGGGCCATTCATAAAGTTTTGTAGTAATATATAAGACAATGTTTCTCTGCTATTCATAAAGTTTTCACTCGCCAATTCTTTGAGAAGTGGATGGCCCCTTCCTTCTCTGGAATCTGTCCTAGTGTGGAAGCTGCACTGAAACCTGTCCATCATGGGTGACCCTGCTGGTATTTGAAATACCTGTGGCATAGCCTCCAGCCTCACAGCAACATGCAAGCCACAGTATGACAAACTGACAAAAGAAGTGGTGAAAAATATCTATCTTAGTTTGTCTTATTTTCAAACTTTATATGAATGGATGTATCTTATATCTTTTGGTCCATGCATGCTGTCATGTGTAGCTACGTCCCTGTTATTAGGTGTCATGGAGTTGATTTTCTACTCTTATCCACACCATGTGACAGAGTAGAACTTCCCTATAGAGTTTTCTAGGCTGGAATCTTTACAGAAGCCAGGTCTTTCTCCTGCAGAGCCACTCTGTGGGTTCAAACCACCCACCCTCAGTTAGCAACCAAGCACTTTACCATTGTACCACCAAGACTCCTTAGCTGTGTCCCTGGGTGGTTCAAATGATTAATACACTGAGCTCCCAACTGAAAGGCTGGAAGTCCACCCACAGGCACCTCAGAAGAAAGACCTGGCAATCTATTGAAAAATCAGCCATTGAAAACCCTGGTATACATGCAGCTGCCATAAGACAGAACTGAATCAATAGCAACTGTTTTTTTTTTTTTTTTTAATTGTAATCTATTCATTTTCATTGCTGTATAACAGTGCATTGTAAGAATATACCACAACTTGCTTACCCATTTTACTGTTGATGAACATTTGGGTTGTGTCCAGTGTTGGCTACTGTGAATGGTGTTGCTATGGGCATTTTTTGTATGTGTGTGTGTGCATGATTTGGGTGAAAATTTACAGAGCAAATTCACTTTCCATACAGCAGTTGAAATACACTTTGTCTCATGACATTGACCACAATTTACCACAATGCAACAGGTTCCCTCCCACTTCTTCCCCATAGTTAGCTCTTCCCGGTGTCCATCGCTCCATGCACTCCTGGCCCCTGAGCTGTCTCCCTGTGCATAAGCAGCCCTTCTTTCTCTCATGATTGTTCTCTCCAAGGAGTGTATCTACCTCAGGTGAATGTTTACTTCCTATGCCTGTCTTTTGTTTGGCTGGAAGCCACAGGTGTATGTTCAATTCCAGACCTGAAGGGCAGCTAGGGACCATAGTCTCAGTGGTTTCACCAGGCTCTATCGAACCAGCAAATGTGGTCCCCTCCTTTTTTTTCTCCAAATGATTTTGAGTTTTGTTCCACATTGTTCTCCCTCTCCATCAAGCATCTCCTACATAGATCCCCTTCCAAGTGGTTGACATTGGTAGCTGGGCACCATCTAGTTCTTCTGGTCTCATAGTTGTGTAGGCTGCAGATCGGATGGTGTACCAGTTGCTAGGACTGATTGTTTCCATGAATTTTTGGTTTTCTTCATTCTTCTTTGCTCTGGATGAGGAGAGACCCATTTTTGCACCTAGATGGCAGTTTGCAAGCTTTTAAGATCCTAGTCGCTACTCACCAAAGCAGGAGGTGGAACAATGTTTTATGTAGTATGTTATGCCAATGGAGCTTGATGACCCCTGCTACTATGGTCCTGAGTGCTACGGGCATTTTTGTATATAGCTACTGGTACCTATATGTATCAGAAGCAACCTAAATAGATATCTAGGATTGGAATTGTTTCATCACAGGCTACACATATCTTCAATACCACTGGGTAATGCCAAAACATTTTCCAAAGTTATTGCACCAGTTTATACACTCATCAATTCAGTGTAAGTCTCACTGCACCACATTCTTACCACCACTCTTTCCCTCCACCCATTGTTTTTAAAAACAGCTTTATGGGATTATAAAGGACATACAATAAATATAATTTTAAAATATACAATTTGATAAATATTGATGTATAAAACTGTGAAACACTCGCCACAATCAGGGTAATGAACAAATTCCTCATTCTCCAAAATGTCTTTGAGTCTCTTTTTGCAAATTGCTTCCTGCTGCCACTTCCCAGGCAGTCACTACCCTGCTTTCACTATACATCAACTGTATTTCCTAGGTTTTGGTATAAATATGTGAGCTCTGGTGGCATAGTGCCTAAGGCACTTGACTGCTAACCAGAAGGCTGGTGGTT
>NW_006921699.1:624677-629639 GCF_000298275.1 Orycteropus afer afer | reverse complement strand
CTACCAGAGCTCCTTAAATAGGCCATAGAGTTAGAAAATATATTGTAGTTAATATAACCTTTAAGGGACAGATACCTGGAATATATAAAGTGCTTCTATAAACCAAAAGAAAAAGACCACCCTGTAGAAAAATGAGCAAAATAAAGAAGCACTGCAAAAAAAGGGGGAAATGGCCCATAAACAGACGGAAAGGTGCTATTTTATATTACAAATAGATCTAAATAGATACGGAATTGATGAGAGGCAGTATTAGATGTGCTGTCCGTTATTTGGAGTGTGGTAGTCGAAGAGGATAAAAACCTTTGGAAGAAACAATACGGGCTAGAAGAAAATTGTGGTGAAAATACATTGAAGCCACAAGATGGCACCACTGTACCAGGTGACTCCTTTGGTCCTTGTCTTAAAATAGAAGGGCAAAGTCGTTTTTCAATCATCTTTCCAGGTATATCTTCATCCCATAGTGAAATATTTTTAGAGGACCCTCATTCAAAGATGAGATGAAACTAAAGCATTTAAAAACCAGAAAATATGACAGAATTTTAGATTATATTTGGATGATCTTTGGATAATAATGGACAGCATGGATGCTGCTAATTTATACGATCTTTGTACATGTGGTTGTAGGATTTGAAATACTTAATGTTGGTCTTTTCCTGGGATCTCAAGGAAAATCTACAAGAAAGTACAAATAGCCCAACTCTAAACAAGAATGCAGATCTGGTTTATGCATAAGAATCAATCAAAATTCTAACCATCTACATTGAATGACCATACTCAAGACCTCTGGCCACTGTTCATCTGTTCTGACCATGTATTTTACACAAGAAACATGGCCTTGCTTATGTAGATTGTTTACAAGCCCTGAGTAAACAGTAGGAATTTTGGGGATGTAAAAGGAAAGGGGCTGCCTTGAAAATATGCGGACTGCCTGTCCTCATTGAGGACTATTGAATCCCACTCTATGGAAAATTTTGCTGAAGATAATTCAAAAACAGTTGCAGCAGCATATAGACAGGGAACTGCCAAAAATTTAATCAGTTGGATTCAGAAGAGGACATGGAATGAGGGCTATCATTGCTAATGTAAAATGGATCTTGACTGAAAGCAAAGCATACCAGAAAGATGTTTACCTGTGTTTTATTGACTGTGCAAAGGCATTCAACTGTGTGGATCAAAACAAATTATGGATAACATTGTGAAGGATGGGAATTCCCAAACACTTAATTGTGCTCATGAGGAACCTGGACACAGACCAAGAGGCAGACAGTCGAACAGAACAAGGGGATGCTCCGTGGTTTAAAAATCAGGAAAGGTGTGTCCGCATTGTATTCTTTCACCATACATATTCAATCTATATGCTGAGCAAATAATCTGAGAAGTTGGACTACATGAAGAAGAACACGGTGTCAAGATTGGAGGGAGATGCATTAACAACCTGTGACATGTTAACATTAACATTAACAACCTTGCCTGCTGAAAGTGAAGAAGACTTGAAGCACTTGCTGATGAAGATCAAAGACCACAGCCTTCAGTAAGTATTACACCTCAACACAAAGAAAACAAAAATCCTCACAACTGGACCAATAAGCAGCATTGTGATAAATGGAGAAAAGATTGAAGTTGTCAAGAATTTCATTTTCCTTGGATCCACAATCAATGCCCATGGAAGCAGCAGTCAAGAAATCAAATGACGTATTGTGTTGCAATATGTATTGCATTGCACACATCTACTGCCAAAGATCTCTTTAAAGTGTTAACATGCAAAGGTGTCACTTTGAAGACTAAGGTGCCCCTGGCCCAAGCCTCATATGTATGTGAGAGCTGGATGATGAATAAGGAAGACTGCAGAATCGATGCATTTGAGTTGTAGTGTTAGCAAAGTATACCATGGACTGCTAGTAGAATGAACAAATCTGTCTTGGAAGAAGTACAGCCGAATGCTCCTTAGAAGTGAGAATGATTAGACTTTATCTCTCCTACCTTGTTGTGTTATGAGAAGGAACCAGTCCTGGAGAAGGGAAAGTAGAGAGAGGGTCAGCGAGAAAGGGGAAGACCCTCAATGAGATGGATTGACACAGTAGCTGCAACGATGGACTCAAGCATGGCCACAACTGTGAGGTGGCACAGGACATGGGCAGTATTTCATTCTGTTGTACACAGGATCTCTATGAGTTGCAACCAACTCAATGACACCTAACAACAACACACTCTGTGTATTAAATTGTGTCCCCAGCAAGGTTTGTCCATTCCTAACCTTTGATACCCTGGATATGACCTTATTTGGTAATCAAGTCCCTGCAGATGTAATGAGTCAATATGAGGTCATACTGGAGTAGGGCAGGCCCTAATTTCATATGACTGGTATCCTTACACAAAGCATTGGTGGCACAGTACCTAAGGCGTTTGGTTGCTAACCAGGAGGTTGGCAGTTCAAACCTACCAGCCTTAGATTTACCTGATATTTACCACCTCAGAAATTCAATGGGGGCTGCTATGAGTCAGAATCGACTCGATAGCAGTGAGGGTTTTTTTTGTTTGGTTTGAGAGAGTTTAGTGTCCTGATAACTAGAGAAGAGACACAGACACATGGAAGATGGTCATGTGAAGATGGAAACAGAGATTAGGGTTATACTGCCACAAACCAGAGAACATCTGGAAATGCCAGAAGCTAGAAGAGATAAGGAAGGATCTTCCCCTAGAGTTTCCAGAGACATCATGGTCCTGTGGACAAGCTGAACTTCAACTTCTAGCCTCCAGACCAGTGAGAGAATAGAATTCTGTTTCAAGCCACGCAGTTTGTAGTAATTTTTTTTAGCAGCCTAAGAAAGTAGTGCACATGCTAAAACTTAGTTTATGTATATAATGTACACCTCATTCACAAAATCCTGGAGTTCTCAGTATTATGGGGCAGGTAAATTATAACCCAGGCTTTGCCAGTGTGTATACTGGGTTAATTCGCATGTAGTTCACGGGAGATAATGATGACTCGGGATCAGTGGAAACTGACAGAATTGACTTTTATGCATTAGAGGATGCATTTTTCAAAAGCACAGCTAAAAGAGATAGGCATCCTTAACAGGCATTTTTTCAGGGTTCTAGCCAGGGATGGGGGTTCTATATAACAGTGCAGAGGCCTGTGAATATGGAGAAGCCGAACCTAGATACTGTTGGGCCAAAGGATTCACAAACAAACCAAGGAATGGATTTGAGCTGTTTAGAAGAAGATCTAGTCACAACTTCAGTCACTGGGGAATCCAAGTCTAGAGAGAGTGTCAGAGGCTGTCGGATCACATGCCAAGTAAGCACACATTGGCGGGCATTGAGTTGGCCTTTAGGAGTCCTATCCAGAAAAAATGTTCTGTTAAACTTTATTTATGTGAAAAACACACAAAAATTCATGGAACAGAGATGTTCAATTTGACAATTATTAGAAAGTGAACATTTATGTAACCCTAATAACCCTAACTCAAATAAAGAGATAGGGCATTGCCAGTACCCTAGAAGCAACCCTCTGGCCGCAATCCCCAACCCACGCCTAGATAACTGCTATCCTTTCTTTTGTAATCATTGCCTCACTTTCTCTTACACTTTTACTACTTAAAGATATATTTCTAAAATATGTATCTTGTTTTTGTTAGGTGCTCCAACTCATAGCAACCCTACATACAACAGAACAAAACACTGCCCAATCATAACCCATCCTCACAATCCTTGCTATACCTGAGCCCATTGTTGCAGCCACTGTATCAATCTATCTTGTTGAAGGCCTTCTCCTTTTTCACTGACCCTTCACTTTACCAAGCATGACATCCTTCTCCAGGGAATGGTCTCTTCTGACAACATGACCAAAGTAGGTGAGATGAAGTCTGGCCATTCTCGCTTCCAAGGAGCATTCCAGCTCCACTTCTTCTGGGACAGACTTAGTTCTCCTGGCAGTCCATGGTACTTTCAGTATTCTTCACCAACACCACAACTCAAAAGCATCAACTCTTCTTTGGTCTTCCTTATGCATTGTCCAGTAGTCACACGTATATGGTGTTGTTGTTCGGTGCCGTCGAGTCGTTTCCAACTCATAGCGACCCCATGCACTGCAGAACGATCCTCGCTACCATTGTGTCAACCCATCTTGTTGAGGGCCTTCCCCTCTTTTGTCGACCCTCCACCTTACCAACCATGATACCCTTCTCCAGGGAATGATCCCTTCTGACAACATGACCAAAGTAGGTAAGAAGGAGTCTGGCCATTCTTGCCTCTAAGGAGCATTCTGGCTGCACTTCCTCCAGGACAGATTTGTTAGTTCTTTAAGCAGTCCCTGGTACTTTGAGCATTCTTTGCCAACACCACAGCACAAAAGCATCAATTCTTCTTCAGTCTTCCTTATTCATTGTCCAGCTCTCACATGCATATGAGGCGATTGAAAATACCATGGCTTGTGTCAGGTGCACCTCAGTCCTCAAGGAGACATCTTTGCTCTTCAGCACTTGAAAGAGGTCCTTTGCAGCCAGTTTGCCCAGTGCTATACGTTGTCTGATGTCCTGACTGCTGCTTCCATTGACATCGATTGTAGAACCAAGTAATGTGAAGTCTTTGACAATTTCAATCTTTTCTCCATTTATCGTAATGTTGCTTATGGGACCAATTGTGAGGATTTTTGTTTTCTTTATATTGAGATGTAATCCATACTGCAAAGTGTATTCTTCAATCTTCATCAGTAAGTACTTGAAGTAGTCCTCACTTTCAGCAAGCAAAGTTGTGTCGTCAGCATATCGCAGCTTGTTAATGATTCTTCCTCCATTTCTAATGCCACGTTCTTCTTCATATAGTCCAGATTCTCAGATTATTTGCTCAGCACACACATTGAATAAGTATGGTGAAAAGATACAACCCTGATGCACTCCCTTCTTGATTTTAAACCATGCAGTGTCCCCTTGTTCTATTCAAACAACAGCCTCCTGGTCTATG
>NW_006921699.1:610747-617547 GCF_000298275.1 Orycteropus afer afer | reverse complement strand
GCTCTGGTGGCATAGTGCCTAAGGCACTTGACTGCTAACCAGAAGGCTGGTGGTTCAAACCCACCAGCCACTCCTCAGAAGGAAGGTTGGGCAATATAATTCCATAGTGATATCGCCTTGGAAACCCCAGGGGGGGTCACTATGAGTCAGGGCCGACTTGACAGCAGTGAGTTTGGTTTTTGTTTTTTTTTAAAATCCCCAATTGGGATACATTTTATTTCTTTATCTTGTCTTAATGCCCTGGCTAGGACTTCTAATCCAATATTGAATATAAGTGGCAAGAACAGTCACCCTTGTCTTGTTTGCTTTGTCAAACTCTTGACGCTATCTCTTGCTGAGGAGAAATTCTTAATTTTAAACTGGAGAAATTTCTTATTCTTTCCCTTTGTGGTTAGCGTTTTTTGTGTTCTATTTAAGAGATCTTTCCTCATTCTGAGCTCATGAAGTTACTCTCCCATGTTGTCTTTCAAATAGTTCTATTTTGTATTTTAAAATTAGCCCTAAAATACACCTGGAATACATTTTCATGTATAATGTGAAGTCAGGTTTTATTCTCCCACAAATTTTCTCTGTGGAAGAAAAGAAAGAGAGATGTGGGGTGGTTAAAAAAAAATCATAATGTGTGTCTGTGTGTATTAGAGAATGATATATTAATATGCAATTGTATTTGTATTTATATTTGCTGGTGATTTGAAAAGCCAGAGGAAATACATTTATCTCAATAAGAATTTGATTAAAGTAATCTGAGAGGGAAGGTGCCTGCAAACTATAAAAGGCATAAAAGAACTCAGAGCACAGTTCAGATCACATGATAGTGGGACAAACAGACTACATGTTAGAGACCTCTGAAGTCATCACTGAACACATACAGAATCATGTGTTGGATCGGACACAGCCTCTCTTTCAGTTTCCTTAGTTGTTTATAATGGCAATATTGTCATCAAGAGGGCTCAGAGGAAGACCAATCTACTGGAAGCCGAATACCACACAGTATGTGTATATTTGCATGCTTAAAATATATATTAGATACAAATCTTCAAAAAATAAGATCTCTTTTAAATTATTAAAATAAAAATCTCATGGTGCTTGAAAATTCTTTGGGTATGGGTAAAATTAATTTGTGTATTTTGCTTTGAATCACAAAGAGGCAGGATTATTTTGATTCCCTTACACTCATTTTCCAATTTAGCATTTTGATCATTGTGACCTCATCACATATTTTATGCCACAAACATAGCTGCATGAGTCTAGAGGTGACATTTTTTTCTTCTCTGTCAACCTATCCACAGATTCTCTGGAGAGAGGCCAGATCTGAGCTTTGCAAGCATTGGCCCAGCAAACACTTCTAGAAGCTCCTAAGAAGCTATTCTCAGTGCAGGTGAACTAGTTTAAAGGCAAGAGCAGGGTAAAATAATAAAGAGAAGGAAAACATTAAGAAAATTATGACATTTTTATAGCTTTCACAATATATATAATCAAGTACCCACTGAAAGTTGCCAGAGAGTAGACACAGGCAACTGGAAAACGTAAACCAACTCATCAGCCATTTGATAACCTTTTTTCAGCTCCTTCGATGCATCATTGGGATAAGCACTAATTGTGACCCCGTGTCGGACACTCTGTACCAGCAGAAATAGATGTATTCTGGAGTGATGTTCGAGACAGTGGGTACACGGGAGTCTGACTGCAGCAGGAATCCGAGACCCCCAAAGAGGTCAAAAAGCTCTGATTATTCAGTGACCATCCAACATCTCAAGACTGTGCCATGTCCCCTCCTCAAATAAACCAAACCAAAACCCCTGCCATGGAGTCAATTCCAGCTCATAGCAACCTCTATTGGATCCCCAAGGCTGTAAATCTTTATGGAAGTAGATTGCCTCATCTTCCTCCCGTGGAGCAGCTGGTGGGTTTGAACCATGGACCTCTGGTTAGCAGCCAAATTCCTTATCCACTACCCACTGGAGTTCCTTAGTGTCCCTTCCTCAGGAGGCTTAATTAATGAATTGGCTATTGTTCTGGTTACCTCTGTGCTGCTCTGACAAGATTATATCACAGATGGGATGGCTTGAAGAAACAGGAGTTTAATTTTACAATTTGGAGGCGTTAAGTCCAAGTTTAAAGTGCTAGGCTCTAGGGGCTGTGTGAAAGCCCCTCAGCCTTGGGCTTCAGTTCTGCCTCCTGCTCCTGGCCCTTTGGAGCTACAGGCTTTTCTTTACTCAGACAGCTGCTGGGTGCTGAGGCTGACAAACCCAAGGCTGACAAGTAATAAGGCACAGTCCTGATGTTACCAAAACACATAGCAGGCCATTAAGTCCATTGAAAGTCCCAAAGTTGGCAGAGCATGGCAGGCTGCTGAACACAGCTACATGCAGGGTTGAAGCATGCCATAAGCTAGAGAACATTCCCCAAGATTTCTCCTTATATATAGGAAGCAGACCACATCCCTAAAGCAGCTACTCAGATGCTCACAGTAGATTCCACCATGGAGTTGATTACCAGTCTCATCGTGAGGAATACTACATCCAGCTGCCCAGCCACTCAACCAGGCCCAGCCAAGTTGACACACAAACCTAACCACCACAATTCCACCCCTTGTCAACTTGGCACCTGTACAGATCTTCATTGGGCAGCATCTGTACAGTTCTCCTTCACTGGATTGCTCTAATCCCCTAGTTCCTGTGTGGTGACCTCACCCCCTTGACCTGGCGCCCCATTCCTCTCCCTCTTGGGCATGGCAGCCCCACCCCCTCACTCTTGGGCAGCGGCTATGGCTCCATCCCACTGGCTCACATGAACAAGCAGCTCCACACTCCAGAACCAAGTTGGTGAAGATCTGACCCTTTGAAACCTAGGGACTGTGTTCGTTCCACCCCCAAAGGCCATGGTCCTACCCTTTCAGGCTGAGGCAGCTCTGCTTCCATTTCCTTGGTCTCTCTGCTTCTGCCAATTAATGCCCAAGGCAACCCACTCTGCCAGAAATCTTCCTGTCCAAAAAGCACTCAACTTTCTTGCTCCAAGTGCCCGCCAACCTGCTGGTCTCTTCTACCAATTAATGCCCGAAGGCAACCCACTCCGCCAGGAAGCTGCCTGCGCTATGGCATCCAGCTTTCTCCTCCGTGGGCTCGTAAGGCTGTCACTGTCTCATGACAGTCTCTGGGCTCTGCCCCTGCCATCTCTCATGCTTTCTGCCAGGATCTCGGGTCAAGGACGCACTCCCCTCCTGTTTCCACCTTTTGGCTATCTGTCAGAGCGGCACCCCACTCTCTCAGTACTATATTCTGTTCTGGTTACCTAGTGCCACTCTGACAAGAGTATACCACATATGGGATGGCTTGAACAAACATGAGTTTATTCTTACAATTTGGAAGCTTTGAGTCCAAGTTCAAAGTCCCAGGCTCTGGGGGCTGGGTGAAAGCCCTTCAGCCTTGGGCTTCAGCTCTGCCTCCTGCTCCTGGCCCACTGGAGCTAGAGGCATTTCTTCTCTCAGACAGCTGCTGGATGCTGAGACTGACAAACCCAAGGTTGACAAGTAAAATGGCACAGTCCTGATGTTTCCAAACCACGTGGCAGGCCATTGATTTAAGTCCATCGAAAGTCCCAAGGTTGGCAGATTATGGCAAGTTGCCGAACAATGACAAGGCTACATGCAGGGTTCAAGCATGCCATAAGCTAGAGACCATTCCCAAAGCTGCTACTTATATAGGAAGCAGACCACATCCCTAAGGCAGCTCCTCAGCTCCTCACAGTAGATTCCACCATGGAGTTGATTACCAGTCTCCTCATGGGGAATACTGCATCCAGCTGGCCAGGCCCTCAACCAGGCCCAGCCAAGTTGACACACAAACTTAACCACCACAGCTATAGAAAAGCCATTTTGACCTTTTCAATTAAAACCTCAGATACAACACACATGGTTAGACACTATGTCCCACGCGAAAAACACTATGTGTAAAACTCGATGACAAGTCTTTCCTTTCCTAAAACTCGATGACCAGTCTTTCCTTGCCTGCAAGGCACTAATAACCAGGAAAATCAGCGCAGCCCGGCCAGCCGTTCCAGGAAGTTTGTGAGAGGCAAGCACGACGTGTTCTTCCTGAATTAAACAACCGGTCTCTCAAAGTCCCCCGTCCTGGCTCAGATTGTAGAACCCAGGACAATACTCTTTCTTCCCAGACGGTGGCGCCCTCCTTTTCTGCTCAGCATTTCGTGAAGTGGGTAGAGCTCTCTCCCGGGCAATTCAGCAGGTATCAGAGAGCAGGCCTGGGAACAGAGCAGGGCTTTTTCTAGAGCAAGTTCCTCAGGCCTTGTTTCTCATTTTTTATTCAGAAAATAAGGAGTTTACAAGGACCAGTGAAAGGAAACTAACAGTACAGGCTTTTGGCAAAATAGGTGGTAAAAATACCAAGAAAACTTATGCACTCTACGTTCTTCCTAAGGAGCCCTGGTTGCACAGAAGTTAAGCTCTTGGCTGCTAATTAACCAGGAGTCGTTGGTTCAAACCCACCAGCTGCTGCTCCACCGGAGAAAGACCTGGCAATCTGCTCCCATGAAGGTCACAGCCTCGGAAACCCAATGAGGCAATTCTACTCTGTCCTACTGAGCGGCTTAGTGTCTAAGGCATTTGACTGCTAACCAAAAGGTCAGCGGTTCAAACCCACCAGCCATTCCCAGAAGGACGACCATAAAGATTTATTGCCTGGGAAGCCCAATGGGTGTAGCTTATGAGTTGAAATTGACTCGATAGTAGTGGGTTTTTGTTTGTTTGTTTTGTTTTGTTTTGTAGGGTCACTAAGAATGAGAGTCAGATTGGACTGGATGACACACAGTAACAACTTTCTAAAGAAATACAGACAGTATAACTTCCAGTATAGGTTCGTTCACTGGTTTATTCATTAGATTTATTAGTTCCAGATTGCCAAGAGCATTTTAAAGATGCTGCTAGCAGGGGAGGGAGACAGGGCCCCGTAGAAGTGCAGTGGGTGAGAAGCAGGAGGAGACCTTCGGGAATGGACCCTGCTCACAAGACCCCATTCTCACAGCCCTCCTGTTGAAGAGCTTTCACTCTCCCTGTTTTATAGATGCGGGAACAGATGGTTAGAGAGTTTAAATAATTGGCTCCAGGTCAAGCCACCAAGAATATTCTCCAGCGCTCCTGAGCTCTCTGCTAACTCTCCTGTTGGCGTTGCGGCTTCATCCTCCTCCTCTACTGGTAAGTTTATTTTTTTTCCCACATGGTGCGACATGGTTCGAGGAGTCTTGGGGTCACATTTTACAGCTCAAACAGTAACTGACCTTAGCCCCAGCCTGGGAATCCAGGGATGGCCTCACACTGGCTCCTGCGATTGGGAACATGCATACGTGCATGCGTGCAGGGGCAAAGAATTGGATTTGGGGCGTTGCTACAAGAGGAGAGGCAGGAATGCTTGTAAGGTAGTATGAGGAACTGGAGTTAAATTCGCATGAGTCAGCCCCCTGCCATCGCGCACCCCACTGTGCCCTGTTGTCTCAAAATCTACTGGCTTAAAAACAGGGAAGAAGAAAGATAACAGGTCTGAAAAGAAATGAAGGTTCCAAGCCGTTCTGGGGCCTTCGCCGTCACCAAGACGAAGAGAAAGCGCTTGGCTCTGAAGCCTTAAGTTTTGGCTCATCAGGAGCACAGGAGGAGAGGTCCTCTCCAGGCATCAAGACAAGGAACGACGCTGAAACCAAATGGGGCAGGAGGGACAGGGATCAGGGTGGATCACTGCACAAAACAACAAAAAGTACTAAAAGAAAAACAGGCAGGAATCCAAAATGCAGTACCAACCAAGCTGGGGTACCTAGCCCGAGGTCCCAGCCACAACCTGCCACCTGAAGGCTTCGGGGACGGCAGGTGCGGAGGAAGGAAAGGAGTCCACACTGAACTTGCGGGCTCCTGGGCCACTTGGAGCGCACAGGGCCTGCCAGGTCCCCCGACCAGGTGAATACCTGCCCCTGCCTTGAGCTTTCCTGAATAGAAGGTGCTCTTTGGCGCATCTATTACTCTGACCTTCAAGGGAAGTCATGAGCTCAAAGAGAATTTAAATATCTAAACTTGGTGATGATAGAAAAATAACCACGTTGAAAGCTCCTTAGCTCTTTATCAAGATGAGAGTCCCAGGGTTTCAGTTAAATGATGTGCTCAACAAGCCAAAGTTAAAGTCCAAGGTGAAGTTTCCCTGTGAATGTTTGAGCCTGATGCAATCTTAATGCTGACTAGCAATTTGATCTCTAGTGCTTCTGGGGGATTGAGGGAGCAGAGCCCTTTTGAAGCTTGGGTTTATGAGGTTTGTGCAGCTGCCCCAAAGGTGCTTCCTTCTGAAGGGAGGTGAAACCCCTCATCCTGCCCAATGGCTTTTCCCTGCCATTCCAGCTGCAGGCCACCTCAAATAGTCCATATCTTCATTATTCTTGTTTAATTGTGTTTGATATCTTATTATGAAATTGGTATTGTTACGTGCCGTCGAGTTGGACCCGACTCATAGTGACCACTCCTTGGGTTTCCAAGACAGTATCACTACAGAAGTGGATTGCCCAACATTAGTAATGAAAAATTAAATCCAAACAGGATAGAATGGTATGAAATGAAAAAGCCTCTTACCTGCTTCCAAGGATAACCACTTGTTCTGAGTTCTTGCCCCCCTTGATTCTAAATAATATAGACATACTTTCATTTCTTGATTCATTAACTTTGGGTTGTATTGGTGATTTTACACAACAAAAAGATGAGGCATGTAATAGACTTACCCATATTTCACCCTCCTCCAATTTTTTTTTTTTTT
>NW_006921699.1:574208-585754 GCF_000298275.1 Orycteropus afer afer | reverse complement strand
CCCAGCCACCTGAACAGGCCTCAATCCAGTCCCTGGTTAGCAGGGCTGATTATTTTAGGTTAATTCTTAGGTCCTACCACCACTCAGCACTCTCCAAGCTGTCTGTGCTGTCAGGATCACTCAGGGTTGCTGCCAGACCGCAGCTTCATATGTCTCCTTTTTTGGTATTTTCATGCAAATTCTTCTGCTAGTTGGGGGTAGTCCACTTCTGTATCCTTCCCTTCAAGGCTCAGGGGTCCAGGATTATCTTCTGTGTCTGTGTTACTTGGTTTCCCTTTTCTTTTTTGAAGAGGATCTGTGCAGTCTTTCTGCCTAGTCCGCCATCTTACTGGAACTCCTCTCTCCTCCAATTTTTGTTATATTTTTATTGTCTGTTTGTAGTCTTTATAATTAAAAATTTTAACTCATACATGTGTAGGCAGTATTTCATGAGTTCTCAAGATATACCTAAAGAAAATTAGCACTTATATGCCTCTCTACTTCTTTCCCCCTTACGCCATCTTCTGAATTATATTGTCTTATTTCCTAGAACATACATTCTGGGCTATGACTGTAATTGTCTTTCCTAAACACTTCTCATCATTCTAATGTGGATAGATCGCTTTCCAAGGTGCTTCAGGCCTAGAAATTCTGAGTCTGGTTTTTAATTACACCACCAGATTTGTTCTGCTTACTCTTGACAAGTGTGCTTTCAGGGAAGTTTTTTCAGGAAGATATATATATATATATATTTTTTTTTCAAATCCTTTCTAGTCTGAACATCTTTATTTTGCCTTCTCATTTCCTCATAGAGGGGCTGTATAATGAATTCTAGGTTCAAATTTATTTGAGGAGACACTTCCATTATATTTTAGACCTGAGTGTTGCAACTGAGAAATCTGGTGTTCCTCAGTAAGAGGACAGAATGATCAGAGAAATAATGGAAGAAAATTTCCCGGAGCTGAAGAAATATGTAAGTCTTCACAACAAAAAAGGGTACTAAGGGCTGTGAAGAGTGAAAGTATGAATGTAATAGTAATAATATTGAAACACCAAGAATAATGAAGAGATTATTCCTTTTTTAATTATTGAGGTAAATTTTACATGAAATTAACCATGTTAAAGTGCAAAATTCACTGGCTTTCAATACATTCACAATGTTGTACCACCATTACCTCTACCTAGTTCCAAAATGTTTTCATCATCTGAAAGGAAACTCCTCCTCCCAGCCCCTGGGAACCACCAATCGACTTTCTGTCTCTATGGATTGGTCTATTCTGGATCCTTCACATAAAAGGAATCATCCACTATATGATCTATTGTGCCTGGATCTTTCACTTAGCATGTTTTCAAGATTCATCTGTGTTCTACCAGTATTTCATTCCTTCTTTTGGCTCAATAACATTTTAGTGTGTGGCTACCCCACATTTTGTTTTCCATTCTTCTGCTAATGAACATTTGGATTGTTTCCACCTTATGGCTACTGCAAATTAAAAAAAACAAACAAACAAACAAAAAAAACTAAACTCACTGCCATCGAGTTCAATTCCAACTCATAGCAACCCCTACTGGGTTTCCAAGGCTACAAGTCTTTAAGAAACAGATTGCCTCATCTTCCTTCACACAGCAGCTGTGAACCACTGCTGACCTTCTGATTAGCAGCCAAATGCCTTACCCACCTAACCAAACCAAACCAAACTCACTGCCATTGAGTTGGATCCAACTCATAGCACCCGTCCTTGGGTTTCTGAGGCAGTATGTGGAAGGAGGTTGCCCAAACTTCCTTCTGAGGAGTGGCTGGTGAGTTTGAACTGCCAGCCTCCTGGTTGGCAGTCAAATGCTTTAGGCACTATGCCATCAGAGTTCTCCCTTATCCACCTCAAACCAAACTCATTGCTATTGAGTCAATTCCAACTCATAGTGAACCCCATTGGGTGTCCAAGGCTGTAAATCTTTATAGAAGCAGACTGCCCCATCTTTCTTCCAGAGAGTGGCTGGTGGTTTCAAACCACCAACCTTTTGGTTAGCAGCCAAATGCCTTAGCCACTATGCCACCAGAGCTCCTTAAACAGTACTATGATATTTTTGCACAACTTTTTGAGTATCTGCTTTCAAATTTTTTTTTAAATATACCTAGGAGTTATATGGTAATTGCAATGATGGGTCTCTCCTCGTCCAGAGCAAAGAAGAATGAAGAAAACCAAGAATTCATGGAAACAATTAGTCCTAGCAACTGGTACACCTTCTGATCTGCAGCCTATATGACTATGAGACCAGAAGAAATAGATGGTGCTTGGCTACTACTGTCAACCACTTGGAAGAGGAGATCCTGGATAGACAGGGGGAACAATGTGGAACAAAACTCAAAATCATTTGGGGTGGAAAAAAAGCGGGGAACAGGTTTGCTGGCCCAATGGAGCCTGGTGGAACCACTGAGACTATGGCCCCTAGCTGCCCTTCAGGTCTGGAATTGAATGCACACCAGTGGCTTCCAACCAAACAATAGTTCAGGCATATTAGTTGAGCATTTACCTGAGGTAGATACACTTCTTGGAGAGAACAAGCATGAGAGAAAGGAGGGCTGCTTATGCACAGGGAGACAGCTGAGGGGGTAGGAGTGCATGGAGGGATGGACACAGGGAAGAGGTAACTATCGGGAGGAAGTGGGAGGGGAGCTGTTGCATTGTGCTAAATTGTAGTCAATGTCATGAGACAAAGTGTATGTGATCTGCTGTATGGAAAGTGTATTTGCTCTGTAAATTTTCACCAAAATCACACACACACACACACACACACAAACTGGTTTATTTACATTTACAAAATGAAATAAAAGCTCAGCAGGTATGTGAAGACACATTCAAGCAGTTTGGGAGAAGGAGCTGGGGACCCGTTCACTTGGTGTCCCAGCACCCCCTCCCTAGGTCCCCAGCCTCCTCCCCAGCCAAGCCGAGATTGTGGAGGGCCTCTTAGCTCCCAACCTGGGTAAAAGTGCAGGGCTGAGTTAGAGGGAGCTCCGGCAAAGGCACCGCCCAACTCAGCCCCTCTGACTTCCCCTACCTCTCCTGCTTGCCTCCGAAGAGGACTTGAGCTCAAAGACTGGCTGAGTGTAGTGTGGGGACGGGGTGCGGTTGTACTTTGGAACCAGTCGTGCCCCCAGCCACCCTATGCAATGGCAGCTGCTCTTGCTTCTCCTCTTCCTCCATGTGTGTGTATAATCCTTGCTCTCTGACTCTGTATCTTCATTCTAGGGTCACAGCTCTGTAATTTCCTTCAGTGTAAATGGGGCATACTCACCCACATCTCCATTTGAGTGCTCAGGAAGTTGTTGAAGACTCTGCTAGTTAAGGTTGTGTGGCAACTTGCCTGGGCTGTGGTTTTGAGTGGCTGGGCAGATGTATGTAGTCATTCCCCACGATGAGACTGGATGTGGTGTAATCACCTCCACGGTGGAATCTGCTGTGAGCAGCTACTCAGGTGAAGGGGAGTTGCCTTTGGGGTGTGCCTGCTTCCAGTGTATATGGAGAAGCTTTGGGAAAGGGCTCTGGCGTTTTGCTCATTTTGGATCCTGCATTTGACCTGTTATCATGTCCAGTTCCTGGACTTGACCTAGTGGCCTGCCGTGTTGCCTGGCAATCTTAGCATTGCTGTCTTCACAGCCTGCAAGCCAACCATCTTCCATTTGACCCAGCTATCTTGGTACTTGTCAGGCTCAGTAGCAGGCTCCCTGCTATCCAGTCGGCCGATCTTGAGTTTGTCAGCTCCTGCAGCTGAGTCAGGAGAAGCCTCCAGCTTGACTTTGCTCCTCGGACTTAGGACTTGCCAGCTTCTAGCTCTGGTAGCATAATGGCTAAGACACTTGCCTGCTAACCAGACGGCTGGCGGTTCAAACCCACCAGCCACTCCTCGGAAGGAAGGTTGGGCAATCCTACTTCCGTAGTGATACTGCCTCGGAAACCCAAGGAGGGGTCGTTATGAGTCGGGTTTGATTCGACGGCAAACAATAACAACAACAACATAACTGCACGAGCAATTTCCTTGAGATAAATTTCTCCCCCTCTCTAAGCTTCACTGGTTTCACTTCTCTAAAGAACCCAGCCTAAGACAAAGGCTGAATGGAAGAAGCCTGGTGTTGGGCATGTGCTGCACCAAAGGCTGCTTCAAGAGCCAAGTTACTGGCATGTAGTGCTGGCCAGGAGCTTGGGTGTGTGTAAGTTCCTCAGCAGAGAGGCCTGGCTGCCCCAGGCTGTTTGCAGCATCTGCAGCTCAAATAGCCACTGGGGAAAGCGCCCGAGCTGTGGCCACAAGGTATGAAGAATGCTGAAGTTGGGCCAGGAGCTCCAGCTGCCCGTCCATGCTGTAGAAGTTTATTTAGAGACAGCAGGCAGCAGCAGGTCCGTGATGGCCAAGGTGCCCATGTGCCATCCTTCTTGCTATTGATGAGGATGCCTGTGACCTTGGTGAAGATGGCCAGCAGTGGGAGGGACTCACAGGTACTCAGGATATGATTGATCTGGGGCCCAGCCGAGGTCAGGACTGCACATGCCATGCTCCGGTATTCAGCACAGTCGCTTCTCCTGCCGCTGGGCTCCTGGGTTACTCAGGCCACCAAGACCTGCAGGTGTGATGGCTGCAGCAGGAAGTCCAGCTGCTTGCAGCTGATGACCTCACACACTGGCAGCACGTCCTCCTCGTCCAGCAGCTCGGGCAGGGCCAGGTTCTCCCACCCCAGCAGTGTGTCCACGTGAGAATGCTTGCATAGGTCAAACTTCCAAAACATGGCCCCTTGGAGGGGAGGGAGTGGCTCCTTGTACTCCAGACTCATTAGGGGCCTGGTAAGTGGGGGTGATGTTCTCAGTTTAACATTTTGAGGAATCACCAAATTTTTTCACATTAGCTGCACCATTTTACATTCCCACTAACATTGCATGAGTGTTTCAATCTCTCTGTATCCTCACTGCTGCAACGATGGGCTCAGGTATAGCAAGGATTGTGAGGCTGGTGCAGGACCGGGCAGTGTTTCATTCTGTTGTACACAGGGTCGTTGTGAGTCAGGGCCAGCTCGACGGTACCTAACAGCAGCAACAACATCCTCACCAGCTTTTCCGTTTACTAACTACAGCCAGTGTGTGTGAAGTGCTCTCTCATTGATATATTTTCTCTGTGGAAGCATTTTCCTTGCTTCCTCTTTGTGAAGCTCCCTTGAGCCACATCAGACCACCTGAACCCTTCATCTCCTTGAGCTTCTCATCTCTCACATAATGTATCAAGGGGACTTTTTCCCCTAAAATATCTGATCATGCTAGCTTCCTTCAGGAATATGATTGGAAAAAAGGAGGGGAAAAGGAACTCCATGTTTTTCTTCTTCTGTCTGGATTCTTCCAAAAGCAGCTCCTGTCAGCTTTTATTCTGCACCAACTGGGTGCATCTTTCAGTGGTCCAAGTGGGGTATCTACCAGCTGTCAGGAGTCCTCCAGGCCATGGTTATGCATGCCTCCTCAGAGGTCTGAGCACCAAGGGTGAAGTGCATCCCACCCTCAGGAGTTCGAAGGGGCCCTGATCAATCAAAGGACCAGGCCTGCAGTGGCCCGTTTGAGCTCCTGGGTTCCGGAATGTTCTCTCCTCCTCACTCCTCGGGTCAGTAGCCATTGTGGCAGGCAAGGTCTCTGGAGTGCCTATTCTGTTCGTTTAGCCTCCCAACACACGTGCTACTGGTTTCCTGCCTCAAATTTCTAGCATTTGAAATACCTAGTATGATTTTCCCCAGCAGCACGAAGGGTAAACACGTGGCTGCTAACCAAAAGGTTGGCAGTTCAAACCCACCCAGCCACTCTGCAGGAGAAAGGCCTGGTGATTTGCTCCTGTGACCGCTGTAGCTTAGAAGACCCTGTGGGGCAGTTCTACTGTCACACTGGGTTGATTAGAGTCAGAGTCGACTCCAAGGCACCCTGCAACAACAGGAGGGTTTCAATTTCCTGACTGATGAACAGATTTTCTGAACTCTTATTTCAATCAGCTCTACACAACTCTGTCTTTCAGGGTAACTGGAAGGGTGGCTCTGTGTTCAATATCCCATAAAGATGACCTTTTCTTCAACACTGCTAGAGAGTTGAGGGGCCTGACTTTACATATTTTTAAAGTAGAACACCTGTGGACTTTAAAGGGAGCTCCGGTAGCATAGTGCCTAAGGCACTTGACTGCTAACCAGAAGGCTGGAGGTTCAAACCCACCAGCCACTCCTCAGAAGGAAGGTTGGGCAATCTTCTGTAGTGATACTGCCTCAAAAACCCAAGGAGGAGGGGTCACTATGAGTTGTGTCCAACTGGACGGAACATTATAACAACAACATGGCCTTTAAAACCAGAAAAAAAAAAAACAAGTAAAAATAATTTTTAACAAAGCCACCCAGATTTACAGGATTCCAAGTGGGATAATTCATGAGTTGACCCTCTTTTCTAAGTCCTATAATGTCTATTCTATCCCATAAAAAAATTTCACAAGTGTCTGTGGGTTTTGTTTCCCTCCAATGTCCACTGCCTGAATAGCTACAGGAAATGAGTAACTGAATCTTTTCCCTGCAATGCACTCGCACCCCGCTCATGCACAACGGAGCTAAGGCTACAGGCTGTCTAGGCCACCCCCACATCTGGATCAGCTACAACTGTAACCCAGAAACAGCTACCAGAGATGTCCGCAGTGCCTGTGCCCAGCAAAGTCTCAGGCAGGTCAATGCTCCCGAGAGCTCCCTGAGAGGCAGCCCACCAAGCAGTCGCAGGAAGCAGGTGGCTTCCCCATGTGTGGGTGCAGGACTGTGATCAGAGGCAAAGGATTCAGTTAGCTCACATAAAGGGTGAATGTGTTTAGGTGGCTTAAAATATGTTATAAACAGATACCTAGGTGAGGCGCTGAAGAGGTGAAAGGAGCATTATCACTTGCTGCTGCTTTAAAGGGGCAGGCAATCCAGCCAAACAGGCATATGAGCTGAACATTTACATCAGGGAGATACACTCCTTGGAGCGATCAATCAATCGATCAATCAATCGTGGGAGAACAGAAGGGCAGTGTTTGCACAGGGAGACAGCTGGGGGGTGGCGTGGGGCAGAAGTGCACTGGAGGGAAGGACACAGGGAAGAGGTAAGTAACTACAGGGAGGAGTGGGAAGAGAGCTGTTACACTGTAGGAATTGCAGTCAATGTCATGAAACAAAATACATATGAACTGCTGTATGGAATATGAATTTACTCTGTAAACTTTCACCCAGATCACAATAATAAATAAATAAACGCATAAACAAACGCATAAATAAATAAATAAGGGGTAAGCAAATGCTTAAGATTCCTGGGTGGGCCCACCTGCCTAAGGCAGGCTCTCGGAGACTAACATGGAGGGCTGCTGAACGTACTGGTTTAGTGAGCTGTAAAAACTCCAGTGAACTCTGGAGCTTGGGTTTACAGGAGGGAAAATCTGAGGGTTATAACTAAACATTGTCTTTACTGTAACCTCAGCTTCCTAAGAAACAAAAAATCTTTTCTTCAATATAAAAGTCACCACTCTTTCAGCAATTGCTCATGAGGAACCATGGCTCTTCTTACACAGGAAGTTTCCTATCCAACACCAAAGTTTTTTTTTTTTTTTTTTTCTTTTTAAAGGTATCAAAGGCAGGCCAGATAGAAAACTACTCAGATGATGTGCAACAAGAAGTGAGAAACAAAGGGGCTTGGGGGTGCGTATAGCTGGGAGAAAACTAAAAAAAAAAAAAAAACTAAAAAAAAAAGTCTGTCTGGGAAAACATCAGAAAAAACGAAAGTGCCAAAAATAGAGTTAGATCAAGATGAGGCATTTAACTGGTTTTAATTCTCTCTTAACGGACCATTCTGGATGGAGACAATAAATGCAAAATAAAATTCCAATGGCTTTCCTTCCATTCAGCTCCAAGTGCAGCTCTTTTTCTTGTTTATATCCATATTGCAAATTTTTGCATTTTCACAAGTTTTAGCAAATTCTAGACTACATCTCTGACACTATTTTCAGAGACTTGTCCTACTTCTTATGTGCCCATCCTACCACTCGTTAGGATGTCTTTTAAAAACATGAACTCAGAATACAGATCTGGACATACCAACATCAGTTTCTTCAGATACTTCTTTTTTGCTTAACTGGAATATCTAGTTGAATATCAGATTTTCATTTTTAAAAGAACGTCAACCTAAGCCATATATCCTTTTCAAATCTAGGGGATGAGGGTATAAACTGCCAAAACTTTAAAAAATACTCTTTCCTAAGGATGCCTGCTCTTTGTTCTGAAGGGAAACACTGTCCCTGACACTGCACCATCAGCCTGTCTGCCCTTCATTCAGAGGAAGCATCCGGGGAAACCTGGCCTTCACTCTGACAGGAGACGCCAAAGATACCTCACACTACACAAAGGCAGCAAAGTTGGGATTCCAAAAAAAATCCAAACCCACTGCCATTGAGTGGATTCCAACTCACAGTGACCCCCATTAGGTTTCCAAGGTAGTAAATCTTTATGGAAGTATATTGCCCCATCTTTCGACCACGGAGCAGCTGGTGGGTTTGAACTGCCAATCTTCTGGTTAGCAGGCAAATGCCTTAGGCACTGTGCCACCAGAGCTCCTTAAAGTTGGGATTGTTGTTGTTGTTAAGTGCCGTCGAGTCGTTTCCGACTCATAGCGACCCCATGCACAGTAGAACGAAACACTGCCCGATCCCGCGCCAGCCCCACAATCCCTGCTATACTTGAGCCCATCATCGCAGCCACCGTATCAATCCATCTCCTTGAAGGCCTCCCCCTCTTTCGTCGACCCTCCACCCTACCAAGCATGACATCCTTCTCCAGGGAATGGTCCCTTCTTACAACATGACCAAAATAGGTGAGACGAAGTCTGGCCATTCTTGCTTCCAAGGAGCATTCTGGCTGCACTTCCTCCAGGACAGATCTGTTAGTTCTTTTAGCAGTCCATGGTACTTTCAGCATTCTTCGCCAGCACCACAACTCAAAAGCATCAACTCTTCTTCAGTCTTCCTTATTCATTGTCCAGCTCTCACATGCATACCAGGTGATTGGAAATATCATGGCTTGTGTCAGGCGCACCTTAGTCCTCAAGGAGATATCCTTGCTCCTCAGCACTTGAAACAGTTCCTTTGCAGTTGACTTTCCCAATGCTACATGTCGTCTAATGTCCTGACTGCTGCTTCTGTTGGCATCGATTGTAGAACCAAGCAACGTGAATTCCTTGACAACCTCAATCTTCTCTCCATTGATTGTGATGCTGCTCATTGGTCCAGTTGTGAGGATTTTTGTTTTCTTTATGTTGAGATGTAATCCATACCTAGCTTGCAAGATATGCAGAAATGCAAGAGACCCATGGAGAACTGAGAACTGTCCCCCAACAATCAATGGTCCCAAATCTGTATAGTGTACATTCTTTCAGAGAATAGAAAATGAAGGGAAAAGAATTCAGTCTTCTTATGAAAAACTTTTTAAGATCCTTAAACCTTACAAATATAACACACAAAGTGAAAAATTAAAACCAAACTCATGAACATCAGTGCAAAAATTCTAAGTAAAATATTAGAAAACAGACTCCAACTCTACATTAAGAAAATAAACTAATACACCATGCTGAATGGGGATTTATACCAAGAATGCAAGGATAGTTCAGCATTAGAAAATTAATTCACGTATTAATGAGTCTAAGGGAAAAATAATCCATAGATATTGAAAAGGCTTTGATAAAATCCCACACACAGTCCTAACAATTTTTTTTTTTTTTTGGAGGCTTGGGACCACTGGGTCCCTGACATTATTTTCAAATTATGGTTTGGGTGAAAGTTTACAAAGCAAACTAGCTTTCTGTTCAACAATTTATACACATCTTGTTTTGTGACACTGTTGCAATCACCTCAATGTAACAGCATTCTGCCTCCTGCCTCTGTGGGTTCCCTTGGCATTGGTTCTTCTTTCCTGACTTCTTTGTTTTTGGACATATGCTACCCCTTTGGTCTCATGTGGTTGATTCTGCTGCGGACTACGTTCCTCCCTGGTGGTGTTATCCACTTTATAGGGTTGTCTATTGTTTGGCTGAAAGTTTATCCCCAGGGTTAAGTTCAGTTCTAGGCTCAAAGGGTATCTTAGGGCCACTGTCTCAGGGGTTCCACCAGTCTCTATCAGACCAGTAGGTTTGGTCATTTTTATGATTTTGAATTTTGTTCTACATTTTTTTTTTCTCCGTGTCTGTCCAGGACTTTCTACTGGGGTCCTGGTCAGAGTGGTTGGCAGTGATAGCTGAGCATCATCTAGTTGTTGTAGTCTCAGGATAGTGGAAGCTGTGGTTTCCATGGCCCATTAGTCCTTTGGACTAACTGTTACCTTGAGTTTTTTATTTTCTTTGCTCTCCGTTGCTCCAGATGAGGAAAGACCAATAGTTGCATCTTAGATGGTTGCCCGAATACAAATTCTTGGGGCGGGGGTTGTGCAAAATAAACCTCTTTCCTATTTTTTTTTTAAAATCTATTTTTAGAACGTGCCACGAGTCTCATGATATAACTAAAGCTAACTGTATCTATTCTCAGTCATAAACAATGGTCTTCTTAACTGTGGCACAATGACATTTGGGGCTGAATAAAATCTTTGTGGTCGGTGCTGTCCTGTGCACTGTAGGATGCTTCTACCACTAGATGCCAGTAGCAGCCTCTCTCCGAGTGGTGACAACCAAAAATGTCTCCAGACACTGCAAAATCCCTCCAATGAGAACCACTGTCTCAAACAATTTTAGGAGCAAGCTCTTTAAAGCAGCATTGTCTAGACTTTCTGTGATGATGGAAATGTTCCTAACTGTCCAATATGGTAGCTAACAGTTATATGAAGCAATTAAGCACTTGAAATGTGTTTAATACAACTAATGAATAGAATTTTTTCACTCTTTGCCAAATTCTTGTTTAAAATAATTTCAAACCTATAGGAGATTTGTAAAAATAGTACAGTACATATCCATATACCTTTAACCTGAATTACCAATTGTAAATATTTCATCACATCTGCTTTCTCTCTCTATATAAACCACTGAGAATAAGTTGCAAAACAGTATACTTTCTCTTACATAACCATGGTACTAAGATTACCCTTAGGAAATTTAACAATGACATAGTACTAACATCTAATGCATAGTGCACATTCAGATTTCCTCAGTTATCTCAATAAAGTCCTTCATAGCTGTGGTTCTCCCCCAGTCAATAATCCAGACTCTTGCATTGCGTTCAATCATGTCTCTTCAGTCTTATTTTTTTTTATGTGGTACATATGTAACAAAACACTTGACATTTCAACAATCTTCACATGTACAGTTCAGTGACATTATGTTCATCATGCTGTTCAACCATTACCTTTATCCATTATTTCACTTTAATTAATTTAAATTCTACATACACTACTGTGAGGACAAGATGCACTAAAACTGATATGCATTTTGATTTATTTACTGAAACTCAGTTATCATTTGTAATGCTGACAGGCAGCAAAATCTTGGAGGAACAAGATACCATATATATAT
>NW_006921699.1:551801-573998 GCF_000298275.1 Orycteropus afer afer | reverse complement strand
GAGGCAGTATCACTACGGAAGTAGGATTGCCCAACCTTCCTTCCAAGGAGTGGCTGGTGGGTTTGAACCGCCAGCCTTCTGGTTAGCAGTCAAGTCAGCAGCACCATGTAAATAAAGTACATGGAACTCTACACTGGGATTGGTTAGTTTTGTCATGCTGCCAGGCTTAAAATGAGCCCTCCTAGAGGCAGAAAGGGGGAATCTCACTGCCATCAAGAGAGAAGAGCTGGAGTTGGAGTGGAGCACACCACTGGACCTGAGATCCTTGCGTTGGACCTCCTTGGCAGAGATGTCCGGCTGAAAGACAGCGGCATTGGAACCTAGAGGCACGAGACAGAGTGGTGGGCTTACCCGGTCCATGGAGCGAGAAAGCTGAGTGCCTTTGAGCAGGAGACTTGCTGCAGAGTGGGGCACAGGTAGATGCATGTACCGGCAGAGCTAGAAGAGCTTTGTAACACTTGCCCAAGGGGCAAAGGCCAGGCCGAGAAGCCAGGGCCAGAGAGGGCATAGCAGGGAGGAGATGTCCTGATCGAAGAGTTGTATCCTGAGTGTGTTTCTGAACCTGGGTTGTAGCCTGTTACTTCCTTAATAAAACCCCATAATCATGAGTATTGTCTGTAAGTTCTGTGTGGCCACTGCAACAAATTCTCAAACCCAGCAGAGAAGTAGTGAGTGCTGTCGGAGGGACAATTGGTGTCAGAATTGGTAAAAGGCTAGAGGGTGGCAGCGTGTCTAGCCTCATAGGAATATGCCTTGGGCTGAGGCTGACTCTGCTTCCCCCTTGTGAGGCTGGAGGAGGTCAGAGGAAGATGTCATCCCCGCTTCCTTTTAGTACCTTTCCTGAATAATTCTCACCCCACCATATACAAATATATTTGTCTTATGAAAAGTCTTATTTCCAACCATCATTCTGAGTAGGCACTTGTTAAATTATAAAGTATATTATAAAGTTAAATACTGAAATTTCAGAAGTTTAAACGCCCTTGTACAGAGAAAAGTGATAAATTACTTTTGCATGATAGAAGCCGTAACTGCAATAAGAATGCTAAAAAGGTGCTCCACGTGAACTCCGGGAAATAATTCCTTGAAAGAGAAAAAACCCAGTGAATTGAAAGAAAGGAAAAACCAAACCAGGATCGAAAGAAAACATTTATTGAATCAAAATCAATACTTTCTTTTTTAATATCTACAAGCCAACACTGAACTCACTTTATTCAAGAATGAACACAATGTACAAAAAAAGTATGCTTATATTATAAAAATATGTCAATTTTTATCTTCTGGGCGTAAGCAGACCTCATTTTAAACAAAAATCAAGGCAAACTTGCTCTCTATAATGACACTGCTATAATTTAATAACAAATGTGAAACCTAATACTCACAAAGTATTTTTAAAGGCCCACTGATAACGCTGCCTTGGATATGCTGAACCCAAATTCCCACAGTGACCATTTCCACTTTATGCTCACTGGCACCACTTTGTGCCTGCATCTCAGAAAAGTACCTCCTTCCACAGAATGCAGATCACTGTTAACAGAATCCATATGATTAGTAAAATCCTCATTCAGTTTCCCTTGCTTAATAGCTGTTAACATGTATTTTGGCAAAGTATTAGCAGCCTGATGAATTCTGAGTTGAAAATCCTACTTATTTAATTAGCGTCCATTTAAAAATGAGATACCCTGTTACTGGGTGGTAAACGACCCTGTAAGATTTATAATCCGACTTATAATGTGGGAAAACTGCCTCCCCCCATACTCTCAAATATTCTCAAGCCTCCCTAAAAAATTTATGCCCAAGGGTAATATTCTTACATTTTTTGGTAGTTTTCTTATTTCTTGAATTTATTGGCACCTTTCCAGGAGCTCTGGCATGTGTTCGTGTGCACAGTGCAGCTACTGTGACTGGAGTTCTGGTGGCTACCTATCAGTTACAGGCTGAAGAGTCCAGCCTCAGCCTACCTGGGCCTACCTCCAACACTCGCCGGTATATTTGGTCCTTGGAGAAGCAAAAAGGATAGCAAATTGGAAAAAAAAAAGTATAAAATAAGGTAAAATCATAAACTGGGGAGAAGGGACCATAACTCCTTCTTGTTCCAGGAGTTATGTGAGAACTGCAAAACTTGTGCTAATTTAAAAATCAAAACAGAAGTAGACTAACCAGCAATCGTGCGGACAATGCCCATAAAATGCAATCCAAGAGCTTTCACCCAGCAGTGTCCCTGGCAGGAAATGGATTCTGGCTGGGCAGAATGGCAATGATACCCATGCAAATTCCAGAGCCACTGTCCATACAGTGAATTAATGACAAAAGCTGAATGAACGTTTCAAAGTTAACGACGGCAAAATACCTGTTTTGATTACTGAGCATGTGACCCCCAAGAGCCCAGGCGTTTTTCCTGACTGAGTCTCCCTGTGCTTGCAATTGACAACTATGAAGGCTCAAAATTGCAGAAAGACAAGGATAATCTGTGCCGACAGTATGAGGCAAATTACCTTCAAAAGAGTAAGAGAAATGCTTTCATGTTTTGCTTATAACCTAACATTTGTTCAGTTACCTTTCCCAAGAACTGAGACCAAGGTGAGGGGAAAGGGTTAAATAAAAGAAAGAAGAAGAAAAGAAAAGGATCACTATTTCAATCCAATTCTTCATTCAGTTACCTGATTCCTGATAGTCTCAACGAAGCCCTGTTTGATGCATGAAATGTGAATCCACCAAATGTAGTTAGACATGGCTGGACTAGACATGCGATTTAAATGTTACAGAAATATTTGAGATTGTGTAATGTTAAATGACATCTTCACAATTTGTGAAGGATAAACTTATTCTGGAACCTGAGCAAAGGCTTCTGACCAACGCCATAAAAAGTCACCGTACAGATTGTTCTCACCGGCAATGATTCAGCCAGGTCAGTGTGTTGCTCTTGGCAACTTCCCTGGCCCCCAAAATATGTGGACGACAGAAAGGCCAAAGACTCTGGCCTGTAGTTAGTAGCACAGGCTGGAAATTGAACACATTGCTACTGGGAACAATTAGATACTAACAATTAGATATTAAACATAAAATAAAAACAAGTAAAAATAAAAGAGAATGAGCACACAAACAAAGAAATAGGACGACGATGCTCAGAATCCGACTGGAGAGGATAACCACGACACTCAGATCCACACCGCAGCTCGCTCCCAGATCACACAGGTCCTTGCTCTCAAAATAAATATACTGAACATTTACAACAGAATGAATGCCTTATGAATGCAAGCTTTTCTTTTATTGCAATTCTAATCAAAAAGACCAAAAAGTCATACTTCTAAATAAGCTACAAGTTACCTCTTCCTGTGAAACCCGTGTGACTTGGTGCCACAGCTAAGCTTTCTCTATGTATAGCAGCAGTATCGCCAGCCCATGGCAGCAAAGACATTCTGATCCTGGCACTCTGTGGGCTCCTCTACAGCGCAACTCCCTAAAGGATGCCGAGATCTACTCTGCTGACATTTCAAATGAACAAAAAGATCATCATTGTGCTTGTGGGTCTCATACCTTCCAAAATATACATAAATAGTGACAGGTGGACAAAGACTAGCAGATCCTTGCTTATCAATAACGTCGTAAGGCGGAGGGCTGGAAGTGGAAAGAGAAATGTAGAACGTGGAAAACAGATTTCAAAATGGTGCTAGCTAGCATTCACAAAAAAAGATCATGCTAAGATCAGATCCATACTGATTTAAAAATTGAAAATTTAAGCCACAATCCAAAGAACTCTGTCCATGAGTCCAAAGGCATGCACGCCAGCTGAAGACAATGCAGTATTCATCCGATAACAGCTTCTTCAGAGCAGAACAGTAACGTATCACTGGAGTAATCACAAGGGGGTGAACAAGACGCCAGCACACTTCTTCTTCACAATTTAAAAAAGGGAAAGAAAAGAAAAGCAATCACAAGACAAAAAAATTAAAGAATAATGGAAAGAGATAATACAGAAATTCACAATGACCTATAAGACCAAGAGAAAGTCCAAATTATTTTTATACTTCAGGATTCATCCTTTTAAAGCTGTTTTTTTTTTTTTTTTAAATTAAAATGTTTATAATGAGAGATTGGTGAATTTTAACATAAAAAGACTTATCAATCAGTGATAAAATATAAAACTACTTCATTACTCATGAGAGGACCCACAGTCTATTTAAAGGACACATAGAAGCATCTTGTCACCAGAATCTCAGTCAAAGCCCCCTCTCCACCCAGATGCCTTAAAGCATGAAAGTTCTTCATGAGGAACTAAAACCAAGACTCCACTGCCATCAAGTCAATTCTGACTCATAGTGACCCCCACTGGGTTTTCAAGGTGGTACATATTTACAGAAGTAGATTGCCCCATCTTCCTCCTGCAGAGCAGCTGGTGGGTTTGAACTCCTGCCTCTGCTTATTAGCCAAATTCTCACCCACTATACCACCTGAGCTCCTTTTTATGAGGAAAGAGCAACCTAAAATTAATATTCAAAATACAGGAATTGCCTAGCATCACCCTTTGAAAGACATGGCTAAGTAAAGTTATTTCTGCCTTTTCCATTAAGTTCACAACTTAAAAATAAGTAAGTCAAAGAACCCCAATGCTTAACTAAGGCTATCTGTGGTGCTGGCTGTGCAAGGCCAGCCCTGAGGTACTCACGGGAGGCTCCCTGGGCTATCCGGCCTTTGTGTCCACGAGCTGCATCTGCACGTTGGCAGCCATGCCGCCTCCGTAGCCTCCCTTGGACTGCATCTGGTTCTGAATGGAGCTAACCTATAAGAAGACAAAAACAGAGTATGAAGTCAGGAACTAAGTCAAATGCAAATAAGAGGTTCTTTCCTCAGTTTAGTGGGTTGCTTTTCTTTAAGAAGGGCATTTCTTAAGAGTGCACTTACACTTTTGGGGGGTTAGAAGGGCAAATGGTGAGGTTAGTAATGGAAACATTTTTTTGGTCACAACTCCTTCTTCTCCCTACTTTCTCTACATCAGTTACTAAAAGAAAAACCTGCTTTATAATTCATAAGGCACTTGCTAACATTTCAACAACAATCAAAATACAAACTTAACTTTCTGTTCCTCAACCTCAAGACACCTCCCATACATGATCATCTCCATTAGACTAGAATCAGAAACAAGGAAAGAAGCATGAATGAAACTGGACCAGTCAGGGGTAAATCTTAAAAATCTATGTGGTAAAATGTACATACTTGATACAGTCTTAACATCATCTGATAACTGCAAAAGGAGTCTAAGAGTCCAAAGACTTGTACTGTCATACAGGTTTAGATATTAATATTATTCTCTCTGAATATCAGCCTTCATATCTGGGCTATTTTCTTATAGACTGAGATATATAAATGCTGAGTTATTTTCTTACTTTTTAAAATAGCCCCAGATTCTAGAATAGTACTGAATTCATAAGAGATACTCACCAGATGTTTGCTGAAACAAAGGCATGTAAAGCCATCTGCAAACTGTAAAGTCCTTTTATTGTATCATTACTATTCCAATCTTAATTGCTATAGACTGGAAGCAGTTGGGAAGCAGAATGAGATAATCAGGCTGGATAGTTTGAAAAATCAAGATGATTTTGGAGGTGATGTCCTAACAGAGAAGTCAGGAAGCCCTGGCCGTCTAGTGCAGTATCATACAGGCATCGGCTCAAAGGGCCCTTCACACTTCTACGACTCGGGGGGCTGGGGGAAGGGGGCATCCTCCATCCATTAATTTATCAGATACTTACTGAGCACTTATTGTCATATAAAGCATGATGTGCTAGGTGCTTAGGATGAATGATTCTGAATCAGTAAAGTAAAAAGACTTGCCTAAGTTATTTTTAGGAGCTCTGGTAGCATAGTGCCTAAAGTACTTGACTGCTAACCAGAAGGCTGGTGGTTCAAACCCACCAGCCACTCCTTGGAAGGAAGTCTGGGTAATCTCCTTCCGTTGTGATACTGCCTCGGAAACCCAAGGAGAGGTCGCTATGAGTTGGGTCCGACTCGACAGCACATAACAACAACAACAAGTTATTTTTGGAATAAAGCTGGATATGAATATATTTGAATAAAAGAGAAGGGCAAAACATAAAATATGTGTTTTATATGGATCCAAAAGAATTTAAATGAGAAAAAGTTTTAGCTCTAAAATGGGTACATTTTTAATGATCTGCTGATTTACTGATGTGGAACATCTTGCTCCAGTGTCATCAGATAATGAGGTGTTACTGCAACACCATCTACATTTAATACTGATCCTAGAGCTACTCTAGATGAAAGATTAAGAAAAAGAAATCTATAGGCCTACTTTTTAAGTGAACTTGCTCATTTAATGCACAGTGTGAGGAAGTCACAGCCTGCCACATGCTGCCAGTACTGTTACTATTTTCCCCTTTATAAGGAGCATCATGTTAAGCGGCACAAACTTGACCTCATGCCTGGTACCAACTAACTTCCCACCTAACACAACTTCTATAGCTTTCATAGATGTTTTATAGATATTTCAGGCCTATTTAAAAAGCAACAAAAACAACGTCACCTTAGTATTTTTACATCGTGTATCCTTAACATGATGTAGATTCTAAGAAGGAAAATAAGCATTGACATTGTTCAATTTCAAACTAAATGATCTAGTCTCTATACTAATAAGAAACTCCTTGGTACTGAGATGGAATGTGTATCAAGATGACGGATAGACAATATTTTAACGGTGCTGTTGTTAAGTGCCGTTGAGTTGGTGCTGACTCACAGCGACCCATGTACAACAGAACAAAACACTGCCTGGTCCTGTGCCAACTTCACAGTCCTTGCTACACCCGAGCCCATCGCTGCAGCCACTGTGTCAATCCATCTTGTTGAGGGCCTTCCCCTTTTTTAAGGACCCTCCACTTCACCAAGCATGATATCCTTCTCCAGGGAATGGTCCCTTCTCACAAATGATCAAAGTAGGTGATATGAAGTCTGGTTATTCTCACTTCCAAGAAGCATCCTGGCTGCAACTTCTTTCAGGACAGATTTGTTAGTGTTGAGATGGAATGTATTACTGTGATGGTGGATAGACAGTATTTTAACACAATGTTGTTGCTGTTGTTAAGGGTTTCTAACTTTTAACACAGAAGAGTTATATTACTGAAGGGTCACAAAATCTTTTCTGGGCAAGAAGTCAGTATGGAATGTACTCTTGGGAAGAACAAGATATTATATTTGAGGGGGAAGAAAGTATAAGTCATCTGTTTCACACACATCAAGTCATGTTCACAAATACTAGCTGCCTGTTTCCTAAGGCTAGATAACACTTAAGATAAAATATTTGCTCTGGATAAATGGCATTATCTGTTTATGGTTTTGTCTTATTTGTACTTAAATTGCAATGAAGAACATCGTTTCTCTCACTAGACCAGGCCTGTACACTTTAGAACTATCAGCGACCCACACAGCAACTGAACGTTCCCTGCCTAATGGCAAGAGCTCGGTGTTCTGTGGGGGTGGGGGTGCGGAGTATCCTATTCAAGACGACCAACTAACGCATGAGATGACTACAAAAAACCTGCTGAGAGACACATTCGGTTCTAAAGAGTGAAAACACTGCAGAAAATATGCCTTTCAGTAAGCAGAGAAGGCTGCCTAGAGACTGCAGGGGGGTACTCTACAGTAGCTGGGGTCCCACCTTGATCCTGCCTCTGAGCTGCGCTGAAGGAGCCGACATGGTAGCCCTGAGAAGTAGAGTTATAAAATTCTACCTAAATTTATGGCAAGCAAAAAAATTAAGTACACCAGTCACAGACATTTAGTTGAGGAAAAATGCCAGATAGGAATCTTAAAGGAAATTCTGAAAGGGTCATAAACAAGATTTAGAAGGTTGATTCTTCATATACAGGTAAATTTAAAAAAAAGAGAAGTGGAGAAAAAGACATTTATCAATGAGAAAGAAATTAAAATCCCACATATATAATAAATTTGAAACCACTCATTACATGTACAATGTAATAACCACAGTAACAAAACTAAAGGGTCCCCTTTGGTTTCTTTACTCCATGCTGATCCAGGAAACAAAAGCTATTGAATTTTATTTGGACAGGAATATGACACCTCTTATATTTCCACAAAAGCAGTCAAGTGAAACATAGTACTTTTCCTACAGATTTTAAACAAACAAGCTGTTTCCTTTCCAGGAAGCAACAAATGTCATTCCTTTGCTTACCTAGTAACTGCAGTGACAAACTTGTTTGTGGTATCCAGGATATCCATCTACCTATCTTAGAAGTTCCTGTTTTCTTGTGAAGTCTGTTGTTAATGCTGTCCAGTAAGTGAGTATACAATGGGTCACGATTTGTGTTTACAAAGCCTTACTGGCTTTCTGTTCCCAAGCACTTTGGGGATAATGTAGACACACACACCCGCTTACTTCAAAAACAGGGAACCAGAAACCCTTGGTGTTTAGTGGCGTAAGGGCAAAAGTGAGGCAGAGTCACCCCAAGAATCCCCATCTGGTGGTGCTTCTGTAATACTACACTACCAAAACCAAACCAAACGCACTGCCGTTAAGTCGGACCTGACTCATAGCGACTGACCCCTCCCTTGGGTTTCCGAGGCGGTCTCGCTATGGAAGTAGATTGCCCAACCTTCCTTCTGAGGAGTGGCTGGTGGTTTGAACTGCCAGCCTTCTGGTTTGAAGTCAAATGCCTTAGGTACTACACCACCAGAGCTCTTAGATGAAAAAATATGAGCTCCAGTGTCACTGTGGGTTAAGGCATTTGGCTGCTAATAAGCAGAAAGCTGGTGGTTCAAACCCACCAGCTGTTCCATGGGAGGAAGATGAGGCAATCTACTCTGTAAAGACATGTTGTTGCTGTTATGTGCAGTCGAGTCAGATCCAACTCATAGACCCCTCCTTGGGTTTCTGGGGCAGTATCACTACAGAAGCAGATTGCCCAACCTTCCTTTCAAACTGTAAAGACATACATCCTTGGAAACCCTGTGGGGGTCACTATGAGTCAGAATCGACTGGATGGCAGTTGCTTTGGTTTTGGGTTTAGATGAAGATTATGGAATAAAAGAGGTCAGCTGAGTAAATCTAAATCTGTTCTGAAATTCACTGAAACCTCTATCTAAAAGACAACAAATGGGTTTCCTTCCTTACTCCTAGTTCTTCATAGCCTGACAATATGACAGATCTTTGCTACCTTGCCCTAAAGGAGTATGTGCAAATTCGAATCCTCAGCTTAGTGAGCAAGAACTTACAGTATAGTAATAAATAAATAACGTGGCAAATGACTATTTTAGATGAAAAAATAATTTTTCATCATTCACGTCAATGCTCACATTATATATTCATACTTGATGTCAATAAATTCATTTAGCACAGTGTTACCATTAAAAACATGCATATATCAGTCTCACAATGTATGACTATGGTCCACGACCCAATCTGCATGATCCACCCACATACTTACAGAGTTCATCCCACTGAACAGGTCTCCTGATCCTACATGAGCCGTGTGTACAAAGTTTGTTGGCTCTCCAATCATACTTCGGTCAATCCGCCTTCGTCTTTTCTAAAATATGGGGAATAACATGATGAAAAATTGATCATTATTATATATTAACAAAAGATCTCTGATGGATTTATGCACTATGAATGGTAACTTCATTTAATAATATAATAAATTTGCCCAGGACACAAAAATCCTAACTCTTGACTTGTTACAATTACCTTTTATGATGAAATCCCCAGAGGAAATATACATATACACACAAGAAAATGATAAAACAAAATAATAGATTAGTATTTAGAACTTAAAATATTATTTGATCTAGCTTTGGCCATCCACATATTTATATAATAATCACTCTTTTAAAAGTGTTTTTTTTTTTTCACTCTTTAAAAACAGAGGCAAATGTGAAAATATCATTAGTCACCAATTATCATTAGCAATGAATACAGTGAGACTTGAACATAATGTTCTGATTTTAAACATTGCTTTCTACCTTTCATCATTAAAAAAACTGATTGTATTTTGATGTAATGTCATTACTTGCAGTGCAGTCAACTATCCTGCCATACTGGAATGAACCTCGCAGTCAGCCACCCTGCACAGGGGAGATGTGGTCTTAGTCTAGTCACTGTTTTCTGGTCTGTTCAGCCTGGTAAGGAAGCACTAGTGCAAACTCAATCAATGAGGGGGAGGGGGCTTCTTAACTCTTCCACATCCTTGACAACCACCCTTAAAACTGTACTAGTCTCTGTTTCCCAGTAAATTAGGTCCTCACTAGAGTTCCTGCCCGTCACTGTGCCCAACCACCTCATCCGAGGTACTGCTATACACTGCTGCGGTGTTTCACAGATCATCTGAGATTTTTCCAGAGATGCTTGTTATCTCATGTTAGACCCAAGTTTTCCATGACCCCACAGATACTGCAGTCCAACAGCAGAGGCCAGCCGCATGGGCTGGGTTGCTGTTCTAACACCAGCTGTGCTCATCCTGGCTTACTCTTCCTCAGCAGTCTACTGCTCCTGAAATGGCAGCTTGCATCAAAATGAAAGCAAGTTATAAACTTGTTGGATTAGGTTATCTTTAAACACAGTATTTTATGTTTACATCTACTGAAATGTTAGTATGCTCTTGATAAACCCAAAAAATGTATCAAGATAGATCCAACTGACAGCTCTTTGGGGTTAGAATATGATTTTCCAAAAGTCACAAAAACAAAGAGTTCTTGTGCATATTTAAAAAATCAGTATACTAGTTACTTTAGTAACAGCATACTATTTCAGCACTTCTCTAACTTGTTTTTATTCAAATGCTTTTGCCTTATCAATATAACAACTCACACCAAACCCAACTCAATCCACTGCCATCAAGTCGATTCCGACTCCTAGTGACCGTGCAGGACAGAGTAGAACTGCCTCATGGGGTTTCCAGGGCTGTAAATCTTTACAGAAGCAGACCACCTCACCTTTTCCTGCAGAGTGGCCGACCTTCTGGTTAGCAGCCCAATGCTTTAACCACAGTGCCACCAGAGCTCTAAGGTCATAAGCTAGTTTAATTAGCATTTCCTAAATTAATTTAACAATCTTGCTTTATGCTTTCTTTTTTACTCTTCCTTGGATATTTTTTCATACTCAAATATTCTTAATATTCCTCAAGAACATTTTTTAAGAGAAAGTAAAAACTATCTCCCCCAATGCCTGTTAACTTTGTTTTACCGCCTTCCAGACTTTTCTCTATGAATTTAAATAGCCCTGTATCTACACACAGTGGAGTCCCTGGGTGGTATAAACAGTTAAGAGTCCACTCATAGGTACCTCAGAAGAACGGCCTAGAAATCAGCTTCTGAAAAAATCAGCCATTAAAAACCCTATGAAGTACAGTGCCACTTTGACTCCACAGCAACTATGCTTTGTTTCTTTGAAAAAATTAGATATTCATCCACAAATAAAAATACTAACATGATAGTAACTTTCCTCATCAATTCACAGACTTACAAGGAGAGGAAATAAAACCCAACTTACACACTTAAAGAAACAAGAGTTTATACATACTTACACACATACACACATATTCATCCCTCTTTATGCATTTATTTAATATAAATAAAAATTATTTGTTTGTTAGTTTGGCATGTTGTTGTTATTTGCCATTGAGTCGGCCCCGATTCATAGCGACCCCTCCTTGGGTTTCCGAGGCAGTATCGCTATGGAAGTAGGAATGCCCAACTCTCCTTCCGAGGAGCGGCTGGTGGGTTTGAACCGCCAGCCTTCTGGTTAGCAGTCAAGTGCCTTAGGCACTATGCTACCAGAGCTCCTAGGCTTTGTAATAGTCTCATATAATTGTATTGATTTCTTTCAGTTGCTAGGGATTCATTTACTTACTTTTTTCATCTTCTGAAAGAACTAGCTTTAGTTTTATGAATTCCACTATCAATATTCTTTTATAATAAATTTTTACTTTTATAAATTTTATTGCACTTTTCCTAGTTTTTAAAGTAAAATACTTCTTTTTTTTTTTTTTTCTGGCTTTCTTGTTTAATTAGGTACACATTTTGGTATGAGTATGTATTTAACTTCATCTTGTAAGTTTTATTGAGAAGTTCTGTCTCCCATTATTTCTAAGTAACACAATTTTAATTTTGATTTGCTAATTTAAGGATTTAAAAAATAGCTTCCCCCCCACCAAATTGTGATTTGGGTGAAAGTTCACAGAGCAAATTCACTTTCCATACAGCAGCTCACATACACTTTGTCTCATGACATTGACTATAATTTACCCCAATGCAACAGCTCCCCTCCCACTTCCTCCCCATAGCTACCTCTTCCCAGTGTCCATCTATCTGTGCACTCCTGACCCGAGCTATGTCCCTGTGCATACAGCCCTTCTATTCTACCATGACTGATCTTTCCAAGAAGTGTATCTACCTGGTACATAGATACAGTAAACAGATACAGTAAATGTTCAGCTCATATGCCTGTCTTTTGTTTGGCTAGAAGCCACAGGAGTGCGTTCAGTTCCAGACCTGAAGGACAGCTAGGGGCCACAGTCTTAGGGGTTCCATCAGGCTCTATCAGACCAGCAAACCTGGTCCCTTTTTATTTTTTTTAAATAATTTTGAGTTTTGTTCCACATGGCTCTCCCACTCTATCCAGGATCTCCTACATAGATCCCCCTCTGAGTGGTTGACAGTGGTAGCCAGGCACCATCTACTTCTGGTCTCTTAGTCGTATACGCTGAGGACTGCACGGTGTACCAGTCCCTTGGACTAACTGCTTCCATGAATGTTTGGTTTTCTTCATTCTTCTTTGCTCTGGACAAGAAGAGACCCACAGTTGCATCTAGATAGCTGCTTGCAAGCTTTTAAGATCCTAGTTGCTACCTGCCAAAGTAGGATGTAGAACAATGCTTTGTGTAGTATGTTATGTCAATTGAGCTTGATGTTCCCTGGGACTATGGTCCTGGGCCCACAGGTCCAGTGACTCATTCCCTCTGGGTAGAAAAATAGCTTCTTTTTAAGATCATAAGAAGGACCGACCAGGCTTATTGGTCTGACAGAGACTGGTGAAATCCCTGAGCCTGTGGCCCCAAGTCACCTTCAGGCCTGGAAATGAACTCACTCCTGTGGGTTGACTTCCAGCCAAACAAGAGACAGGCCTACGAGCTCAATATTTACATCAGGTAGGGACAATCCTTAGAATAATCAACCATGGGAGATCAAAAAGGCAGTATTTTCCCTGGGAGAAAGCTCAGAGAAATGCATAGTAAAGAAAGATACAGGGAAAAGGTAATCACAGGGAAGAAGCAAGAAGAGAGCTGTTACATTATGGGGATTGCAATCAATGTCACAAACCAAAATGTGTATGAACTATTAAATGGAAAAAGAATTTGCTCTGTAAACTTTCACATAAATCACAAATAAAAAAATAGTTTATTTCCCAAGTGGTTCATTCTCTCTTTCTTTCCTGGTAATCTATAATCATTGGGTAACTTTTGTACTGTATTGCCACAGGGTATGATGTGAAAAATCTCTGATTTAGGGAATATACTAAGATTTTGTGGACATGCCTTAATTTGCAGAATTCTCTTTCTATTCCTTTCCATTATTTCCCCCCATACTGGAATTGAGAAAGTTCTACATAATTTCCACATATGTTAACTCAAACATATACCTTTATCAAATTATTGCCTCTCCATTCCTACTCTACCTCCTGTTAATGACCAAACTGAGACTTTTAGTACAACTTTAGTCTTTACTTTGCCCCACCTCAACTTCTGGGTTTTATTTATTATCATCTAAAATTAACTTTCAATCTGTTATTTTATTCTTACTATTTAAAGTAATGCAGCATATCCTCTAATGCATGAGCATGGCATCAACGTCATTTAGACTTAACTATAAATTTACCTGATTCATTGTTTACTACTCCTTCACATTCCTCTCACACCTGTCGATCTTCTTCTGATTAAATTTCATTTTGTTAGGTTCTTCCTTAGCGAACTGGCTTAGAAATAATCAAAGAAGATAAGCTACTGGAACTTTTGGAAAAAAAAAAAAAGACTTTGCTCTGACATATCATGCTTGGGGGTTAAGATTTTTGGATTGCAGTTCTATTTTTCCTCAGGGTCAGTATACTCTTTCAGACTTGTAAGCTTTTGCACATCAGAAGCCAAAAGCAAGCCTGATGTTTTTCCTGTGAAATATCTATTTTCTTCATTCTCAAGTTCGGTGATGACACAGGGCTACTTTTAAGTTTGTTGTTTTTTCTTTCCAATGATTTCTAGTTTTATTGAGAAGTTCTCATATTTTCCATTATTTCTAAGTAATACAATTGCAATTTGATTTTTGGTATGGCACATGGTGATACTTATCTATCTGGAAACAGGTTTTTCTACATCTTAGTAGTTTTCTTCTATTATTTCTTTGATATTGCTCCCTGTGTTCCTTTTTGTTTGCTATTCCTGAAGCTCCTGTTATATGGATATTTGATGATCTATGTCCTATACAGGAGCTCTGGTAGCACAGTGCCTAAGGCACTTGACTGCTAACCAGAAGGCTGGCGGTTCAAACCCACCAGCCACTCCTCGGAAGGAAGACTGGGCAATCTACTTCCGTAGTGATACTGCTTTGGCAACCCAAGGAGGGGTCGCTATGAGTCAGGGCTGACTCGATGGCACATAACAACAACAACAACAACGTCCTATATATGTGAACACCATATGCATATTGTGTATTTATCTAAAAGGATCTCTGGTGGTACAGTGCCTAAGGAATCTGACTGCTAATAAGAATGCTGACAGAACCCACCAGCTGCTCCGCAGAAGTGGTGGAGTGATTAAGGCAATGGGCCGCTAACCGATAGGTCAGTGGTTTGAACCTACCAGCCACTCTGTGGGAGACAGATGGGGCAGACCGCTTCCATGAAAATTTATAGCCTTGGACACACAATGGGGGTCACTATGAGTTGGTGTCTTGGCTCCTTAGTGCTGCTATAACAGACATACCACAAGTGGACAGCTTTAACAAACAGGGATTTGTTCTTATAGCTTAGGAGGCTAGAAGCCCGAGTTTGAAGTGACAGCTCTAGGGGCTGGGTGAAGGTCCCTCAACCTTGGGCTTTAGCTCTGCCTCCTGTTCTAGGCCCAATAGAGCTGGAGGTTTTTTCTGACTCATGCAGCTACTGGCTGCTGAGGCTGCTGAACCCACTGGATAGAGACTCAGCTAAAAGCAGGATCCAAGCATGCCAAAAAGCTAGAGGCCGTTCTCAAAGCCTCTCCTTATATACTGGAAGCAGGCCACACCTCAAAGCCAACTACATAGCTGCTCCTAGCAGATTTTACCACGGAGATGATTACAATCTTATTATGAGGAATCACTATGTCCCGCTGCCCAGCCACTCAAAACTACAGCCAAGTTGACATACAACCTTCACTACCACTGTCACAACTCAATGGCAGTGAGTTTGGTTCTTTGGTTTTGTATGCAGAAAACTGTCCAGCAGGGTTTTCAAGGCTGTGACCTTCTGGAAGCAGATAGATCATCAGGTGCCTCTGAGTGGGTTTGAACCCCCAACCTTTCAGTTAGTAGTCAAGGAATTTATATTTTTATGAATGATTTTCTTATCTCTTTATAATTTCATTGTACTGAAAAATGACTCCACTTGATCTTAAGGATACCACAACCTTTTTTTTTTAAAGACCAGATAGTAAATATTTTTGGTTTGCAGACCATATAGTCTCTGTTGCAACTACTCAACTCTGCTGTTGTAGTGCGAGAAAACAGTCACAGATGATACATAATCAAACGAGAGTGGCTGTGTTCCAGTAAAAACTTACTTACAAAAGTACTTGGCAGAATGTAATTAATGTCCTTAAATTGTACAATAAAAATTGTTGAATTGGCAAATGTTTTATTACATATACTTTCACCACACACACACACACAAACCGTGTAAAAACAAGCAAGCCAGATAGGTAGCAGGCTGGGTGTGGCCCATGACCAACAGTTCGCTAAAGTCTGCTTTAGATCAGTGATTTTTTCTAGCACTAGTACCAAAGATGGGAGCTCTTGTAGCATAGTGCCTAAGGCACTTGACTGCTAACCAGAAGCCCTGGTGGTTCAAATCCACCAGCCACTCCTCGGAAGGAAGATGGGGCAATCTACTTCCGTACTGATACTGCCTCCAAAACCCAAGGAGGGGTCGCTATGAGTCAGGTCTGACTCGACGGCACATAACAACAACAACAAAGTAACACAGAATGTTATTCACCAATTATGATTATATTTCAGGAGTTCTTTCTTATTACCAGATCATGTAGCAACATTATCAAATCTTTTTGAGAATTTTTATTATAGGTTTTCTTTTCTCTCTCTCAAAACTGTCTACTGTGTGAATTTGTAATATTAGGGAGCAAAATATCATCATTCCTTTACTTCTTCAAATTGAGTTGCTTCAAGTCTTCCCTAAATGGTTGAGGAGAAATTCAACCTGTTTTTTAGGGCCCTGCTCTATGGGATCATATCAATATTTCAGGTTACAATGACGTTAGAAAACCAAGTGAGGGCTCAGATCATTTGTCTATGGTCTTTAACTTTTGTACTTTATTTGCAGTGTGCTGGTTTCCTGATACTTTTTTCTTGCCTGTTGCTGGTTAGATGCTGTATACAAAGTCTCCCGAACCATAACTGGACACTTGATGACCCACCTAAAAACCAAACCAAATCCACTGCCATCGAGTTGACTCTGACTTACAGTGACCCCCACTGGGTTTCTGAGGCAGCACATCTTTACAGAAGTAGACTGCCCCATCTTCCTTCCATGGATTGGCTGGTAGGTTTGAACCTCCAGCCTTCTGGTTAGCAATCAAATGCACTGCGAGTAGCTATGCCTTTCTTTCTCCTTGATTATATAGTTATATTTCCTTTAAATGTGCCTTATTATAAAGCTATTTATGTTTGTTCAGATGGCACAAATCGATCTGTGCCATCAGAAGATGTGAATTTTCTCAGCCCCCACGCAGGAAAAATTGTTGGAGCCCTTTCACCAGTAAGACACCTACTGAAGGGTAGACATGGAGGCTACTTGGGTCTTGGCACACTCCAGATGTGAACAGAAAAGGGTAAGCCTCTCGGTTAAATAGAAAGGGTAGCAGTTAAGTTCCACGGGACAGTGGCACTAGAAGGACTGCAATTTTTCTAAGGTCTTGTGCAGCCAACCTGCAGGGACAACTGCTTCTCATGTGCAGAGGGAAGCCATGGGTTCAGCAGGAGGGCCTCCTGAGCAGGCAAGGGACTGGTGTATTTTCAAGAATCAGGACTACTTCCAGGCCACTGGAATCTTGACCCTCCTTTGCCCTGGGAACACGCAGAAGCAACGTCTAACAACTCTGAATCTGCATCATGTCCTCCAGAAGTCTGTCTGGGGATTAGCACGAAGCTACTTTGCCTACATCTGCATGTTAACTGTTATAGCCATCAAGTTGCTGCAGGATGGTGTTGGTAGAAAACTCACCATGATGCACTCAAGGCACCACCCATCCCACCAAGAAACTGTTTCTTGAATGAATTAATGAATGAATTCTACTTGTTTGTTGGTCTGTCTTTACATCAATGTGCCCGTGAAAGAGGGGTATTAATATTAGCACACACTCATAAATAATGATATTGTTGGGTGCTGTCAAGTCAATACCGACTAATGGCAATCCCGTGTGATAGAGTAGAAGTGCCCCATTCGGTTTCCTAGGATGCAATCTTTATGAGAGCAGATTTTTCTCACTGAGTGGCTGGTGGGCTTGAACCACTGACTTTTCAGTTAGCAGCTATGAGCTTAACTATTGTGTCACCTAATAATAATATAACAAACACTTATTCCAATTAATGAAGGAGATTTTACAAAAGCAGGTAACAAAATGGGTTCAAAAGATGCTAGGCATATATTAAGATGTAGGGAAGTTAAAGGAAGACTTTAGCTTACTTCTATTACAATGATCACATTTGGCCATGAATTTATGTATCTGAAAGTAGTGAATATGACACGAACTTTAGTGAACTGGGAGTCAGACTTTCAGTACTGAAGGGTCTTTGCCCCATCTAATCTAACGTTTTTTGTAGATATGAATGTAGAAGTTTCCCATCCTTCCTTCATGGCTGTCCAAGAACTGAAAGGACTGTGCTGCACAGTAAAGAGTAGAGCGACATAAGATGAAAGTGGAGGAGGCGGCAAGAACCAGATCACGTAGGCTTTGTACTCAATGTAAAGGACTGAAGTGTACTGTTCTGGTTACCTCTGTGCTGCTCTGACAAGAATATAACACAAATGGGATGGCCTTAACAAACAGGAGTTTATGCTTCTAAAATCTGGAGGCTTTAAGTCCAAGTTCAAAGTGCCAGGCTCTAGGGGCTGTGTGGAAGCCCCTCGACCTTGGGCTTCAGCTCTGCCTTCTGCTCCCAGCCCACTGGAGCTAGAGGCTTTCTCTTCACTCAAGGCAGCTACTGGCTGCTGAGGATAACAAGCCCAAGGTCGACAAATAAAATGTCACAGTCCCGATGTTACCAAACCACATGGCAGGTCATTAACTCAAGTCCATTGTAAGTCCCAAGATAGGGAGAGCTTGGCAGGCTGCTGAACAATGGCATGGCTGCACGCAGGGTCCAAGTGTGCCACAAGCTAGAGACCATTCCCCAAAGCTTCTCCTTATATACAGGTAGTAGACCACATTCCCTAAGCTGCTCACAATAGATCCCACCATGGAGTTGATTACCAGTCTCATCATGGGGAATACTACATCTAGCTGCCCAGCCACTCAACCAGGCCCAGCCAAGTTGACACACAAACTGACCTATCACATGGACATCCTCCCAAAAGCAAGGAGAAATCACTGGAATGCTTTTAAAGCAGGGGAATGACATGATTAAATGTGTGTAAAAAGGTTAGGCCACAATAGCTACCGATGGAAAATGGGCTGGTGGGGAACAAAAGAAGTTATTATGCAGGTGGAAAAAAAGATTACTTGCTTTTTTTCAAACAGCAGAGACAGAAGGAAGGGGACAGAGACAAAAAGTGTTCATTAATATTTCTGATTTGAATGGGGTGTATGTAGTTCACTGGGTTATAGATAATACTGGAGGAGGGAACAGCTTGAGGGAGAAAATGAAAGACTCCATTTTAGGCTTGCTGATTTTGAGGTATCCATGATACGTTCAGGTAGGAAAGTTGAATATCTGGATATAGAGTTCTGAAAGAGACTAAACTAGAGAGAAGAAACGGAGAGTACCAGTATAACAAGTCTGTAGGGGTTAATGAGCTTTCCTATGGAGAAAACTGAACAGAGGAACGCTAAGTTTCCAAGCTTGGGTGGAGGAAAATAAGCCATCGAGGAGGCTGAAAAGAAAGAGACTGAAACTAGAAGGAAAACCAGGAGTGTCGTATCAATAGAGTCAAGAAGGGAGCAGGCAACAGAGTTGAAAGCTGGTGTACGTTCAGTTAGGATGAATGCTGGCACGTGCTCCCTGGACTCAGCACTGCAGCTCAGTGCAGCAGTAAGAGTGGAAAACACACGAGAGCGCACTGAGGAGTAGCTGGGAGGTGATGCATCAACCACAGAAAACTATGGCCTCCCGGACAGGGAGAAGAGAGAGACAGCAGCAGAAGGCAGAAGAAATGAAGACAGATTTCTTTGCCTTCCTTTGTGACAAGAGCGACACTTGCTCATAATTAACTTCTGATGGGAAAGATCCAATCAAAGAGGAGAGACTGAAGGCAAAGCAAATGAAAGGATCATCAACATAAGATTCCAGAGGAGGCAGAAAAGAGGAGACCCAGAACACGGGCTGGGCATTCATTACACTCCTTTAACATTGCATCCTTAGTGACTCAAACACCGAGATCGTAAGGATAATGAAACATTTTAAAATGAAAAACTTAACATTTTACAGGCATAATGTGGACATTTAAAAAATAACATACTTTTTTTTGGTGTGTGTGCTGTACCAATAATACAAGATCGAGACAAGATTTCAATCACGGGCAACAGGGGAATTCCAGAGCTAGGCCTGTGCAAAGACAAACAGGAAGTGGTGCATTCTGCCGTGATGTGCATTAACCTTTGTCAGAAGCAAAAAAGAGTCACCGTTTTTCCTGGAAACATCCTTTATCCTTTACAGGGAACTTTGTGCAGACTGTCAACATCTGAATACTTCTTGTTAACTGTTATTGTGTAGAAGGTCAAAGACTCGAGGGAGCACAGAAGAATGATTAGTTGTGTCAGGGTGGAGGGGATTAAAGGAGAGGTCCCCTCCCACGACGTATCTAGAGAGAATTATTTGCCCTTACAATAAAATCATTATTAAAGATCATGAACTAATAGTTTGGAGTAGATGAAAGAAGAAATTGAAAGGTTAATCTCAGAGGTTTTGTGGCTATATGCACTGTGTTTGAATCCTGATCTGAACAAACTATAAAGATACATTTATGGGACAATGGTAAAATTGAAAAAGACTGGATAGTAGATGATAAGGCATTATTAATTTATTCTTGCGTGTAGTTATCTTTTGTAAAAAGTCCTTGATGAGTAATAAAAAGGTGTGAATTGGTATGTGTTACAACTTGACTGCTAACCAGAAGGCTGGCGGTTCAAACCCACCAGCCACTCCTTGGATGGAAGGTTGGGCAATCTACTTCCATAGTGATACTGCCTCAGCAACCCAAGGAGGGGTCGCTATGAGTCAGGGCCAACTTGACGGCACATAACAACAACAACAACATGGACAGATCTCAAAACGATTCTGCTGAGTAAGAGAAACCAGACAAAAAAGGTTCATACTCAAAATCAAAATCATTTGGAGGGGAAAAAAAAAGAGGGGGGGACCAGGTTTGCTGGTCCAATAGAGCCTGGTGGAACCATTGAGACTATGGCCCCTAGCTGCCCTTCAGGTCTGGAATTGAACCCACACCTGTGGTTACCAGCCAAACAAAAGACATATGAGTTAAACATCTACCTCAAGTAGATACACTCCTTGAAGAGAACAATCATGGGAGAAAGAAGGGCTGCTTATGCACAGGAAGACAGCTCAGGGGGCAAGAGTGTATGGAGGGATGGACACTGGGAAGAGGTAACTATGGGGAGGAAGTGGGAAAGAAGCTGTTGCATTGTGGTAAACTGTGGTCAATGACATGAGACAAAGTATATGTCAACTGCTGTATGGAAAGTGAATTGCTCTGTAAATATTCACCCAAATCACAATTAAAAAAAAAAAGGTTCATACTATATGATTCCATTTACATAACATTCTAGGAAATGTACATTAATGAGATCCGTGGTTGCCTGTGGAAGGCGGTAGGGGTGAGGGACAGAAAGATATTCAAGCGGCACGAGGAACCTCAGGGATGATGAATACGCTCACTCTTGATTATAGCGGTGATTTCATCGACATGTCAAAACTTACCAAATCATACACTTTACATGTGTGTTTACTGTATGTCAACTACACTTCATTACAGTTTTTTTTTTTTTTTAATCTTTATATCTTAGGAGATAAATACTGAGAACATTTTTTGGATGAAATGTTACGGCTAAAATTTCTTTTGAAATGATCCAATTGAGGAGTACAGATGAAATAAGATGCCCCCACACTGATAACTGTTGAAACTGGGTGCTGTGTAGAGCTGACAATTTTTATAATATAAAGTTCTTAAAAAGATGTAATTCATTTAATTTCCTCTGGCTCTTACTAAAATAAAACAAAACTCACTGCCATCGAGTCAATTCTGATTCATAGTGACCCCCTTACAGTCTTATATAATACCTTCCTACTGGGTACTTGTGTACTTTAACTATGTGAAGCATAGTGTGACACAGGTATGAGTAATAAACTATGTTTAATTAATTGATTGCCATTAGAATTTTACCTTGTCCTCATTCTTTCTCATGCCCTACAATTCTAAAATAATTCCCTACTCAGTTTGTGTCCTCCTCTCCAAACTATCAGAAGACATCGTGCATACCACTGTATTTTTACAAAGAGATTGCTGAAGAAGGAATAAGGAATTCAATACCGTTTACAATAGCTACCAAAAAAATAAAATACTTGGGAATAAATCTTACCAAGGACACAAAAGACCTCTACAAAGAAAACCATAAAAAACTACTTCAAGAAACCATAAGAGAACTACATAAATGGAAGAACATCCCATGCTCGTGAATAGGA
>NW_006921699.1:549835-550381 GCF_000298275.1 Orycteropus afer afer | reverse complement strand
CAAAAATTCATGGAAACAATTAGTCCTAGCGACTGGTACACCATCTCATCTGCAGCCTATATGACTGTAAGACCAGAAGAAATAGATGGTGCTGAGCTACTACTGTCAACCATTTGGAAGATGATCTTTGTAGGAGATCCTGGATAGACAGGGAGAACAATGTGGAACTAAACTCAAAATCATTGGGGGAAAAAAAAAAACGACAGGGACCAGGTTTGCTGGCCTGAGGGAGCCTGGTGGAACCACTGAGACTATGGTCCCTAGCTGCACTTCAGGTCTGAAATTGAATGCACATCTGTGGCTTCCAGCCAAACAATAGGCATATTAGTTGAACATTTACCTGAGGTAGATACAGTCCTTGGAGAGAAGAAGCATGAGAGAAAGAAGGGCTGCTCAGGCACAGGGAGACAGCTCAGGGGGTAGGAGTGCATGGAGAGATGGACAAAGGGAAGAGGTAACTATCGGGAGGAAGTGGGAGGGGAGATCTTGCATTGTGCTAAATTGTGGTCAATGTCACAAGACAAAGTGTATGTGAACTGCTATATG
>NW_006921699.1:547721-549720 GCF_000298275.1 Orycteropus afer afer | reverse complement strand
AAAAAAAAAAACCAAAGCTACCATATTAACATATGGCTATCAATGTAATCTGTAATGGTTACTCAGGTACACTTTACCTGTTTCTTTTTTTAAAATAAAACAACCTAAGAGCAACAGCACCATCACAGTGGTTAAGTCCAGCGGCAGGATGCTCAGCAGAGCTCAGAGTCTCACTCCCTCTCTCTGCAGCTTCTCTGCTCTGCCTGTCTCCTCCTGTCAGTCTTAGTCTCAGGATGGTAGCAACAGAACTGCAGCAATTCTAAGCCTTTCTTCTGTGCCTATGACATATAGAGGAATAACTCTTTATTAAAAACAAGGGAAATTTTCCCTAAGGTCACCAAAGAACTTCCTCTGGTACCTTTTAAGTTCCGTGCCCTCTTTCAAACCAAGCTCAACTGTAGACTGACTTATTAGTCGAGACAGGATATTCAAACTTCCTATGTCCAAAACCAAACATACAATCTTATTTCCTTAATTCATTCTTCCTATTGCATTAATTCCCTATTTTGGTAAACAATGCTTATACCAGGACTTCAGGTCAGATTTAACGGACGCTCTCACCATTCCTTCTCCCCAATACTGTTGCATCTCATCAACGTCATGTCCTGTGGAGTCTACCTGATCACTCTGTCCACTCCCACTTCACTGCCACAGCCCATTTCAGGTCCCCACCAGTGTTCACCAAAATCACAAAGGCAGCCTTCGATCTTACTTGTTTCCAGTTTTACAACCTTCTTCCCCCATCAGTATTCTTTGCCTGTGTCTAGATACACTTTTCCAAAATACAAATATGATCACATCACTCATCACTTTGAAATCCCTCAATGGCTTTCAAAACATTAAAATAAATTAAAAACTCCACAGCATATGAAGTGGCATATGAAGCCCTGCCTATCTCTGCAGCCTCATCTTGTACTGCTTCCATCTGGCGGTGGTGCTCAATCTAATTTCCAGGCGAGAGAACGTGTGCAGGGCCCAATAGGCACACACATCCTGTCAGGAATTGTGGTTATTTAAGAGGGAAATAAAAATACTGTTTTGCCTTTCAATTTATGTATACTACTTTTTTCAAATGGCAACTAAGTTCTTAGGACCTATATACTTAGGAAGTTGTTTGGACCTAGTTAGTTAATAAGTGAAACTGTGAAGTATTTCACTTGGCCGAGGGACACTGAAAAATAGTATTCATATGTTAAGGGCACCAAAAAGAGTTTGGGAGCCTCTGAAGTAAGCTGTTAAATTTTAAAAACATTGACAGTGTAATTTCTAAGACATTTCTAAGATAAATGGTCATTGTTTTCTTATGACGCCATTGACAGTAACTCTGTGTGTGCATGAACTACTTTTGAGTTGCCTCCCATTATCTGTCTAGTTCACAGGACAGAAAAAGACGAATAAAAGTCATAATAATATAAATATGGATTTGACTTTTTTTTTTGTAGTACAGTAAAAGGATTATCCTACTTGATCTTCACTCTAACAAAAAGTGAGAATAACATCTTTCATGGCAATAATGTCAACAGCCTACATGAAATGCCCTCACCCAATTCACTCTCTTCCTGTCTGGTCTATTCATTCTTTAAGACCCAGCTCCAATGTGATCTCTGTGTTCAGACTGTTGGATACTAGCACACGGCTCATATTTCAGTTGTAGCACTTACAATACTGTAACTTATCTGCTTACAGATTTTCTTACAATACTGAGTTCCTACCAAGCGTTCTTCTATGACTGTAGCTATGCCTGACACACAACAATAAATGTCTGTTGAATGAATAAAAGGCCTTTTAAGAAATGACATCAGCTCAGTTCTCTAAAAACTGTTTGTCTTATCCCTTATGACCAAACAGATTGCAAACAACACACTGCCATCAAGTCGGGTCCAACTCATAGCGACCCCTCCCTTGGGTTTCCAAGGCAGTATCACTACGGAAGTAGATTGCCCAACCTTCCTTCTGAGGAGTGGCTGGTGGGTTTGAACTGCCAGCCTTCTGGTTAGCA